>NC_060119.1:99881666-100187778 GCF_021461395.2 Schistocerca americana
AATATACTTTCTCATACTAGTCTGCTGATATTTGATTATTACCAATGCGACCCAGTAAGTCTGAAAGGAGAACTACTGGTTATTATACGAGGGCTATTCGAAAAACAAGGTCCTATCGATGGCGAAATGGAAACCACAGTAAAAATCCGATGGAGCTTTGCACAGATAGTAAGACCATCGATTGCGTCATGTTGCTCTTTTCAATTCCGAGCGCACAGTGAGCACGCAAAGAAGCCTGAATAATAGTGTCTCCCGCCAAGTACGAGTGCCTGTGAGGGATTTCGCCTGATTTCACGCAGCCCAGACACACGTAACTGCAATACGTCTCCTTCTTCGTGACATTTCTCGGCCTTACACTGCAGGGACAATAACGATGCTCCTGCAGCGTTTTCGATGGGAAGTGTTTGATCATCCACCGTACAGCTCTGACTTGACTCCCTCAGAGTTCCCTCTCTGCTCACGTGAACCGCTGGACATGAAGACAACATTGTGGCGCAGACAATAACCTGCAGATCAGCGTAGAGAACTGGTACCAAGCACAGGCGGCTGCCTTCTATGACGAGATTACTGGAAAGTTGGTACAATGCTACGACAGATGCCTCAGTCAGAGCCGCGACTGTGTGGAGAAGTATTTGGAAGTTGTAGCTAACTGTTACAAATAAAACATTTTTGATTTTCGCTCTGATTTCCATTTCGCGACTGATCAGACCTTATTTTCCGAACAGCCCTCGTAATAATGGTCGCACGTCTCCTGTATGACTTTATGTTGTATTCACATTATTCAAACTAAACCATTTTCGAAAATCTTGGTATCAGTGTCAGTAACATACAAACGTACAAATATTGTCGAGATTCCTGATTCCCGGAACGCATGAACTGTTTGTGTATCTAATTAAGCCGCCGGTGTGGCCGAGCAGTTCTAGGCGCTTCAGTCTGGAACCGCGCGACCGCTACGGTAGCAGATTCGAATCCTGTCTCCGGCATGAATGTGTGTGATGTCCTTAGGTTAGTTAGGTTTAAGTAGTTCTAAGTTTTAGGAGACTGATGACCACAGATGATAAGTCCCATAGTGCTCAGAGCCATTTGAATCATTTTTTGTACCTAATTAAGTTTGTACGGAGTCCTCCTTGCGCGTGTCCTACTCATATCTTGCCAGTTCCCATTTTTAGGACATCATATTGCTATACTGGCTGCAGTGCAAAACCGTATTGAGCCGTGTTGCACCTTTTCTGGCTCACCAGCTCTTTGGCACGACTATCGATTACCCGGCTGTACTACGATCTTTGCCCCTGTTGTGATCTGGCGGCTGGTATTTGCGGTCGGCGAGTTGGTCGTCGGACTGGCTACGAGACGCTAGGACGTGCTTGAGGGGACGAAGGAGCAAAACACGAGGGCTCGGCCAGTAGCGGCGCGGCCGGTCTACCTTGCAGGACGGTCGCTAGTTTGTGGTGCACCTGCCTGATGCTAACTCCGGGGGCTGCTCGTCGCATTGCTTTGGTGCCTGTTTTCTCGGAGAGATCCATTCCTCGAGACCATCACGAACAACGCTCTCCGTCGAAGGTGCAAGTGGTTTTGGTGACTTCGTTTCGTGGAACTATCTGCGTTGTAGCGACTGTCACTTGTTGGTTGGTTGCCCTTAGGTATGTGTTGTTGAAGTAAGAGCAGCCGGCAAGGTGTAGGATCGCATGGAGACCAGCAGTCACTACTTCCTTTAAGGAAGTGAGCGTTCCCAAAAGATGTAGTAACTGTAAGGTATTGAAGATATTAGGTCATAGTCAAGTTGTAATTTTCTGCATACCAAGCTTACACAACTGGCAGTTACATTGCGGACCTATGCAACCAAATTAAAGTGCACAAAACCTAGTTATGTTGTGAAGTTGTGCATTTGAGTAAAGTGATATTATTTTCCAATTATTTCCATTTCATCTTTGTACACATTGTCGGCCTTAATCATATGTGCAAATATTGTTGGGCAAACTATGACAGAGTAACAGTCCGTTACAGTTTTACAACATTGCATTTGTGTACAAGTCTTAGTTTAAATGTTTTACAGCATTGTTATTGCTGCCGGCCGAAGTGGCCGTGCGGTTAAAGGCACTGCAGTCTGGAACCGCAAGACCGCTACGGTCGCAGGTTCGAATCCTGCCTCGGGCATGGATGTTTGTGATGTCCTTAGGTTAGTTAGGTTTAACTAGTTCTAAGTTCTAGGGGACTAATGACCTCAGCAGTTGAGTCCCATAGTGCTCAGAGCCATTTGAACCATTTGTTATTGCTGCAAAATTTAAGTCGTTTCTATTGAAAGCACTTATTTGTTTTTTAACTTATATTGTTTATTGATTCTTAACTTATATTAATTGATGTTTGCTTGGTGTTTGCCGTGTTTTCTACGGTCTGTTTTTGTTCCAGTTTCCTATGGATTGGGGTGAGTGGGAGCGGCGCCACGTTCCGCTTCGGTGCACAGAAGTTGTGACATGTCGCCTAATGGAAAGCGACTTCCGGTTGGGCCCCGGCGTTTAGGTGGTGTTTTGACGGCTGGACTGCTGCTTCCGGCATTTTAAGTTCAGTCGCCTTTAGCCCAGGACAGCCTGACGTCACTGCCCCTGTGACAGACATTTAACGTCTCTCATGTATATTAAAAAAAAAATTAGATTTGCTTGCCAATGAATTATATTAAGTGTAAAGTATTGAGCTGCTTGTGTTACTGCTCAAAATTTTTTTTATCTGAGCCACCTTTTTAAATTACTTCAGATTGTAATTTATTGTTCATTAAGTACACTACTGGCCATTAAAATTGCTACACTACGAAGATGACGTGCTACAGATGCGGAATTTAACCGACGGTAAGAACACGATGTGATATGCAAATGATTAGCTTTTCAGAGCATTCACACAAGGTTGGCATCGGTGGCGACACCTACAACGTGCTGACATGAGGAAAGATTCCAACCGATTTCTCATACTCAAACAGGAGTTGACCGGCGTTGCCTGGTGAAACGGTGTTGTGATGCCTCGTATAAGGAGGAGAAATGCGTACCATCACATTTACGACTTTGATAAAGGTCGGATTGTAGCCATTCGCGACTGCGGTTTATCGTATCGCGACATTGCTGCTCAAATTGGTCGAGATCCAATGACCGTTAGCAGAATGTGGAATCGGTGGGTTCAGGAGGGTAATACGGAAACCCGTGCTGGATCCCAACGGCCTCGTATCACTAGCAGTCGAGATGACAGGCATCTTATCCGCATGGTTGTAACGGATCGTGCAGCCACGTCTCGATCCCTGAGTCAACAGATGGGGACATTTGCAAGACAACAACCATCTGCACGAACAGTTCGACGACGTTTGCAGCAGCATGCACCATCAGTTCGTAGACCATGGCTGCGGTTACCCTTGACGCTGCATCACAGACAGGAGCGCCTGCAATGGTGTACTCAACGACGAACCTGGATGCACGAATGGCAAAACGTCATTTTTTCGGATGAATCCAGGTTCCGCTTACAGCATCGTGATGGTCGCATCGTGTTGGCGACATCGCGGTGAACACACATTGGAAGCGTGTATTCGCCATCACCATACTGGCGTATCACCTGGCGTAACGGTATGGGGTGCCATTGGTTACACGTCTCGGTCACCTCTTGTTCGCATTGGTACTTTGAACAGTGGACGTTACATTTCAGTTGTTTTACGACCCGTGGCGCTACCCTTCATTCGATCCCTGCGAAACCCTACATTTCAGGAGGATAATCCATGATCGCATGTTGCTGGTCCTGTACGGGCCTTTCTGGATACAGAAAATGTTCGACTGCTGCCCTGGCTAGCACATTCTCCATATCTCTCACCAATTGAAAACGTCTGGTCAATGGTGGCCGAGCAACTAGCTCGTCAAAATACGCCAGCCACTACTCTTGATGAACTGTGGTATCGTGTTGAAGCTCCTTGGCAGCTGTATCTGTACACGCCATCCAAGCTCTGTTGACTCAATGCCCAGGCGTATCAAGACCGTTATTATGGCCAGAGGTGGTTGTTCTGGGTACTGATTTCTCAGGATCTATGCACCCAAATTGCGTGAAAATGTAATAACATGTCAGTTCCAGTATAACATATTTGTCCAATGAATACCCGTTTATCATCTGCATTTCTTCTTGGTGTAGCAACTTTAATGGGAAGTAGTGTAATTCCAATTTGGGGCTTGCTTGAGAAGGAAGTTATCTGACATTTTGGTTATTGTTTTTAAGACCGCCACGTGTTGTTGATTGTATGATAGCTGTTTTATAAATGTCATCTTGAATAAATTGTTAATTTATTGATCTGTTAGTTGTTGTGATTAAGGAGTGACATTATAGGGGCCTTGATCTTCCATGCTAATCCCGACTTCCTAATTCACACGTATCTCGAAAAACTGATGCTTCCCTCGAACACTGGAGTTATTCACAGCTTCTGAGACATAATCTGTTAATCGCAGAAACCGATGACGAAGAAACGAGAAAAAAAATTCCACTTTCTTTCACCGCTTTCGCTTTGCGATTTTGCTCGACTCTTAATTGAAATCGGTCGTTCCGTTCAATCGCATCAGCGACAGAGAATCAAAAAACTTGGCCACTCCGCGAGAATTTGTTGTCCGCTGGCCAGACGCGTCCTCCGGCTAGACAATTTACGAGCAGAAGTTCCTGCCCTAGCAGCGCGGAGGTGGCAATGGGAGCCATATATCCGCAGATGGCTCGCCGCGGTGCCATAAACGTCAACAGCTCCGGCAAACGGCGAATGATAGCGGCGAGTCGGCGCGGTGCGTCACGCCTGCCGAGCCGAGTTCGCGGCAGAATGTCGGACTGCGGAGACCGAATACTAAGCTAAGTAACCGTCTGCACGTTCCATAAGCGTTGTTCAACACGAGAGGAACTGTCCGTAGAACGAGTCAACTCTAATAACGCTCAACGGGCCAGATTACAGTATGCTCTTTAACTTTTGACGAGTACTTCCATCCACTTATCTACAATGCTAAAGAACCTTGATGTCGAGCACAAACGAACTTGTAAGCCCCACCTGCTAAGCATACAGAATAAATCTCGCAGCAGACTAAAGCTATTTTCCAACCAAACTTGAGACCTAAACCGACCACCATCATCCGTAGTCACAAGACCGTCGTCGGATCCATCCGATCTTTGGGAATAAAACATTGATCTCTACCCTTCTCAAGTTTCTTTCCTTTCACGAAATTCTCGAACAACACACACTATGGCTCACTCTCTGTACCCGATTACCTTCTCCCACTCGTAATCTCTACTGATTCATGAAGCTGCCATACCTACACAAAAACAAAGAACAACTTTGTCTGTTTTCAGTTTTCCGTAATTTCAGTCCCATCGCCCACATGTTGTCACGTTTCCCTCTCCCCCAAAGCATTACCGTTCCTTTGTAAGGCTTCAGTTTTAGTTGCGCACAGCTCTGTGAACCGATGCCACTGACACAGCATTCTGAAGTGCCAAATTGTGCAAAGACTCGTTCCGTCTACTTTCAAAAATGGTTCAAATGGCTCTAAGCACTATGGGACTTAACATCTGCGGTCATCAGTCCCGTAGACTTAGAACTACTTAGACGTAACTAACCTAAGGACATCACACACATCCATGCCCGAGGCAGGATTAGAACCTGCAACCATGGCAGCAGCGCGGCTTCGAACTGAAGCGCCTAGAACCGCTCGGCCGCATCGCCGGCCGTCTACTTTCATGGGTGTTCCTAACATCTCTGTGTTTGTTGTGTTCTTCAATCTCAAGACTAGTCTCATGCAACTTTCGTTTTTTCTGCAATTTCACTTTCACTTATTACCTGCTAATTTGTCACTCGCTTTACCCATCTAATGTTCAGCATTCTTATCTAACAGCACATTTCAAAAGCATCTGTTTAGTTCTTACCTGAATGCTTTAACGTCCATGTTTTACTTCCGCACAAGGTTTCACTCCTGATAAATACATTCAGAACAGAGTCTCTAACATTTAAATTTATATTCAATATTAACAAAATTTCCCTTCGTCAGAAATGCTTTTCTTGCTTTTGAAAGTCTGTATTTTATATTCTACTTTGGACATCGGGAGTTATCCTGTTACCAAAATAAAAAAGAAACCTCACCTACTACTTTTAGTGGCTCATTTCCTGATTTAATTTCCTTAGCATTGCTTAATTTCACTCCTTTGCGTTACATTACTGTTCTTATACTGTAGTTGATATTAATTTTATATCATCACTAGTGGACCTGGCAGTGCTTCACAATTACTAAATACATATGGGAACTGGATGTACGTTCTTATGTCTGTCCATCCCCTATCCCTCTATCACCTCCTCCCCACTCTCTTTGTCGATCTCCTCCTCCCTCCTGTCTCTATCAATTTGCTACTCCCCTTCCCTCTGTATATCCCCTCCTTCCTACTCTCCGTGGTCATTTCTTTCTCCTTCTAAGTCTAGTTCCTCTTCCCCTCTCTCAATGACTGAGCTTTGTTTATTGGTGTTGCAAGGGAAATATAGACTGCAGACTGAAGTCTTTTAAAAGCTGGCCGATGTGGCCGAGCGGTTCTAGGCGCTTCCGTCCGGAACCGCGCTGCTGCTACAGTCGCAGGTTCGAATCCTACCTTGGGCATGGATGTGTGTGATATCCTTAGGTTAGTTAAGTAGTGCTAAGTTCTAGGGGACTGATGACCTCAGATGTTAAGTCCCATAGTGCTTAGAGCCACTTGAACCACTTTTTTTGTTTAAAATTAATTAGTAAATCGGCTGGGATCATCGGTATATGGGGTATACCGACTTCCAACAAACTTTACACATTATTTCAAGCCTATACGAAATTTTTTTCTCGCTGACGTCCCCTGAAAAACGGTTAAAGGAAAACAGTTTATCGCTTACTACATATTCGCTATTCATGCAGTAAAACTTCAGCATAAGGCATGACGATCCAATTTATTGCTTCATTACGACCTACTCTACTCGCAACACAATTTGTACACAGTGTCACATACTCAACTGTACATTCCTCCAAATTTATATCATTATAAGCCACGTAGTTGAGGAGTTATGACGTCATAAACACTGAGATGCGTGAAAAACTAGATTTTGCCTGAAATGGAGTGCAAGTACCCTGACTATATTCATCCAGAGTTTCATAATATGAACACTTATCGACTTCGAACAAACTTTAAGTATAATTTCAAATCTTTTCAAAACCTTAATGTCAAATATTCAACAGATTAACTCATTTGCAAAGTAGTCAAATGTTTGAAGCGTTTTATACAGAGGAGTTTGATTCTTCAAAGAATCGGTGGTTTACTGGTTCGTAAGAAATACATCACGGTTAGAACCCATATCTGCCACTGGAAATGTCTTGCTGTTTAGAAACAAGTGTCGAAATCGCTTTCTTACTATTATATAATCCCTCTGGAACCTTCTGGCGTCCCCATGTCACTTGTACATACACAAACGTCTTTCATGATTCTTAATGCAAGTTGTAGCAATTATTAAATTTCGTTCTGCGCAAAATTCTACTACACGGCTTCCTCTTTCATTCCTTCCGCAGTGTATGACCTCCTACTTTTTTTCCTTCTCTTCTTTTTCTTGTTATCGATTCCCAGTTCCCCAACACAATTAAAATTTCGTCTACCTTAACTATCCGAATAATATCTTTTACTTCGTCATACATTATTTCAGTCTCGTCATATCTGATAGCTAACTGGCATACAAAATATCACTGGCGTTGGTGTTGGCGTATTGTCTGTCTTGCCAACGATAAGGCGCTCACTGTGCTGTCGATTGTAGCTTCTCTGCATTCTTACTTACTTATTCATTATTAAACCCACTCCCGCATTCCCCCTATTTGATACTGTATTTATAACCCTGTACTCACTCCTCCTGCCACAACACTGTACTAATTCCCATTATCTAACTTGAAACTATATACTTCCTTCTAAAAAAAAAGAGAGTGTTTAACCTACGTAGCAGGTTAAGTGATGTAATTTTCCACACTCCTTCCCATTTTCCCATTGAACGCTAGTTTTGTTTCTGCAGCGTAGTCGCTTCCAGGAGACACGAATGGGGGACAACTTTCTCTCTGGCATATTTTTCCCAAGACGATGCCATTATCATTAAGCCATATAGTAGAACTGCATGTCCCCATCTACCTCGACTGAGGCCAATGCTTCATTTGATTGGTCCTGAAGAGTGGGCCGTGGAAATTGGAACGTCTGTGCAGCGCCAGTCAAATCGATAACGCTCAACGTGAGACTCGTTGCGTATGTTAAGTTGTTTCCTCGAGGTTGAAGCTGTCGACTTCTCCAAATGGCCACAGTCTGGTGCCAGCAAGTAAGCTTTATTATCTGCCACCCTGCTCAAGTCGGCTGGGATGTTGTAAAGCTATTAAGACTTTGGACTGTGGAACACCCTGCCCCTCTGTCTCTTTGGAATTCGTGTTCGCGTGACATTGGCAACGATACATGCAACCGTCCCAGGTGACTGAGTGGATCAGCGAAGAGAGGTCATAAGATTAAGTTTAACAAAAACAATCAGTCTAGATTAAAAATGGTGTATAGTTTCCTGGTGACCAATTTCAGTCATAGAAAGACCATCTTTAGACCAGTAAGTAACACTGAAATTAATAAAGTACGCCAGAAATGGTACAGCTGTATGCCTTACATAACATTAAGGAAGCAACATAGTTACAAAATGAAATACATCAAGTGTCCATGGTGATTCAGCTGCCCCTACCACTGGATTTTATGTAACCCACAACGTCTTCAATTACGAAGCACAAGATTTTCAAATTCTCTCGCTCGGAACTTCCGAACTTCCATCAAATGGTTCAAATGGTTCAAATTTCAAATGGTTCAAATGGTTCAAATGGCTCTGAGCACTATGGGACTTAACTTCTGAGGTCATCAGTCCCCTAGAACTTAGAACTACTTAAACCTAACTAACCTAAGGACATCACACACACCCATGCCCGAGGCAGGATTCGAACCTGCGACCGTAGCGGTCGTGCGGTTCCAGACTGAAGAGCCTAGAACCGCTCGGCCACCCCGGCCGGCAGTATTCATCCTAAACAAAAAAACAGAACAGGGCCTTTCTGTAGGAAATTTAAAGTTGTTAAATTTTGTGTTGCAATACGTTTTCGCTAGAGGCCATAGCTTTTGAATTTCTCGAATAACTCGAAAATCGTGGCGTCCAACGAAAACATATCAGTACAAAATTTTCACTTTTTTCTGTAGGGCTAATGGTTTCCACGTATTGAGAGAGACTATGAATATCGCGCATGTGATGTTTGAAGGCGTTGCGGGTTGCATAAATCCGATCGACAGGGTCAGCTTAATTGTCCTGCATATACATAGGTGATGTCTGCGGCCGATACACGGAACCACTGCATGTGCGGTAACCTCCCCACAAAATAGTAGAAGTATTCTTATTCAAATGCTAATGGACATAGAGCTAAGTGCAACCTCCCAGCAATGGAATTTAATGACAATGACAATAAATGAAAAATAGCAATCTGACCCAAGTGTAAGCTCCCCACAAAATAATGAAAGACAAAATAATGATAATTAAATCTCAGTGACAATGAAAACGCAAATAGACCGAAATATCGATCTTAGGCCCTGTTCTTACCTCAGTAAAATTGCATCTGCTCTTATTTTTCGCCATAGCTTGGAGGAAATGCATCGCAAAAATTCTTTGAACTTTAGTAAATTTTTTCTTTAAGGAAATGCATGGGAAATTTTCTTTCAATAAAATGTTTGTTTCGTTAAAATGCTTGGTTTGAAAACAAAATTATTATTGGGGCGATTCTTGAACAAATTAATTACACTTAAGATGCATTACATTATCAGATGAGCGCAATGCTTCTTCATTACGTTATTTAAAAATTATACCTCGTCCTGAATCTTGACCAGAGCCCCATGTCGACGCCCGCCGACTCCTCACTCACAACTGCGACTGTCTCTCGCGCGCTACTAGCACTGACTGAGTGCAACTAGCAACTACTACTCCCTACATGCAACTGAACTCTCGCGTGGTCAAGCGCAGACTAGCAACAATAAATAACTCTCTGGTCAGAGATTCTGTCATGGCTCGCCATCGCTGTACTAAATACATACGCGTTTCATAACCCTCCACTGGGGGGTCAAAAATTTGGCAGCGATGGTGAGTCATTTGGACTTGTCATGAGCAACAAATTTTTTCTCAATTAATTAACTTTTACAATTTACAGAATATTCAGATGTAGTACATGAATTAAATGTGGTGCACATGACTCAAGTACAAAACATATTAGACAATGACAAAATGTGAGTACAAAACATATTAGCAAATCAGAAAAATGTGTATACAAATTATTTGATAGATAACAAAAGTGCACACGCACTGAAAAACTCTTTAGCATTTTCAGAACAGAATGGCAAAAAATCGTATTGGCAAGTGACATGAGTGCACATGCACTGCAGTTCATAACATATCAGCAAATGAGGAAATGTATCTACAATGAGTAACAAATGCCGTAAGTGCATACGCACTGAAGTATTGAACATATCAGGAAATCACAAAATGTATACAGAATAAGTACAGATCATATTGAAAAATGAGAAAAGTGAACAGGCACTGACGTTCAGTAGAAAACATATTAACACATGACATAAGTGCACATGTACTGCAGTTTAGAACATATCATAAAAAAATGTATAGGTCATGAATACAAATCATGTTAGCATTTTTTTTTACTATGTTACAAGGGTTAGGATAGGAAAGGGAAGGATTGCATCATGGTTATAGTACTTTAGGTTGCACGCAGCTGCTCTGAAAGTCCATATCTTTCCACAGAAGTACAACACCAAGTGAGACAATCTGAAGTTCTTTTCCCAGAAGTATTTATCAGCGTACCCAAGACACTGAAATGTCGTAGTAATCTTCCATGTTATCATTTTGGCAGTACATCAGGTACACCAAACAGTGGGACCATAATAACGTCTCCATCGCTCACGGTGGTGGGCAGCATGTCGTGTCAACACGACGCTCTTACAAGGCACACCAACGTAGAATTAGTGCAAAAACCAAATATAGTGCTCCATGAACATGAGGATGGACAGGACAAATGGATATTGCAGTAATTCAGGGTAGTTAGCTCAGAAGGTGAAGGACATTAAGTCACATACTGGTCTTCATTAGGAATTACATCAGTAGTTTGCGGCATTCATAGCCCAGGTATTGAACATTTCTGTACCATGTATGTAGTATTACAGAAAAATGTTCATTAATTGTTTGACATAGAATATTTGCACTCATTCTCTAATTACAAAGCATTATTAAATAATCGCATTCTTTTCCCAGTTACAAAGCATAATGAATAGCATTCAGTTTCTAATTACAAAGCATAAGTAGTAGCATTCTTTTCCTAGTTACAAAGCATTATGAGTTAATAGTATTCATTTTCCAGTTACAAAGCATAATTAATTAATCATTTGTCATTTCAATATAGTAATAATCAGTAGTCATGTTTTCCTAATTACAAAGCATTATTAAATAATCGCAAGCTTTTCCCAGTTACAAAGCATAATGAATAGCATTCAGTTTCTAGTTACAAAGCATAAGTAGTAGCATTCTTTTCCTAGTTACAAAGCATTATGAGGTAATAGTATTCATTTTCCAGTTACAAAGCACAATTAATTAATCATTTGTCATTTCAATATAGTAATAATCAGTAGTCATGTTTCAGGTGACATATTATTCATAGCTGATCAGCATTACTCAGAACTCTCTTAAACTGGTATCATTATTTGGGACTGGTAATACATTTTTTTGTTAGCAATGCATTGCGTTGGGTAATTATAGGGGAAAGCAAGAGAGAAAAATCTGCTTCTGGGTTGTTGGTGTAAATGAAAATGTGTAACATCATTCGTCATAAGTCAGCTGTGGCAAAATTATGAAACAAGTAGAGTATATGTAATCACATTCATAGATAACATAGATTTAATGAACAACTTCTTATAGCACATTAATTTCATAATTATTAAGCTGAAAGAAGAAATGCATTTTATGCTGGAAAGTAGTGAACTTCGAATTAACAGGTAGTGAAATGTGTATAAAAAAATGTGTTCCATAGCTGTCCTTTCCAAAACCTTCAGTCATCATACCATACGATATAAAACATACTGTCAAAACAAACTGCAACAAATACTTAAATAACTACATAGCATAAATACATAAGCTTCAACATCATCCTCATCTGTAAAGAAAAAACTTCATTATCCATCACTTCATTATCCATATTATCATAACTTCGTTATTATCATCACCTGTAAAGAAAAACTTCATTATTCATAGTAGCATCTTCTTCATCATTATTCATCAGCATTCATTAAATTCTGCAAAAAAAAATCATTCATTACTCATTACATAACTATTCCTTATCTCTAGCATATTTTATCACTAAAACTAAGATGTGCAGTTCTGTCTGACAGCCTGCATCAATCGCCTTGTATTCTGAAAGAAAAAATTAGTTAAGACTGCTATTCTAAGATGTGTATAGTATATTCTTGTTAATGCTTGTTAATTCTGATCCATTTACTCTTCCTCATAAGGTTTTTGTATCTTCTTTCGTCTATTCCATAGTTGAAATTCCCGTTTCTGTTTACTTTATTTCCTTTACGCATCGTTTCTTTCTGAAATTGATGAACAAAGATTAATGTCTTGCATTTAAATCATATACCCACTAAATAATGACTGGTTTATGAAGACATAATTAAGCATACAGCATAACATGACAGAAAACGTATATGTCAAAAGCGTAGACAGTGTTCAAAGGCAAAAATGTACAGAGAATATCACAATGCAGCAGCAAAAAAAAAGAAGAATGTAAAATAGTCACGATGTTGAGATATCATAAGGCAAAAATGTCAAAGTTAACTGGTGTTTGCTATGTCTTAACCATTTCATAGTGCATACAAACAAAACATGAAAACAATCGTACATACAAAAAAAATGGAAAATGTGCACGGTCTGATGTGTAACAACAAGAAAAGCGACCTGCTAACCTTACCTTGCCGGGCACTTGCCAAGAAAAAATACGATAATCATCAGTAATTAGTCATGTAATTATAATTGCATAAGTGCGCATAAAGATTAGTAAATGGCATCATAGCATGTTACATCATAAAGTGGTTTCATTCAATAAAGGGTTTAACATTGTATACATGGTGGCTCCCCTTACTTTTTCTGGTTCTCAAAATTTCGACGTGTACAACATTGGGGTGAGGAATGCTGCGAATCCGATATGGACCTGCGTATGGAAGTTCAAATTTACTGCACTTACCTTTTATTCTGCTGGATAAATAGTGTGTACGTACTAATATCTTCTGTCCCACGTGAAAGTCTCGGCGTGTACAAACCTGTTTTTGCTGTCTTCTCCGCCGCTCTGCGGCACGTTTGATGTTGTTCAGCGCAATGTTAATTATTTCATGGTGTCGAAGTCGACGAGATGTAGGAAATGTTACTATTTCTTTAATTTTGTTAGGTGGTTCAATATTCTTCAGTATAACAGACGGAGATAGCATAGTCGATTCATTTGGTATGGAATTAATTACATCTTGGAATGAGAATATGTGTGTGTCCCAATCAATATGTCTTTTGTGACAGTATATTCTACACAGTTTACCAATTTCTTTCATTAATCGTTCACAGGGGTTCGAAGAAGCATGGTACTTAGATATATAGATCGGAGAAATGTATCTAGCTCGTAACATGCGTGTCCATGTAGCAGAACGAAATTGCGATCCATTGTCAGAAATTACTTTCAACACATGCCCTACATGAAATAGAAAATGTTTTACAAATGCTCTCGAAACAGTTTTAGCAGTAGCCTTGCGTAACGGAGTGAAAGTAACAAATTTTGAAGTGAGTTCAACAGCGACAAAGATGTAGCAAAAACCTCTATTAGTTCTGGGAATCGGACCAAAAATGTCTACTGCGGCCATATGTCTCAATTTAACAGGTACAATTGGATATAATGGAGGAATATGTGAAGTGGTGTCTGACTTAGCTTTCTGGCAAATTTTACATGAGGCTAAAACTCGTCGTATACGTTTCTCCATGTTGGTAAAAAAACAGTTCTGTCTCAGTATAAGAGAACATTTTCTGGCTCCGTAATGTGCGTAACTTAAATGAGTATACCAGATCAATTTGTTAACCAGTTCGTCAGGAATGCATAATAACCAGTTGTTGCTGTCAGGATGAGAGCGGCGAAACAGAATGTCATTGCGTACAGTGTAATGGTTTCTAATCGTAACATTATTCTTATCTTGCCAAAGATGTTTAATTTCTTTCCACACGTTGTCTTTATTTTGCTCTTTTGCTATGTCCTGTAATGACGATGAAATAAAATTTTCAAATGCAACTTGCTGAATGTACATGACGCTGAAATTTGCTTTGCAGAAGTTGGTTGGTACGTCTTGCTGATTGTTGCTGAGAGAACGCGATAGTGCGTCTGCTATAACATTTTGCGTGTCGGGAATGTGAACAATCGTAAAATTAAATTCCTGTAAATAAAGTTTCCATCTGCTTAATCTGTCGTGAGTGAATTTAGCCGAAAGTAAAAATTGTATCGCTCTGTGATCTGTGTAAACGGTGGTATGTCTGCCATATAGAAAGTGCCGAAATCTCGTAAAAGCCCATACAACACATAATGTTTCCAATTCTGTAACGGAATAATTTCGTTCAGCAGGCGACAGAATGCGACTTGCAAATGCGATGTTTTTAATTACCGTTGAGCCATCTTCTTCAATTTCCTGAAAAATATGTACGCCTAAAGCGGTGTTAGAACTGTCGGTGGCAATGGAAAAATTTCTGGTAAGATGTGGGTGTGATAAAAGTGGTGCATTCAACAAAGCATGTTTCAGGTTCATAAATTCAGAATGCGCTTGCTTATCCCAGGACCAAATAGTGTTTTTACCCGTTAACTGGCATAATCTAGGTGTGTCTAAAGCAGAGTGATGAATAAATTTACGAAAATAGTTAATTAAGCCCAAAAAACTGCGTAATTGTTTCTTCGTCGTAGGAACAGTAATGTCACGTAAGGCTTGAAGTTTTTCCGGATCAGGCGCAATGCCTTCTGCTGAAATTACGTGTCCAAGAAATTTTATGGAAGTTTTGCCAAAGTGCGATTTACTGAGATTAACTGTGAGTCCTTGTGCATGAAAAGTTTGCAACAGTTGTTCTAGAATCAGATTGTGCTCAGACCAGATAGCTTCTGCAATAAGAATGTCGTCTACGTAAGTCGTAATTCTGTCCTTAAGTTCTGTCGGAAGTATTGAGTTCAAACCGCGAATAAAAGCTGCAGAAGAATAGTTAAGCCGAATGGTAATTTGCAAAATTGATAACAGTCTCCAAAACAGAGAAAAGCTGTATACTTTCTGCAATTCGGATGAAGTTGAATTTGCCAAAATCCTGATTTCAAATCTAATGTGGAATAAATAGCAGTACCGTGAAATTTCTGTAGAAGTTCCTCTAGTGTCTGTGGTCGATCTGTTTCATTAATAATAATGTCATTAATGTGACGTGAATCAAGTACGAGGCGAAGTGAGCCATCCTTTTTCTTGACAATATGTAGCGGGTTTATGTACGGACTAACTGCTGGTTCTATAATTCCTTGGTCAAGCATATCCTGCAATTCTTTCTTAACTTGTTCTCTATGGATATACGGAATGGGATAATGCTAAGCTTTAAATGTATCGTGCTGTTTGACTTGAAATTCATACATAAATCCGGACGTAGTACCAGGAATGTTGTGAAAAACTGGAGCTTGCTGTAAAAGAATTTTGCGTAGTTGCGTGCATTCGTCGTCTGTATTTGCACTGCTTTGTTTAACTTTATCAGAAATCATTTGCATTATGTCGTAGTCAGCTTCGTCTGGAGTATTATAGTTATGTACGTACGTATCTGCGAATAATGTGGAATTACAGTCTATATTACGTGATACGGAAATGACCTCTGTACGATTAATTGTTTGTTCTTCCGCAGATAAATAATGCTGAAATTCTAAAGCCAATTGCACATTTTCATCCTTCAACATTAAATAGGAATTCTGAAAATCGATAACTGCGTCGTGTTGTACCAGAAAATTCGTACCTAAAATAACGTCTGTTGTCAATAAAGGAACAATCCAAAAATTTGAGTGAAAAGTATGACCTGCAATACAAAATGATAAATGTGTCTGCAATTTAACGTCTACTCCTTTACTCGATACTGCTCCTTTCACTTTCGTTTTGCCTAATGGTAATGTGGGATAGGTATTCTCTTTATTACACTCGTTAAAAGTGTCTTCATTTATTACTGACATAGGTGATCCGGAATCGATTACTGCTGAGAATTTCGATGAACCAATTTTAATTTCGATGACAGGATGTGAAATGGTTTTCTGAACAAATGGTCTTTCCTGTAAAAGAGTGTCTCTGATGTCGTCAAAAGTAATAACATTTTCGTGAACAACATTCTGCGTGTCTAAAGTAGTGCTTGTGTTACTGGAAGATGCGACCTGTACAGTATCTAGTCAGATTCTATACGACGTGTTATTACTATCAGGGGGGTGTTGTGGCATTTCTACTATTTGAACTGTTCTATTACTTCTTCCAGACGTATTACGCTCTGGATGATACCTACTGTCGGGTTCATTCATGAGAATAGGTTCTTGTGGATAATTTTGCTCTTGGTATGACCGACTGTTGTTAGATGTACGCTGAAAATTGTCCTCATTATTTTTACGTCTGCCGTAATAGTCATTCCTATATGGTGCATTGCGATAGGAACTGAAATACTGTGTTTTCTGTACGTAGTTGTTCCTTTGCTGCCGTGCGTTACTATTTGTTGTACCAGGGACTATACTTCCACGCGGCGAAACATTAAAGTTAGGTTGACCTTGTGCATTACATTGTTGGTTACGTATGCTAACCGGCTTTTTTTGTTGCTGTTGTTGTGAAAAACCTCTATTGTTACTAAAATGTGGTTCCTGTTGCTGATAATTTTGACGATATTGATAATCAAAATTTTGTCTGCTATTAAAGTTCTGATGGTTGTCGTTCCTAAAGCGTCTATTACCTTTACTATTGAAATTACGTGACTGATCGTAATTACTGTAAGTCTGTTGACCTTGGTTATTATACGAAAAGTTTTTGTTTACGAAAGAATAATCTGATTGTTGTACTTCCAAGAGCTGTAACAGATCTCTGAATGCCGAAATGTTTTCTTTTTGCTGACCTGTTAAAAGTGACACTCTTAATGATCGTAGTAATTTAGAGATACATAATTGAATGAGTGCAGATTCACTATCGGGTTCACTTAAATACTGGTTTTGTTGCACCATGTGCTCAAAAAATTGCGTCACACTGGGAAAATTCGAGTTCTCATAATTTGGTAAGCTAATTAACTGATCATTAATTCCGCACTGTGTCGTCTTCGACCAATACGCTGACAGAAAAACATTCTGAAATTCATCTACTGAATAACATTGTCTCACGATTGGTCTCATACGAGTTGCCGGATCGCCTTCCAAAAAACTGCAAATAAATTCAAGTTTGTGCGTTACGGGCCAAGTCGGTGGAAAAGCAAAGCTAAATTGTTGTATCCAATCTAGCGGATGAATCTGTGTTCTGTCATTTTTAAACACTTTAAATTTTCTCACTGACAGAAAATGTTTGTAATCAAAATTATCGTCTCTGTATGTTGGAACAGGCTCATGATTGTAAGAGAATCTATTTGTCTCTGTCTGTTCGGAATCTAAGTTGTATAGTCTCTGTTGATTGCTTAAATTATACGCACTGCGTGAGTCTGACAAATGTTCGCAAAGTGGCGTCTGCTGTGATGTGTTATTAACTGAAATATTTTTCATCTCTGTTACTTCTTGTTGTAAACTTGACAATTTTCTACGCAACGTGTTATTAGACGAATCGATCTCATTAATTGTCTGTTGTAGATTTTGAAATTCAGGTGTTTGATTAAATGAAACCGGTGAAGTATCGTCTGATTTGCTGCCATTATTACTTTTAATAGCGTCAATACGACTGGCCAATTCATCACATTTTTCAGTCAGTATTTTTACCTGATCATCGCTTTTAATGTCGGAAGTATTAATCTGTTTTTGTAATTTACGTGTGGTTTCGTTCAATTTTTTAATGTCAGCTTTGATGACATCGCAATCCTGTGTTATTTCTAATTGTTCAAATCTGTCTGTCACTGTCTGAATATCTGCTGTGTGTGTATCTGTTTTTGATTTAAGATCAGAAATTTCATCACGTAATTCCGCGTTCAACTGTTCGATGGTATTAATTTTGTCGGACACTATAGCAATATTGTTGTCTACGTATGTTTTTGCTTTCGCAAACATTTTACGTTTGTCTTCTTGTCTCTGTGCAGTGATTGTTTCCATTACTTCACGTTTTACTTGATTTTGATCCTGAATAAATTTGCAGAAACGCGTATCACTGTTTTGTATGTGAAGATTAAAACGTTCGTCAATTTGAGAGTTCTGTTGGTCGAATTTCGCGTCTATCTTTGCGTCCATTGTACGCGAAAGTTCTGCTGTCATTGCTTTAAACTCGTCGCGTAATTGTGTAGCTTTTTCAGAGCATTGTTTAGCGACTCCGCTAATTTCGTCTCTGAGTGTTTCTGTTGCAGCTGTTTGCATTTCCCTTAATTCCTGAGCAACAGACCTAATTTCTTCGCTACTTTTTTTTTTAACGAGCCTCAATTTCCTCGCGTAACTGTTCCTTAGTATCATGACACTGCGCGGCAACGGCTGTAATCTGCTCGCTAAGCTGTCTGGAATTGTTGTCTAATTTTTCATTTAACTGTCTGGAATTGTTGACTAATTTTTCATTTAACTGTCGGGAATTGTTGTCTAATTTTTCATTTAACTGTTTGTTCTGTTCACTAAGTTGTTTGTGATTGTTGTCTTGTCTTTCATTCTGTTGTTTGAAATTTTCATTAATTTGTTGTAGCAATATTGCCATAATTTGATCCAAGCCATTATTACCTACTCTATTCACTGTGCTGTTTAATGGTGGATCTGGAATTGTCTCGCTTTCTGTAACCATTTGGTTATTCTGAGATTTACAAAAAGGTTTGCCAGTCGAATGTACACTGTCGGTCACTATTTCGGAATTAAATGGATCCGTGGTACTTTCAGTACCCTGTCCATTTTCATTAGAAAAATTTGTCTGTACGTTACTTGAATTTTCCAAACCGGGTGTGTTAAGCTGAGTATCGCTCATTACAATAGGGCGTCCCGCGTCAACAATTGTAGCCAAATTAACAGAGGAGACAATTGAGTTTGTTTGTTCATCAGTAAGATAATAATCATCATTAGTGGTTGGAACGCACTGATTGTCAGTGAACGCTGGATTGTCATCATTACACTGCGTGTCACAATTGCTATCGGTCACGTTGTTTAAGTCGGTAATTTTATTCATAATACCTCGCGATACACTATTCACAGTCTTTCGCGGCATTTTTACAATAGTCACAATTATTCACAAAACAAATAAGCACAATGCCAAAACAACACACAAATACAACAGAGCAACGAATTACCGATGGTCTGAGGAAAGAAAGTCATAAAATTAGTAAAAGCGTTGCGCCAAATGCTAATCATATTTAAGCAAATAAGAGCAGATATCTGACTGTTTCTTAGAAGATTCCCAAAGAAATACGATCCTGGCCAGATGTCGCCAAGTGTAACCTCCCCACAAAATAGTAGAAGTATTCTTATTCAAATGCTAATGGACATAGAGCTAAGTGCAACCTCCCAGCAATGGAATTTAATGACAATGACAATAAATGAAAAATAGCAATCTGACCCAAGTGTAAGCTCCCCACAAAATAATGAAAGACAAAATAATGATAATTAAATCTCAGTGACAATGAAAACGCAAATGGACCGAAATGTCGATCTTAGGCCCTGTTCTTACCTCAGTAAAATTGCATCTGCTCTTATTTTTCGCCATAGCTTGGAGGAAATGCATCGCAAAAATTCTTTGAACTTAAGTAAATTTTTTCTTTAAGGAAATGCATGGGAAATTTTCTTTCAGTAAAATGTTTGTTTTGTTAAAATGCTTGGTTTGAAAACAAAATTATTATTGGGGCGATTCTTGAACAAATTAATTACACTTAAGATGCATTACATTATCAGATGAGCGCAATGCCGCTTCATTACCTTATTTAAAAATTATACCTCGTCCTGAATCTTGACCAGAGCCCCATGTCGACGCCCGCCGACTCCTCACACACAACTGCGACTGTCTCTCGCGCGCTACTAGCACTGACTGAGTGCAACTAGCAACTACTACTCCCTACATGCAACTGAACTCTCGCGCGGTCAAGCGCAGACTAGCAACAATAAATAACTCTCTGGTCAGAGATTCTGTCATGGCTCCCCATCGCTGTACTAAATACATACGCGTCTCAGTGCTGAGAGATACCTGTGATCAACCGCTAACCGTTAAGGCTAAGTCAACTATTTGTTCGATGGAAGAGCAGTGTCTATTGGATTAAACCCAATTTAGAGAGGTATACAAGTTAAAAGAATATTTGGATAGCGAAGTGTGTGATTTAGAGTTGATCCTGAGCAATTGGATTTCACCTTTGATTTTATCTCTGGTCCTCAGCTTCGTAGATGGTAAGATAAATGAGTCACAGGATGTCATAAAGATAAGCATTTGACGAAAATTAATTCCATGGCTAACAATAATTAAAAAACGAGGCATGATAATGTAAATAATATGCATACATTTTATCCTAGAGTGATGAACATCAGGGAAAACCAATTCAATGGGGTCAAAACCCAGTTAATGCATAATAAGCTGCAGATTAATATGAAACATGAGGTTAGTCACTAAAACAGCTGAACTTCGTAATGCAGAACAACTTAAGGGTGTCTTATAGACTAAGCAATTTATCGAAAATGAGAAAAATAAACAAAAACCTAATGAAGATCTTCGTGCCTTCAAAAACACTAATACGTATTAAGCTGACAGCTGAGGAAGCTACAGTAACTAAAGCAGACAAAGTCACCACCCTCAACATTATTTCAGAAGATGAAAACACGAGCAAAACATTTCTTTAATGGAAATGATATGTAAGAACTTCATAAGGATCAAACATGTGGTTCCAAGCTAAAAATAAGAATTCCTCATTAGTGTGGCCATATTCTCCGTAAGTGCTTTACAATTCTTGAGGATATTTTCGTTGTGTCGTTGCAGCTACAAGAAAATGCGTGATTTTTCACCAGATGCGTTTCGATTTATTTAAGTAAAGCATCATCAGTGATTTAAGTTACTTACATTTTGATTTGCTTTGAGATCGAGAAACAGTTCGTTAACAATATCTTGATTTTTGCTTACGGCAATTTCCGCTTGATTTCTCTCCTACATCGGGAAATGCCGCGTGCTAACATATCGTTGATGATTTGTTTTCTCTCTAGGCACTGATAGTTGTAGTCTAATTTTTCGTTGCTGTGCAGAACATCTTTGTTTAGTTTTACACAGCACACTTTTTCGCACACAACTATTTTCTGTTATGTATTATGGTTTGTGTTTATTGGAAACCAGACTCTGTATAAAATAAGTGATGAGATTACATGAGAAAGAAAAGAGCCTTCTCCATCCTTCACCCTCTCCCACTCAAACCAATGCCTCCTCGCAGTTTCACATCTTACTCCTCATCTTCTCCTCCAGCTCACACACAGTCACACTACTATACACTTATGCTCACTCATCATGGCTTCTCCCGCCCCGCCGGCCGGTGTGGCCGAGCGGTTCTAGGCGCTTCAGTCTGGAACCGCGTGACCGCTAAGGTCGCAGGTTCGAATCCTGCCTCGGGAATGGATGTGTGTGATGTCTTTAGGTTAGTTATGTTTAAGTAGTTCTAAGTTCTAGGGGACTGATGACCTCAGATGTTAAGTCCCATAGTGCTCAGAGCAATTTGAACCATTTCTCTCGCCCCCGCCCAAAACAACTCCATCGCTTTTCCTTCCCTACCATAAGCAGTATATAATACACAGCAACAAAATTAATTAGAATTATACTGACGCAATAAACTAAAGAAAAGGGTAGAGGTCCAAGACAACCTAGTCGCAATGTTATGTTGGCATCACTACACAAACCACGTTACATACTTAGAAATATAAAAAGAAACAGAGAACAGCAATGTGCGAATAAGTGTGCTGCGTAAAACAAAAAATGTATAGTTGTGTAGAGCAAATAAAAACTTCAACTATCAGTATGTAAAGAAAAAAAATATCGGCAATGTCTTAGCAGACGCATTTCCTGATGTAGGCGAGAAATCAAGCGGAAATTACCGTAAGTAAAAATCAACATATTGTTAACGAACTGTTTTTTTTTATCTTAAAGCAAATCAAAATCTAGATAACTTAATTACAGACCACTGATGATGCTTTACCTCAATAAACCAAAACGTGTCTGGCGAAAAAAAGACACGAATTTTTTGTAGCTGCAACGACGAAATAAAAGTAAGAAACTAACTGACGATAGTAGCGTCGTAGTTATAATGTGAAAAATCAACTTCCCGTGCTCCAGTTTAGGGAAAATGGGGAAAGTTTACTCTGTTTACCGTCCACAGCCGCCGTGTGTGGCTTTGTCCGAGCAACCTTACAGAGGTCGTACTACATTACACTACGCTACACTACTGGGAAGTGTTATCCAACCGGAGTGGAGTGCGGCGCGACTGCTGTTCCAGGCGATTTACTCGCTGCCGTAGGATGACGCCGCTGTGGGTGTACGCAAACATGACCGTTAGCAGCGGCCAGAGCGAGAGGGGAGGGGCGGGTGGCACTGTGCCTTGGGCGTCGCGACGAGCGTGCCTCTTTGTTTACCGCTGGGCCGCCGCGTCGCCTCTGCAAACACCGCGGCGGCCTCCCGCGTTCCGACGCTGCGCAGACGGCTGGGCTAGGCGCTGTCATCGCTTTTTACTGACCAAGACTGCTCGCGGAAATGACGCTAGAAATGAATACATGCAAAGAAATCTTAACCTGGCATGAAATACGAGTAGCTATCCACGCAGCTGTCGTCGTGATAAAGTATAACTGTTCAACGTGTAGTAAAAGCAGTAGTAATAAATAAAAGCCTCTGTGCAGGGGAATTTCCAGACTTCCTGAAAGTAGCAAGCACAGTGCCTGTTTACAAATAAGGCAATCCACATGAAGTGTCAAGCTACAGGCCCATATCTATAATACCAATACTAGCGAAGGTGATGGAGTCGATAATGAAAGAACAACTATTAAGTTACTTTGAAGGAAATAGTCTCTTTTATGATGCGCAAAATGGATTTCGGAAGGGCAGGTTGTTGAACAACAGCTGTACTTGACTTAGTTACAAACATAAGTCAGGGTTTTGAAGACAAAGAGTCCATAGCACTACTAGTACTCTGTGACCTTAGTAAGGCATTTGACTGCATCACATATAAGGCCCTGCTCAGAAAGCTAAAAACATATGTTATAGGGGGATCTGTCCTGCAAACTCTTGAATCCTACCTGAGAAACAGACGACAGATTGTCTCCGTGCAAGGAGCTGATTCAGGTGAGAAGAGGCTACAGCATGGTGTGCCACAGGGATCAGTAATAGGGCCCCTGCTGTTCATTATCTTCGTAAATGACATGGGCTCCAATGGGAACACCTTGCAGTTTGCGGATGATACAACCTTGTTCTCAAAAGAAGAGATTGTTGTACAGTCAGTCCAACAAGCAGAAGACTTGTTCAATGAAGCTAAGGCTTGGTTTAACATGAACGAAATGAAAATTAATGAAGAAAAAACTCAGAGGATGATATGCAGCCTCAACAATACTGGAGCACTGGGTAACGCAGCAGATGTTAAACTTCTGGGCTTTCTCATTGATGCCAAATTAACCTGGCAACAGCACACCAAACATATATGTTCCAAACTTTCACGGCACCTGTACCTCTTGAGGAAACTGAAAAGTGTAGTACCAGAACAGTACCTGCTAACTGTGCAATGTTCCACAGCCACATCAGTTATGGGCTGTTGGTTTGGGACAATTCTGAAGGCTGCAAGAATGTGTTTTTACTGCAAAAGAAAGCAATGAGGATCATTACTTCAAGCAAAAAAACAGACTACTGTAAGCCAATTTTCACCATGTTAGGAGTTCTGACTGTTTACAGCCAGTGTATATTGCACTGCCTCTTTCACATAAAGAGAAACCAGGATATCTACAGAAAGAGAAATGAAGGTCACAAATACAGCACTCGCAACAAAGACAGTATCGACATGCCAAGGTGTCGATTAGCAAAGACAGAAAACAGCTTCCCAATGATGGCCCTGTAACTGTTTAATGATCTACCTGATGACATTAAGTCTTTACCATGGGAGCAGTTTAAAACTACTATTTTGCGTAAGCTAAAAGAGCAACCCTTCTACTATACTGAAGAATTCTTCTATAGTAATAGCATAGTGTTTACTTGAGCTGCAGCTCATTTCCATGACTCTAACAGCAACCGTTATGTTTAATTTCATTATATAGTTGGATCTATTTTATTGTTGTTATATTATTGTACTCTAATTTATAACTTAAATATGTCTTGCAGTATTAAATTTCTATCATAGTAGAGTTGTACTCAAGTATTTTGATAATGTTGTATCTTGACGCTGTCTGCCCAGCTGTGGCTTGTGAATGATATAGAATTGGTGATAAAAGGTAATACCTGCCTCGTATGTTTCCTGCTCTCACCCATAAATTCTGCGAACAGATAGCACTAAAACAATAGACCTAAAGATATCAGCATTGCAGTCATCCAGAGGAGTAACATTTAGTGGTCAGAAACCTAGAGTCGCACTTACACTAAACGTGAATAAGCCACATCAGATAATTACGTATGAGTTTCGCGGTAATAATGTCTCCTTTTCTTCTCGACGATATCCCAAACCGTGGCAGAAAACGGCGCAGAACTTGGGTGTAGCTTTCGATGACCACGTCAGCTGCACATAAAATAATTTCGCCGTGTGTAGAAGACTTCGGCTTGCAAAAATTTCTGGAGGTATTTTCACAGGTTGCGAAACGTAGACTTGTGCAACCGTCCGTTCCTCCGGATCTCCGCCTGTTGCTAAGTAATCCAACACTGCACTAATAGCGACGGAAGCACTAGACGGTTAGAACTAACCATGAATGCTTTGTGCGATCCATCTGCGTACCCGTTTATTTTAGCACCTCACTGCCTCGTACGCCCACGTAACATGATTGTGGCCAGACAAGTTACGAGACTACCACACGCCACGTCTACTTCATTGGCTCATTAGCGTGCAAGCACTCAGAACCTCACACCAGAGACGTAGTACGTTTGAGCCCATCACAACTGCAACAGAAGGTCTCACTTGTCTAATGTTCTACCTCTGACAATCCATAAAAAAAAAAAAAAACCAAACATTCGCAGACTTCGTTGTCGCCTCTTTCCCTCCTCTGGGACAAGTTACCAGCACTCATCGCGAAAGTCAATGTCCTACAGCATTTAAGAAGAAGCTGATGGTTAGAAAAATGTGCTTTTCATCCAGTCATCCAAATATACTGGTCACTTTGCACATTACTTTCCCACTGTTTAGTTTATACTAAGAGGATTATCATGAATATGTGGCTATTTTTCTGTCTTGTCCAAAGAGTTGCAGCTTACGTCGGCGAAGGGGGAAAGTCGACCATGTAATGTGCATAAAATTTAATACCTCAACCGATATTGAGAAACGAGTAAAAAAATTTACGAGGCTTTAAAATTTTGTACATGGCTGAAGCAACAACCGTAGTATAAAATCTTCTTGAAGAAATAATAAACAGCCATCCAGTTGCAAAATGGAAGATTTATTTGATTTATTTGACTTATTTACCATGGTAGCAATGTTTATAAAAACGTCTTCTGCAGAAGGAAAATAGTGACGACCTAAACAGATTAAAAATGAGTACCTGTTAGTATACAGGAACAATTATAACTCGTTACGAATACAAAAGTGATTTACATTTAGTGAGTTACATGTAGTAGCGGAGTTGCGCTGTAATATTTCCGAATGGTGTCAGTAAAATTTCACCTCCACAATATTAGAAATGTGCCTAACATGCTAATCGTCATTGAGAAGTTCTTCACCAACGTACCGCTAATGCACTAATGCTGCGATCTAATGTTTGGGCTGAGGAAAACATCCGTAAGTTATTGTATTTGTGCTACCTCACAGTTTACGTAATTTTATTTCACCCCAATATCGTTTTCATGATGGTAACTCTTGCGAACCCTCGTCGTCAGTTTTATAAAGTCCTCGTCGCTACTGCTCTGGAGGCTGAATTGCCACTGTTGTTACGGTAGGCCGAGTTTGTGAGTTCGTGAAACGGCTTCTGGTGGAGTACACCGGTAAGACGATTTCTGCCTGCCACTATTACACAGATATGCCCCAGGGTCAGGTAACAGGATAGGAGTACGAAGGTTCTATAACACGCCAACATATTACTAACAAAGTCACACAAATGAGTTATCTTTGTGACTTGTTGAATGATGAAGTCTGCAACACTGCGTATAGTATAACACAAAAAAGAAGGCCCTCAATGGCTAAGTGCAAATAATCGTAGGAAAACTTCACAGTGCATAGCAAATGCAGTTTATAACAACTGTCTGTTCACTTGTAAGAGATCCCTAAACGAGAGTCCCTGTCTAAGTCAACTTGGACGATGATCTATAACCAAGTAGGTGAGAGCTGCTCTTCTGTCTTCCGAGTAAGCTTCTGTCCGTTGACGTCCGGTCACTGGCGGATTGCACTCGGCCGGCAGTTGGCCGAGGCGAAGCCGGTATCTTCATCCTCAGCGCCGCCCGTGGCAAAAGTGGCAAGCCTATGGCACTGCCATCAGATCCCATCTTTGCGCCTGCGGTGCTTTTGCCTTGGCTGTGTCTTGTTTGGATGACACACCAGTAACTTATTAATTATTTACTCTTTTGTTAAATTTTACATAAGTACATAGCCAAATACAGGGTGGCGCACGAAATGTGTTACCATTTGTTTCTTTCACAATTTACGACGCACATTAGATATCCCTCTGGGATCTCTACAGCAGTACCAGAAGAGCTTGGAAAAACAAATGAGTTACGAAATGACGTGTAATTCACGATACTGCCGCTAGGAGACTAGTAAGCAGCAATGGCTGACAATGGAGGACTGACGACACAGCAACGGTCGGCAATTGTCTTACTTTTTCATGAAACGAAAAGCCTTGTTGTGACTCAGAGGCGTTTTCGACAACAGTTTAACACACGGTGGTCCCTTGCAAGAAGACCATCCACAGGTTGTACGATAAATTTGTACAGGAAGGAACAGTATTGGAAGCGAAGCGACCTCGGCCTAAGCCTGTTTGTTCGCCGGAGAATACTGAAGCGGTACGAGTTGCTGTACAGAGAAGTCCCGGGAAATCGTGTAGAAAGGCAGCAGTGCAACTGGAAATATCCAGATGCTCCGTTCAACGCATTCTTAAAAGTGACCTCCATATGTAACCGTACAAGACGACCTGTGCACAGAAGCTCACTGAGGAACATAAGCAGCCGAGACTACTGTTTGCTCAGGGGGCGGAGGATAGGGAAGAAACTCTCAGCAACGTTTGGTTTTCAGACGAGGCGCATTTTCATTTAGACGGTGTGGTTAACAAACAAGATGTACGCTTTTGGGCCACTGAAAACCCACAAGTGCTTCATGAACGACAACATTATGCTACGAGGATTACAGCGTGGGCAGCAATTTCCAGTCACGGACTTACTGGACCCCTTTTCTTTGAAGAAACCGTGAACAGCGAGCGTTGTTTGAGCATATGCTTCGCAATAGCTTCATTCCACAGCTTCTTGCTACTGCCTTGCCCTTCAACACGCAGTGGTTCATGCAAGATGGAGCAAGGTCATATACTGCAAACACTGGAATTTTACACGAGCGTTTCGACATGCGGATCATTTCACTCAGATTTCCAGGTCGCTTCAATGACGGACAAAATTGGCCCCCCAATAGTTCAGACCTCAATCCATGTGACTTTTTTCTTTGGGGGTACCTAAAGGAAAAAATTTTCCCGAAACGTACACGTGATTTAATGGAGCTCGGAAGACTTATTTTTCAAGCTTGCAGTGAAATTACGGAAGACATGTGCCGTAGGGTAATCACTAACTTCAGTGTTCGTTTGAAGGAAGTTAGGAAACGAAATGGTGGACATATTGAGCATGTGCTGTGTTAGAACAAATCTCCATGGACGGCTCTTCATTGTACTATATGTTCCTTTCAGATTGTATTGACAATAAAGTTTATATTCAAAAACAAAATGGTAACACATTTCGCGCGCCACCCTGGTTTTTAATGTTATAATTTTAATTTTAACTTTTTAAACTGGTTTAGCATAATAATTTTCGTTTACTACTGTACATCGTTCTCGCGCATACTATGAGTGCCCTCTCTCGCCGAAAGCTTTCCTTAGCCGAAACGTTTGGTACGCGACGTTAGTGCATTAGCATCTGGCTGTATTTCCACGTACTACTGGTACAACATGAAATCCGGTTATTCTGAATAATTTTTGTATTCTTAACGAGCTAAGAATGGCTTAGATACTGTACATCGTACGTTCCTAACACAACTCTACTCTTTTACAACGAGGTCTAACAATAATCAGTGATTTCCGTATTCATATGGTCCAGTAGTGCACAAGGACACAACAACAGTGCCCTGCGCCGCTTTCGAGGTAGTGCTTGGGTTAATTGCCAAGATACAGTCACTATTGTGTGTGACCTCTTCTGGCTCAGACCATCCACACTGAGGAAACTTGAAGCTCTGGCGTGGGGGAAGGATATTCGGACAGCAGGGAGCGGACCGGCCACAGACAAAGGCTGTTCAGTCGCGAGTGTACACCAGCTGCGGCACGTGATAAAGAAAACTACTCGTCCACTGCAGCGTCGAGACAAACGGAGTGGGCCGATTGTGGCCTGTCCGTTGGGACGCCCGCCCTTCACAAGGCACAAGGCGCAATCAGTGCTGGTTTGTCCGGCCACGACTCGCATCAGAGTTCGCTGTGGAATGAGTGCTCCGTGATCGTGACACATCTCCTGCCCTTTACTTCCCACAGCAGGACACTATAGCTTCATGGTGGTGTGGAGGTCACAATAAGTTTTCAACAGTTTCTTAGGCAGTAGCATGACTGTCTTTCTTCAAGAGCATCATTTTACCTATTTTATCATCTCATCTTCAGAGCATTGAAGGGCGATGCGTTTTAATTGTTAAGAACCCTTGAAAAGCCAAGATCGCATACAAAATTTATTTATTTGAGACAACCATTTTCAATAGTTATTCCTGTCATCTTCAAGTCTTTAACATCTTTTTGTTGTAAAACATATTCTTTTAGAACAAAAAGACGTTAAAGACCTGAAGAGGACAGCAATGACTGTCGAAGCCGTCCGTCTTAAATAAAGAAATTTTTTATGCGATCTTGGCTTTTGAATAGCGTTTTCACCATTTTACCACATTGATTTAGTGCTCGTTTCAGTGGCACATTGCCACGCTATGACAGTATCGCCACAGGAGTCGGAAGAAATAAATTTAATTTAAGTTACGGAGCTACTAGCTGACAAATCCGGCATCGCCCGGACATTCATTTTGCAATTTTCTATTAGAAACTAAAACAAAAGTGAGCTGTGTTTGTAGTACAATGTCGAAAAAATTTTATTTCCATATGTTCGTGAAAACACCTCTGAAATTACGAAAGAGTCGTTTAAAGAAATATGCATAATGTACACATGTGTAATTACAACGTGACGGAAAGTTACTCATCACTGGGACCAGCTGCTTCTTGTGTCAACAACGCGATTTTGTAAATTTTTCTATGGAAACGCCTCTTCTGAAAACGGCTATTGTTTTCCTTCTACAGACGTCTGAGGTTCGCAGTTGAAAGCTGTCAAAAGAGCTGCCTGGTGTCTGGGATTTTCTTAAGTTGACTCGACTGTGGGAGTGTCCGAGCAGTGAAGAATAAATTTATTAAAACTTTTTGGCTGATGAGGGAATTATTCACGCATCTTAGTATTTATGACGTCGTATCTCTTGATCTGTGTGTCGTACAGTGGTATATTTGTGCAGGTACATTCAGCGGCATATGTGAATATTGCCTGCGAAATTTATTGCGAACGGAGTTAGTAGTACGGAAGTAATCAATATAAAGGTCATGCAAGATGCAGCGGTTTTTCACCCAACTCGTTGTGTATGACGTCATATCTCCTGGACTCTAATACGTCGGTGGTTCCCACCTCCACAGCGACCGTTGCCCGACAGTAAGGGCTATGTGGCCAAGTTGAAATCGGTCCAGCGGTTTAGGAGGAGATGTGGAGCATATTCACATACACACACACGTAGATACATCCGCTTTTATACATGTGGATTGTACCAGTTAAGTTTTTTTTCACGCGCAGCGCAACGCGACTCGAGAATCTGTTCCCATAGAGCTGAGAGAGTTTACATAATTTGAGAATAAAAAGTCTACCCGGGAGTTATTTAATCCCCTCTTCTGCGCGTGCTGATAGTACATTTAAAAATATTGTAAACACTCACACTTCCCGAAAATGGGAATAAACTGCCGAAAAAGTGTTTTTGTACATACGCGGATTTCATATTAAAAGTTGTATAAGCTTCCACAGCACGCGAAAACGGGAATACATTCTCGAAATGCGTTATATTGGGGGCAACAAAATGTAATTGGTGTTATTAAAATAAATATTGACACAATTACAGCATTTTGAATACTACTAAAATAACTATTGAAACAACTACAGCATTTTCAATACTACCGTTTATGGTGGGTAACATTAATTCACGCCTAACAGTCCAATATTCCCCACTGCCTGTCATATGGTGATAATTTCATTCTGTAGCTAGCTACGGCCCAATGCACTGGTCTCGCGTAGTGCTTCAGAAAGTGTCGCTTACGTACGGTAACTCGGGACAAAACAAGATAACGGGGTACATTGGAATTCTGCTTTTTTGTGGTCTGGAGAATGCTGAAACTTTTTGCAGTGACATGTAGCTATGTCTCTGAATGGACGAAAGGGTGCGACAGTCATTTTAACATGCTTTGGAGTTCAACTTGTAAGTGAACGATTGTAATTTACGTTTCCAGTTGTGTTTTTACAACTTTTGGTGAATTTAAACGCAAGATAATCCGCTAATTCTTAATTATCCTCCCTTAAATGACAGGTCATCTTAAAGTGCAGGCCATTGGCTATACGATAGTTACAAAATATGTTTAAATCCGTCAGTTATTATCCTCCGTAAAAGTTGTTTACCTAAAATGTGATTTTGGGGCGGAACAGGAGGGACAGAATGGAATGGTGTCCGTTCTTCCATCTTAGTTTCTTGATACAAGTGGATTTCAAACTATATACTTCTTTTCTTTCCCTTGCTTTTCCAAATGGTGTGAACTGACATAAGTAATACTGATAGACAGCAGTGGGATAGTAAATAAATCTAAATGGCATCTTCAGGCGCTGTATCTTCTAAAATCGACGCTTTAAAAGCATCTACAGAGTTTGGCGTACACAAAGCAACGTTGGAAAGATACGTTCGTAAAGCTAAGGATAATTCCAACTACAGAACTGACAAATTAGATGGGAAATCTGAAAATGTTTATGCAGATCATGAAGATGAAGTGGTAGCATACCTGAAATCAGTGGAGAGCAGACGTTTTAATTCAGCGATGAAACATTTCATTGTTAGATCATTCATCTATCACCTAGCAGAAAGAAGTGGCTTACCACACGAATTTGACACAGGATGGACAGTACTGAGTTATAGCATTTGTTATCTCGCATGCCTTATCCCATTCTGCACCGTGGGTCTGGCATGTAGCGTTACACATACGTAGGCGAGTTAATTAGCCGCCTAGAGGTACAGATGAGGTTAATTTGCTTGTACAGCTAACACAAGGTGCAGGCCCCAACTAAGGGGCCGGTTCGGGCCAGCCGGGTACGGAGACGAGCAGCGTGGCAAGAGATGGGGAAAACCACAGAAGAAGGAAGCTGAACAGTGGTCGCTCGCTCAGCAGAATGTAAATGATTATAATATGAGCGAAGAGAGGTCTAGTTACTCTGAGGGCTGATCTACCATGTCTTCCAAACCCCTGCGGGTCTTAGTGAATGCTACAAGCACTGGGGCTTTTCACATGCTCGAGAAAGTTTGAGAATTTGAGTGGGACGGAATGCGTTTCAGGACGGCCGAGGCTATTAAGGCATCCGTTCCAGAAAAGTGGAGCATCCGGGTTCGACTTCCAGTCCGGCATAAATTTTCTACCTTCACCACCGATTCATTTCAATACCTGCAAGCGGCCGAAGTCCTGATCTGCCTCAGTAAATGTATTCTGTTGTAAAACACGAGCCGGCCGCTGTCGCAGAGCGCTTCTAGGCGCTTCAGTCCGGAACCGCGCGCCTGCTACGGTCGCAGGTTCGAATCCTGCCTCGGGCATGGATGTGTGTGATGTCCTTAGGTTGGTTAGGCTTAAGTAGTTCTAAGTCTAGGGGACTGATGACCTCCAATATTAAGTCCCATAGCGCTTAGAGCCATTTGAGCCACTTAAATTTTATGAAAGACGATTCGAAGTGATTATTTACACTTTTCACAAATAAAATTCATTGTTTTTCTCATGAACAGAATTCTTGGGCCCAGAGGGAGCACAAAAGACACTAAATCCACTGCTCTTCTGGAGTTGAATCTGAAAATTTTTGTTCGCAATATATGCACCCTCTGTCTTCATAACTGTTGTCAAAAAGAGCTCTTCTAGGTCTAGGTTTCCTGCTCTTCGCGCTCTCCTTTTTGCTGCCTTCCTTCTCTTTGTTTAATTTCCGTTTTTTCTTATAGCTACTTTTTTTTCTTTCCTTATTTGCGCTACTTGGCCATATATAACGACATGTTGTATCGCCGTGGATCCCTTCTTTTGGCGCTTCGGTATCGATGGAACTTCATATCCTACTTCACTTTCTTTCCTGTTTTGAGGCCATTAAATACTGCCCAAATCTGTGTTGCAGCACCTGCTTAGTAGTTTATGACTAAAGTGCTCGGAAATCTGTGCACAACGCCAAACTGAACAAAGAGGACAAGCAAATACTCTTCGCAGTTTCGCGGAATATAGTGTTAAGACGGTGACCGTGGCCAAATACTAATCTCATCTGCATAAAAGCACGTTCCACCGCCGAAGTGAATGAACGAACAGCTAAACTCGCTAAGGAAGCTACTCAAAGAGGATTGTTAGTGAATATCGAACTCCTCTTTACGGAATTAAACCGCTTAATCAGAGAGAGAAATCTCGATTCGAGCAAAGGCGTTGCGTCAATATATAAGCCGCAGTACCAGCACAACGATGGAACCATTACTACTGCTAAGGGGGAATATCCGCTATTATTGGGACGAGATTGAATTATGGCAGTTTCCTTATCCATATACACAGAATGAATTTGTTTAACCAATTACTGTTACAATTTTTATTATTATTTGTATACGGACCTTGTTGGATCATGCAGTGATTTTAGATTCGTTCTCCTGATGTTTCATGTGGCTTTCATTCTCTCTTCTTGGGCAAGTTTTTATTCGTTGATTCCACTTTGTTCCTGGCTATTTTGGAAAATTCTCCAGCTGTACTATCCACGAGATAAGCATCTAATAGGACACATTCCTGTCCACTACTTCCAATGCTTCTGTCTGAATTTTGTTTGTTCTACCGTATTTTCCTTAATTTTGTATGTTCCTGGTAATCATGAATGTAAGCGTATCGTTGGGAATTTTTGACAATGTCCATAACAATTTCAGTCATGTTTCTGGTGTCTGGTGCCGAGGGTGATAATGTCTCTGTTGGTTTTTGGGATTTCGGTCCACTTCCGTTTCTTCTATGCCAAGAATTTTCCTCAAAATCCTTCTTTATTCTTTAACGGTGTTTTAGACTTGACCACCGTGTTGGACTGTCTAGCCTACGTCAGTAAGGACATGCTCTTTTTGTTGTAGATCTCAAGCATTTAACCGTTTGCTCTCTTCTTGACCTTCTGTACTTCCGTAATCAAAGTTTCTGTGCTTCACTTTCTAGTCCTGTTGGTTCTATGACTTAACCGACATACATGAAGTGTCCGTCATTTTTCATTTATCCGTGCTTCGTGTTCAGTTTCTGAATGTCAACTTTAGTGCAGAAGAACTGAGTTTTTTTAAAAAAGGAGGTTTTTAGACCATCATTTTCGCCGCATGTTTTGAGGCCTTGTTTTTGGTTGATAGTTGTGACCTCACGGTCGACTAGAATCGTTAAATCGTCTGCGAAAGCTAAGCAAGAGATCTTAAAGTCATCTTTTGTTCGTCCAAATTGAGTAGGCTTCCAGAGATTTTTTTTCTTTTTTATTGTTTCGTTTTCCCTGAGTAATTTATGTAGGATGAGGTTAAAGAGGAGAGGCGACGGTCATCTGTCTGGCGAATGCCGGTTTTAACTGTAGACGACACCGATATTTCCCCCAGAACTTTTACTTGTAAGTGAGTGTTTGGTTGATACAGCTACTGTTTTTGTCTGTATTCCCTGCTCTTCTAGGATGTCAATAAGAGACTTTCGGGCAACTGGTGCAGCTGAGTGGCCTCATATTTCGGTTTTGCTTATATACCGTAGACCTGTTGTGCGCATGAGCACCATGGTTGAAAGCCCGCTTGGTATTCGCCGATTATATATTCAAGTATTCTTTGAAGTGAACATCCTGACAATATCTTGTACGTCACTTGAAGGATATAGATCCCTTTGTAGTTATTTACATCTGTCCGTCACCTATTCTAGTGGAGGGGCTGGATGAGTACTCACTTCCAATCTTCCGGCAGTTCTTCTACGTGGCAGATATCAGTGATGACATTTGTAAGATTCTCCAATGCGTTTGTCCTAATTCGTCAGTGATAACATTCATATCGGATATACGATTGTTTTTGAGCCAAAGGATATATTTATAGTTTTCATTTTTGGTAGTGGGAGCATGTGCAGTGGTCTCCTAGGGAAATCTGTACGTGGTACTGGACAGGTGAGCAAGTCAGACAAGTACCCTTACATTGTTGTGATTTGTTTGGGTGCGTTTACCCCACTGCTTTCTGAAAATGAACTTCTGTGGTTCTTTTTTATTTTTTTATTTTCCCTTCATCGCCTGTGACTAGTTTCACCACCAAGTGGTGATGTCGGACTGCGGCTTGACGGATTGTCTGATGACGGGATCACCTGCTTAGGAGTAAGGCTGCGATTCCTCAGCAAGTGCTGAAAAATGATGGACGATTGATAAATAAAATATGTTAAATCACAAGAAAAGTGAAGAATCCAGAAGGGAAGGAGTAAAGGAAATCATACTTCGCGGGATGAGAGAGTATGTGATGTTGTTTCAGTGATTACAAAATTGACACAAATTTTGAAAAAAAAACAGTGTGAGGCTCTTACTAGTGTGACGCTGCTCTGCCTCTGGTCAAGGTGCATTTACTGTTTCGGCTGGGCATCACAAAGCTGTTCTATCTTCTGCTGAGGCAAGAAATCCAACAGATGTTGTGACTGGCCCTTGACGTCCTGGACTAGCGCTAGGACAAGACTGACATCCGAGTTTGTTATACACATGTTCCATCTGGGACTGGTCTCGGGATCTTACGCACCAAAGGAGTATCTCATAATCACACAGGAATTCGTAGCGACACATGGCGATTGTGGACGAGCGTTGCCCTGTTAAAAAAATAGCATCATAACACTGCCACATGGGAGGTAACACGTGAGGACTCAGGATGTTCGTTTTGTACTATTGGGCTGTCAGCTGTGACCTGAAGTCGTACCTGATGGCTCTCTACACCATGATGGCAGGAATAATACTGCTGCGCCTTTCCAAAAAACTGAAAGAATAGGTCTTCTTTCCAGGGCGCTGGAATGCTCACCGACGATGGTCATCCACGATGGTGTAGAACAGCGATTCATCCCTGAACGAAGTGCGATGTCATTCATCAGCACCTCAGGCGTTCTGGTCATGGGCACCACTCCAAACCCAGGTGTTTGTGTTGTGGTGATAACTGAAGCCAGTGCATTGGTTGGTAATTCAATAGTCCAGCTGCTGCTTGTCTCTGGCCAGTGGTTCAGGATGCCACAGAGTTTTGCAGGGAGTCCATTACTTGTTCTTGGGTGCCTGGCGCTGATGTGTGTTTGGTGCCCAGGACGGCGACCCTCCCTTGTGGTGGTGAGATGTGGTCGATGGGAAACTTGACGACGAGTATGCCTGCCATCACGTTCCCATACAGTCCCATACTGGGCCACTGTTACATACGAGTGCCCCAGAAATCTGGTTATTGCATGATTTGACCAGCTGGTCAACTGAAGATCTTCTTTTTGAGTCCGATTTCGAACTCCATCACGTACTCATAACACTGTCTCGCATGAATACGCGTCTACATCTACATCTATACTCCGCGAGCCACCTTACGGTGTGTGGCGGAGGGTACTTATTGTACCACTATCTGATCCCCCCTTCCCTGTTCCATTCACGAATTGTGCGTGGGAAGAACGACTGCTTGTAAGTCTCCGTATTTGCTCTAATTTCTCGGATCTTTTCGTTGTGATCATTACGCGAGATATATGTGGGCGGTAGTAATATGTTGCCCATCTCTTCCCGGAATGTGCTCTCTCGTAATTTCGATAATAAACCTCTCCGTATTGCGTAACGCCTTTCTTGAAGTGTCCGCCACTGGAGCTTGTTCAGCATCTCCGTAACGCTCTCGCGCTGACTAAATGTCCCCATGACGAATCGCGCTGCTTTTCGCTGGATCATGTCTATCTCTTCTATTAATCCAACCTGGTAAGGGTCCCATACTGATGAGCAATACTCAAGAATCGGACGAACAAGCGTTTTGTAAGCTACTTCTTTCGTCGATGAGTCACATTTTCTTAGAATTCTTCCTATGAATCTCAACCTGGCGCCTGCTTTTCCCACTATTTGTTTTATGTGATCATTCCACTTCAGATCGCTCCGGATAGTAACTCCTAAGTATTTTACGGTCGTTACCGCTTTCAATGATTTACCACCTATGGCATAATCGTACTGGAATGGATTTCTGCCCCTATGTATGCGCATTATATTACATTTATCTACGTTTAGGGAAAGCTGCCAGCTGTCGCACCATGCATTAATCCTCTGCAGGTCCTCCTGGAGTACGTACGAGTCTTCTGATGTTGCTACTTTCTTGTAGACAACCGTGTCATCTGCAAATAGCCTCACGGAGCTACCGATGTTGTCAACTAAGTCATTTATGTATATTGTAAACAATAAAGGTCCTATCACGCTTCCCTGCGGTACTCCCGAAATTACCTCTACATCTGCAGATTTTGAACCGTTAAGAATGACATGTTGTGTTCTTTCTTCTAGGAAATCCTGAATCCAATCACAAACCTGGTCCGATATTCCGTAAGCCCGTATTTTTTTCACTAAACGTAAGTGCGGAACCGTATCAAATGCCTTCCTGAAGTCCAGGAATACGGCATCAATCTGCTCGCCAGTGTCTACGGCACTGTGAATTTCTTGGGCAAATAGGGCGAGCTGAGTTTCACATGATCTCTGTTTGCGGAATCCATGTTGGTTATGATGAAGGAGATTTGTATTATCTAAGAACGTCATAATACGAGAACACAAAACATGTTCCATTATTCTACAACAGATTGACGTAAGCGAAATAGGCCTATAATTATTCGCATCTGATTTATGACCCTTCTTGAAAATGGGAACGACCTGCGCTTTCTTCCAGTCGCTAGGTACTTTACGTTCTTCCAGCGATCTACGATAAATTGCTGATAGAAAGGGGGCAAGTTCTTTAGCATAATCACTGTAGAATCTTAAGGGTATCTCGTCTGGTCCGGATGCTTTTCCGCTACTAAGTGATAGCAGTTGTTTTTCAATTCCGATATCGTTTATTTCAATATTTTCCATTTTGGCGTCCGTGCGACGGCTGAAGTCAGGGACCGTGTTACGATTTTCCGCAGTGAAACAGTTTCGGAACACTGAATTCAGTATTTCTGCCTTTCTTCGGTCGTCCTCTGTTTCGGTGCCATCGTGGTCAACGAGTGACTGAATAGGGGATTTAGATCCGCTTACCGATTTTACATATGACCAAAACTTTTTAGGGTTCTTGTTTAGATTGTTTGCCAATGTTTTATGTTCGAATTCGTTGAATGCTTCTCTCATTGCTCTCTTTACGCTCTTTTTCGCTTCGTTCAGCTTTTCCTTATCAGCTATGATTCGACTACTCTTAAACCTATGATGAAGCTTTCTTTGTTTCCGTAGTACCTTTCGTACATGATTGTTATACCACGGTGGATCTTTCCCCTCGCTTTGGACCTTAGTCGGTACGAACTTATCTAAGGCGTACTGGACGATGTTTCTGAATTTTTTCCATTTTTGTTCCACATCCTCTTCCTCAGAAATGAACGTTTGATGGTGGTCACTCAGATATTCTGCGATTTGTGCCCTATCACTCTTGTTAAGCAAATATATTTTCCTTCCTTTCTTGGCATTTCTTATTACACTTGTAGTCATTGATGCAACCACTGACTTATGATCACTGATACCCTCTTCTACATTCACGGAGTCGAAAAGTTCCGGTCTATTTGTTGCTATGAGGTCTAAAACGTTAGCTTCACGAGTTGGTTCTCTAACTATCTGCTCGAAGTAATTCTCGGACAAGGCAGTCAGGATAATGTCACAAGAGTCTCTGTCCCTGGCTCCAGTTCTGATTGTGTGACTATCCCATTCTATACCTGGTAGATTGAAGTCTCCCCCTATTACAATAGTATGATCACGAAACTTCTTCACGACGTTCTGCAGGTTCTCTCTGAGGCGCTCAACTACTACGGTTGCTGATGCAGGTGGTCTATAGAAGCATCCGACTATCATATCTGACCCACCTTTGATACTTAACTTAACCCAGATTATTTCACATTCGCATTCGCTAATAACTTCACTGGATATTATTGAATTCTTTACTGCTATAAATACTCCTCCACCATTGGCGTTTATCCTATCCTTGCGGTATATATTCCATTCTGTGTCTAGGATTTCGTTACTGTTCACTTCCGGTTTTAACCAACTTTCCGTTCCTAATACTATATGCGCACTATTTCCTTCAATAAGAGATACTAATTCAGGAACCTTGCCCTGGACACTCCTGCAGTTTACCAATATTACGTTGACTTTTCCTGTTTTTGGTCTCTGAGGACGGACGTTCTTTATCAACGATGATAATGTCCTCTCTGGTAAGCCGTCAGGTATTTTATCGTTTCGCCCAAGGGGGGGTCCCTCTAACCTAAAAAACCCCCGTGTGCACGCCACACGTACTCTGCTACCCTAGTAGCTGCTTCCGGCGTGTAGTGCACGCCTGACCTGTCTAGGGGGGCCCTACAGTTCTCCACCCAATAACGGAGGTCGATGAATTTGCAACCATTATAGTCGCAGAGTCGTCTGAGCCTCTGGTTTAGACCCTCCACACGGCTCCAAACCAGAGGACCGCGATCGACTCTGGGCACTATGCTGCAGATATTAAGCTCAGCTTGCACTCCGCGTGCGATGCTGGTTGTCTTCACCAAATCAGCCAGCCGCCGGAAGGAACCAAGGATGGCCTCAGAACCCAAGCGGCAGGCGTCATTCGTTCCGACATGTGCTACTATCTGCAGCCGGTCACACCCAGTGCGTTCAATAGCTGCCGGAAGGGCCTCCTCCACATTACGGACGAGACCCCCCGGCAAGCACACCGAGTGCACACTGGCATTCTTCCCCGACCTACCCGCTATTTTCCTAAGGGGCTCCATAACCCGCCTAACGTTGGAGCTCCCTATAACTAATAGGCCCGCCCTCTGTGACTGTCGGGACCTTGCCGGAGAATCGGCCACTGGCCCAACAGGCGAGGCATCCTGTGGTGGCTCGGAAACGATGTCATCACCACTAGGAAGCACCCCGTACCTGTTGGAAAGGGGTAAGGCAGCTGCCACGCGGCCAGATCCCACCTTCGCCTTTCGGCCAGGCACGCGCGAGCCCACCACTGTCCGCCATTCACCCTGGAGTGATGGCTGACCGGTAAGATGCTCACTGCCGGAAGACGCAGCGACATCAGGGGTTCCATGCGATTCCAAGGCCACCGAAGTAGGCATAGGTCTCACCACAGTTGCCCCAACGCCACTACGAGCCGACGCCTGCGCCTCGAGCTCGATGAGCCTAACAGACAAAGCCTCCACCTGCCCCCGAAGAGTGGCCAATTCTCCTTGCGTCCGCTCACAACAACCACAGTCCCTACACATGACTATGTTTACCCTACAAGCGAACGGTGTACTCGCCTTATTAGCAGCAGGAAATCGAAGTGCTCTCTCACTGACGGTCTAACCGACACTGAGCTGTTCTAACCAAACAAACAAAAGCCTGTACGATACGAGGGTCGATAGCAACGGCGATACTGTACACTACACTGTTATTAAAATAAACGGTTGTGTCTAGTAGGCACTCAAACACGCAAGAAATTACAAAAATAAAATAGTAACTACCCAGATAACTGAAAATAAGTTGTACCTGTTTGAAGCTCGCAAAAATGTGTAACAAGCGAACGGTGTACTCGCCTTATTAGCAGCAGGAAATCGAAGTGCTCTCTCACTGACGGTCTAACCGACACTGAGCTGTTCTAACCAAACAAACAAGAGCCTGTACGATACGAGGGTCGATAGCAACGGCGATACTGTACACTACACTGTTATTAAAATAAACGGTTGTGTCTAGTAGGCACTCAAACACGCAAGAAATTACAAAAATAAAATAGTAACTACCCAGATAACTGAAAATAAGTTGTACCTGTTTGAAGCTCGCAAAAATGTGTAACAAGCGAACGGTGTACTCGCCTTATTAGCAGCAGGAAATCGAAGTGCTCTCTCACTGACGGTCTAACCGACACTGAGCTGTTCTAACCAAACAAACAAAAGCCTGTACGATACGAGGGTCGATAGCAACGGCGATACTGTACACTACACTGTTATTAAAATAAACGGTTGTGTCTAGTAGGCACTCAAACACGCAAGAAATTACAAAAATAAAATAGTAACTACCCAGATAACTGAAAATAAGTTGTACCTGTTTGAAGCTCGCAAAAATGTGTAACAAGCGAACGGTGTACTCGCCTTATTAGCAGCAGGAAATCGAAGTGCTCTCTCACTGACGGTCTAACCGACACTGAGCTGTTCTAACCAAACAAACAAAAGCCTGTACGATACGAGGGTCGATAGCAACGGCGATACTGTACACTACACTGTTATTAAAATAAACGGTTGTGTCTAGTAGGCACTCAAACACGCAAGAAATTACAAAAATAAAATAGTAACTACCCAGATAACTGAAAATAAGTTGTACCTGTTTGAAGCTCGCAAAAATGTGTAACAAGCGAACGGTGTACTCGCCTTATTAGCAGCAGGAAATCGAAGTGCTCTCTCACTGACGGTCTAACCGACATAGCCATGACCGTCAAAGTGATCATTCAACATCACACGCTGTTCACGCCCTTGATATACCCTGTCAGGCCCGGTAACGGCACTGACCACGAACAACACTAACGCACTCTGGTGGCGATTCTCCCTGTCGCAGGGATTTGCAACTATAATCGTTTAAAAACCTGCCGATGGTGTGTACTAACACAAAGTTACATTGACTTCAGAGCATGTGTTCTGGGTGGTCCACATTTTTGTTATCTGTACTATTCTACAGGATGAGTCACTAACTATTGCCACAATGAATAACTCCGAAAGTATGATATGAGCTGAAACGTTTGTGGGATAAATGTTGCATGGGCCAACGGAGGCCATAATATGGTTTTTTTGTTGCTAGGTGGGGTCACTTCAAGGATATGAAGGTCAACTTTGTTTTTTTTTTTTTTAGATGGGATGCTATAGTTTGGTACTTATTTTCTGATAGCGGCTATCGAGACGAATTCAATGATGTTTCACAGTAAGGTCTTTGAAGGTCAACGAAGGTCAGAAAGGTGTCATGAACGTCCATTCACAGAAGGTGTTCGAAGTGATGACGGCACTTATCAAAGACATGGTCTAAAAATCCTCTCTCGTATATCTTCAGGTGTAGTTGGAACGTATGTATTTTACAAATCACCACAAGAAAAAATCCAGAGGCGTCAAGTCTGGCGAACCAGTCGGCCACGACACATCTCCTCCGCGTCCAATCCAACGATTTGAGAACTGTCTCTGCAACTCATTTCTAACCATCAGTGAAAAGTGTGCCGGACACCCGTTGTGTTGATGTCACATTCTTTTCCTTGTTCCTAAAGGTATTTCTTCCAATAACAGACCTAATGTTTCTTCCAGGAATGTGGTGTACTTCCTACCATTAAGATTTCCTTCGATGGAATAGAGGCTTATAATTCTGTCCTCCAGAATCTCACATCATACATTCACCGACCACGGTTTTTGATGTGCAACTTGCCGCAGACAACATGGATTTTCAGTTGCCCAAAATGCATGTAATGCAAATTAAAATCTCCATGGTTCGTGAATGTAGCCTCGTCAGTGAATAAAATCCGTCTGAATCTGAAGTTGAGCCCATCGGCAGAATTCAGGGCGATGCATACAATACGTACCAGTTATTTCTTGGTGGAGGCTGATACGGTGAGGATGATATTTATGGCGATGCAGAACACGAACAATACTACTCTGGCTCATGCCAGATTCCCTTGCGATTTGACGCGAACTAACACAAGGATTTCGAACCACAGTGGCAAGAGTACCAATTTCAGTTTCCTCGTTAGTAACTTTCCTTTTCCGGATATGTTTATTAAAGATCGGGCTGTTTTCAATTTATTATACACATATTTAGATGTACGACGTGTAGGGTGAGTACTCTGAGGATATCTCTCAGCGTGTAAGTCTCTAGCTCTCACTGAATTTCGTTGGCACTCTCTGTTAATGAGAAGCATATCAACTTGTTCTTCGAAGGAATACATCGTTCACATTCGCTTGATTCGACGATACTAGTCTTACCTTTCTTATTAGTGTTGTACTGCGAAACCGTCGAATGGTGTTTACATGTGAACGGCACGTTAGATGGATCCGCCGTATTCGGCGAATATTTATATTTTGCACGATATACGAGAGAGAATCGTCAGAACATGTGCTTCGATTAAGTGCCAAAGTGATAAGAAATACTACTCATTCCATGACGAGAAGATTGCATCACTTTCCCGGCGGGGTCAGGGATTTTCTCTGCCTCGTGATGACTGGATGTTGTGTGGTGTCCTTAGGTTAGTTAGGTTTAAGTAGTTCTAAGTTCTAGGGGACTGATGACCATAGATGTTAAGTCCCATAGTGCTCACAGCCATTTGAACCATTTTTGGTTGCATCACTGCATTGATACCAGTGGTCGTCACTTCGAACGCCTTCTGTAAATGGACGTTCCATTCTATTTAAAAAACAAAGTTGACTTTCATATCTCTGACGCGACCCCACCTCGCAACAAAAAACCAACGTCATGTTATGGTCCCTGTTGTCCCATGCAACGTTTACGCAGGTATGTATGACTAATCTAACACCTAAGGCAGGATTAACCCCATTTCGCTCAATGCCAAGGTGCTATCCCAAAACGGGAGAGCCTTGTCAGTACTGGTGCGAGTTTAGAGGGAGACAACAGCGAGCTGAGGGGTGACTTGGAATTTCGATCGGAGAGGGAGACATAATTGGACAATCCTTGCAGCTGCAGTGTCCCACAAACCTTTCAGCTACTATCATGCTTTCGGAGTTACTCTAGGTGGCAATAGTTAGTGACACACCCTACATAAAGACAAGACGTTGTGTAACGTTTTTACCAAAAATCTCGGGAAGTTCTTGATTGATTTTGTTGTGGACTGGCAAGACAGCCAATCCACAATGACGGGTAGCCGAAAGGCACGCGTTTAAGCTCACGCAGGCTGGCGTGAGGTCTGGAACAGGTAAAGGAAGTTATAGTAGCAAAGAACGTACGTAGCTGCGGGAATACTTAACTTTAATCCATAATTGGTGAACATCTTTCTGACGGTACATGCTTCACAAGATAAATAGCAAATGATAATGGCGCCTTTCTAGATCGTAGCAAATGACGTAGCTGAAGGCTATGCTAACTATCGTCTAGGCAAATGAGAGCGTAATTTGTCAGTGAACCATCGCTAGCAAAGTTGGCTGTATAACCGTGGCGAGTGCTAGGAAGTCTCTCTAGACCTGCCGTGTGGCGGCGCTCGGTCTACAATCACTGACAGTGGCGACACGCGCGTCCGACGTATACTAACGGACCGCGGCCGATTTAAAGGCTACCACCTAGCAAGTGTGGTGTCTGGAGGTGAGGCCACAGATTTGCTTCAAATTTTTATACGATTCTCTATCAAACCTCGAATGGAAATGGGCCATACATCTTTTAATATGTATGAGTCCGTTCAAAAAAAATCGAGAACATTCGTAACTTCGCGGCAGTGGTGTGTTGGAGCGAAATGCGGTTGGCACCACTGCACACACCTGTGTTTGATGTGTAAAAGACGGGAAGTTTCATTCTTGTATCTCTGTTAGTTATTCTTCAGTGCTGTATTGAGTAGAACGTTGTGTAGCACAGTTTGCGAATTTCGAGGTGGTAGAATTAGAGGAGCAGCGAGTTTGCATTACATTTTGTATGAAACTCAAGAAAACATTTACAGAGACACACCAAATATGCAGGAAGCCTATGGTGATGAGTGCTCAAGCCGTGCTCGGTGTTACGAATGATTCACATTGTTTAAAAATAGCCTGACGGAAGTTTAGATGACCCTCGTTCAGGACGCCTTTCGACGTTTATCGACGACGCTCATGTCAGGAACGTCAACGAAATTAAGCGTGCCAGTCGAAGGCTAATTGTCCGAGAGATTGCGGAACAATGTAAAATTTCGGTTGGGTCATATCATGAAATCTTGACACAGCTTCATAGAATGCATCGTGTTACCACCAACTTCGACCCATGGCTTATGAGTCAAGACCAGAAAGACCTTCACCTTGCAATCCCTGAAGAGCTTTTGGTTCGCGGAAATGAGAACGAGGTGAAATGGCTCTGAGCACTATGGGACTTAACATCTATAGTCATCAGTCCCCTAGAACTTAGAACTACTTAAAACAAACAAACCTAAGGACAGCACACAACACCCAGCCATCACGAGGCAGAGAAAATCCCTGACCCCGCCGGGAATCGAACCCGGGAACCCGTGCGTGGGAAGCGAGAACGCTACCGCACGACCACGAGATGCGGGCGAGAACGAGATGTTTCTTAAGAGAATCATAACTGGTGATGAGACGTGGGTCTATGGTTATGATGTTGAGAAAAAGGTTCAATCTTCACATGGGCCAGGAAAGGTTCTCCAAGACCTAAGAAAGCTCGTCAGGGCAGGTCAAATGTCAGTCATGCTGATAGTTTTCTTTGAGAAACAGTACATCATGTTTTAAAGCGCCAACATGGCCACCCATCACAAGAACCTTCGTTCCTTCTTCAGCAAGTCAAGAGTTGCATCTCTAAATTTCGCCCGTTGTCGGCGTCTCTACATACGGACCGGATATCTTTGTGCCCAAGTATACATTATACTGCGGAACGACGCCGTGAAACCGCCATTACAAACACTATACACAGGCCCTCATGTCGTATTATTGTGCATGAAATTCATTGAGCGACATACACTCAGTCGCCGTCAGTTCCAGGCTTTCCTCGAAGAAATTGGTTCTGAATTCTGTGACTTGCACTATGACTCAATAGTGAGGTGGCACAGCTGCTGCAAAACACTGTTACATTTTTGCAAGTACCGAAACGAAATTTACGTTCTTCTCACAACGAAAGAATTCTGATCCATAGCTGTCATATCCTGCCTGATTATAAATGTTGTCCTTTTTGGACATCGACATCACAGCCCACTTGAATGAACTGAACTTGAAACTTCAGAGAAAGGGTTGCCTCGCCTACGACTATGGTCTTTACAGAATCATCAAAGAATTCCGGAGAAAGCTGTCACTGCTTGGAGAACAACAGGAGGAGAAAACTTTTCTCATTTTCATTTCAAACTGCCTTGTGCTACAATACATGAGGATGTCAAACTTCATTTCCTGAAAAAAAAATATTCGTGACTTGAAGAGGCATTTTCAGATTTTCACAAAACAGAGGGTGACGTTCTGTTCCAGTATGCGTTTGATTGTAGCCCCGACGATGTGCCAGTTGAATTGCAGTCGAAGCTGGCTGATTTGCAAGCAAATACCTTGTGGAAAGAGAAGAATGGAGAAGGAAAACTTATTGAATTTTGTGATTTCTTATCCGATGTTCGGTTTCCAAAACTGAAGAGATTTGTTGCTGATACGTACATCTGAGGCCATTTGTATTCACTGGATACAGCAATACCAAATCAAACACTGACAACATCTAGAAAGCCAAATGTCAGTTTCACAAATCTCACTGTCGTATTTTGCTGTTTAATTTGCGAGTTTCGGATATACCTGTATTCACACTAAATCTAATGTAACTATCTTCTTGCTAATGCCACATTCTTTGAGATTTTTTCCTTAGTAAATAAATATGTTGGTTGTCCTTGCTTTTTATACACTACATGCCACTCATCCAAGATTAACGTGGAATACTAACCTTAGTTTCTCGTCTTTTTCTTCCAAAGCTTGAGAGATTTCAGGGCACTCTCACTTCTGATTCGGTGTAGGGAATACGATCTACAGCGATTTGACTTCATACATTGTGATGAAATGGTAGGCAGCAGTTTATGGTCTTGTTTGCGTGCTTAGGGAAAGGAATATGGTAAGCTTCACCTGCGTTCAAAGGAACAGGGTGCCGGCTTAAAACTACTGCAGTAAAAGCACGGCGTTGGTGGGGTGACAAAGCGCGTTTTTTCTGGAGAACGATGAAGAGACATTTCCAGACGGCCCCATGCCGCGATCGTATTGTGCAAAACACATTAGCTTTGGTGCCAGACCAGGTGGTGTACGGCCTAGCCCCAAAAAGTCGCCGACAGCGCATTGTAGGCCTTGTTAGCGAGCAAGCTGCCTAAAGAAATGTAAACGTTCTGCAAATTTCCGTTGGACAGGAAAACTGGCGCCCAGACGTGCAGACTCTGTTTCAAAACATCTTTTGTCAATGCTAGTTTATGGCCATTCTTTGCAAACTTTGAAATGGACACAACAGGAGATATAACAAGCTGTTTATGGAGGGCTGTGCTTCCACCCAGTTTTGTGTTAGCAAAAGACACGGCAAACGTGTGGGAAAGAGGCTGCGAAGCTGAATTTTTTTTTACATTTTCTGACAATTAAATTTAAGTCTCCGATAGGTCAAATCGGTTTGCAGTGCAAAGACCATTCATCGAGCTTAGAATGGTGGGCTCCAGCTCGTGATTGGCTTGTGCAAAATTGGGGGAAGTCAAAAAAAAAGGAAAGGTGCTTTTGGAACCGAGCTGAGGAGGCAACACAGAGAAAGGGAGATCGACACTCTTGTACAAGTCTCTTGTACTGGCGCTTCGCTAGTAAAGAACTGCAGGTCTCTACCTAAACGGTGGGACTTGTGTCCTTTGCTACAGCGCGACTTAGAGCCTGTGCCAGTCACCATCAGAAGTACTGCTTATATCATAATGGTCACAACGAGTGATGCGTGGGTGTACTTATTTGTCTTGAGTTGGCCGTCTAAACATTTGGCGTAATCCGACATGCACAGTTGTGGCACGGAGTCAAATTGGTTTGGCAGACCAGCAAACTGCTCCACCTGCACACTGGAATCCGTCGGGGTTTCAGAGGCTCTTAGGAAAGTTTCTGCATTCTGAATTAACCGAACGCGAGACTGCGTACTTACATTTTTCAGGAATGCGCATTTAATAACAGATTGCCGCCGTCCATGACTTCAGTCGCCAAACGCATCGTGGTGTGGCGCCTTGACCAGTAGGATGGTAAAGTATTCACTGCTGCAGAGTAGGGCTATAATATCTATTCCCCAGCCCCCTGTTCTTTCGAACCATATTTTTCCTTTTTTTTGAATGGTAGAATAAAGATGCTTGGTGGTGGCGTAGTTTGATGCCATAACCTGGATTCACGTGTATGAAGTGAGATAAAGCGAGTAGTGTTCTGGTTAGAATCGTGTGTCGATCCCCAGCAGATCACTTTGTCCACCATAGATCCCATTTTAGTAAGGCTTTTGTTAAATTAATATTTTTTGTGTATGATGATTCTTTAATAATTTTGTTGTCTTGTCTTGTTTAAGATCAATAGAATAGTGCATTAGACTACAACTTCTCGCTGAGTTCTGATTAACAGTTCCTCCGCATTTTTATGGCAGTCTAGATCAGAAACATAAGGAGTAGCGTTTTCATTTGGTGTCCACAGCGTGGATTTTTACTTCATTAACCGTAATCGCCCTTCGAGTTCTCGTTCTGACCTGCAAGTGTTGTACACAAAGATGACTCAGTCCGCTTGACGCTTTGGTGACGTTTGGTGTATATCGTACTGTTTGAACTGGGAATATGTTGTAGTAGGAAATCGTGGGCTGGTAGCGCGATTTCTGCTCGGATCCAGTCCGCTGAGCCCGGCCGCGTCGAGTGCAGCTGCGTCCACCTGCGACGCGCTGTGAGCACCCTCCCCCGCGCACTGTGCTCGCCGGATTGTTTTGTTTCAGTTGCCATGGCTCAAGCCGGCACCCCTCCTGGTCGATACTTAACGACTCCTCCCGCCAGCTCTGCGATGTCCGCTGCTAAGCTGGCAGCAGTTAAACGGACTGTGAACCAGAATAAAAACAACTTTATACCCGTGTCGATAGAACGGCCCGGCTTTGGAAACGAGCGGGAGAGGACTTGCGGTTCACGACGTTTTAGTGCGGCTGACTGGTGGCGCGTTTCCGCGTTTCCACCTGAGCTGGTGTTCCATTTTTGTGCAAAATATTTCAACCGCCCATGTGATCGCCTCTTGACGTGTGTGCACCCCGCCCACAACGAGAAGGTTCTTTCGCATTTCCGTGTTTCCACCTGAGCTGATGTTCCATTTTTGCGTAAAATATTTCGACCGCCGATACTGCCGATTCTTCGCATGTGTGCGCCCTAACTACAGTGAGCTGCTTCTGTCGCGTAATTTAGCGAATTCGACAGTAAAATTTTGCGCACCACTCTGACGAGATATTTAAAATTTTGGTCTTTCGTAATCTTGGTCAACGGATCAAAATTCCTCTGTCCAGCCGCTCTGTGACCTTAGCGGCAGTGAAACGGAGGGTGATAGACATATGTTCATATGTGTGTGAAATCTTATGGGAATTGACTGCTAAGGTCATCAGACCCTAAGCTTACACACTACTTAGCCTAAACTATCCTACGGACAAACACGTACACCTATGCCCGAGAGAGGACTCGAACCTCCACCGGGACCTTCCGCGCAGTCCATGACTGCAGCGCCCTAGACCGCTCGGCTAATCCCGCGCGGCGGTGATAGACATAAAGCGGAAATACCGAAGTTTGGTCTCTAGAAATTGTTCCACAGCGGAGGATCGTAATACCCTTTCTCCTTTCGATCATCATACAGACGTCGAAACACTGTCTCTGTAATGGATCGCGGAATACAAAATCGACTAAAATCGCTCAACAGTGGAAATAAATCTGGACTGGAAAACCTTGCTCCTGTTCTAGCGCCAGTTCATCGTAGCTCGCTCGCTACAGGTACATATGGTTTCAAGAGAATGGAAAAAGTGGCAGGACGTTCACATTTCGAAGAGAGCCATCAGATACATATAATTAGAGGCTTTCATTGATCGCGCCGATGGAAAACGTTAGTTTCATCTGTAAGGAACCGCCATGGACTCCTTAAACAAAAATCTTGTTAATTTCGGCTAGCTTTATGCATATATGAAGGGCTTATTTCAATAGTGATACAAGTCCATTTTTGTTCATATTGAGATACAGAGTCCTAAAGTTAAATGAGTGCTGAAAAATCTCTAGTTAAGATACCAGAAATATTCAAGCACATGGCTTCTTGCTAGAGATGAATCTTTCTTCCTTTTTGTGTGGCTCATTAATTTCAGAAGCATTATAGACAGAAAAGTGGAGGTAATGGACTTGTACCACTATTGAAATAAGCCCTTCATATGAGATCCAGACAGTGCTAGAAAACAACCGTCTGGTTTTTCCTTGTTCATTGACATAGGTGAGACATTCCGTACAGTTCCACAATGTCACTTTGAGAACAAAATACTAGCTGAAGTAATATGGTACCAGACTTTTGACTGGTTTCAAGATTTCCTGGTAGACAGAACTGACATTTCGTTATTAACAGGAGCAAACTGTCAGACCTAAAAGTAACTTCAGAAGTGCTCTACTGGAGTGTTACAGGGCTGCTAATGTCTACGAAGGTGAATAACGTAGGGACAGCCATAATGATGTTCACGGACGATGCTATCGAACATAGGAAAGAAGGAAATGTAGAAGCTACGAGCGAAGTACACTACAATGACGTCACACGGCAATCGGACTTCTGCACTTCTTTATATTTATGGTACGCGAACTTCAGAACTCAAATATCACTCACCCAAGGCAGTTCGACACGATTTTCAAAAATCCCCGAAAAAATCAACTCCGAAGTTTTCGGAGTATCTTTGGTTCTCTAAATCTAGTACGATTTTCCCACAGACAACGTGGTTCTCTGGTGTAATGCTCGCCTTACACATGGGTGGACCAGGTTCGATTTCCAACCGAAGCAAATTATTAAACAAAGCTGATTTTTTAATTTAAACATCCTTTTTTAACAATCTTTTATGAAATAGTGGTAGTAAAGAATTTACATTTGCAATGAAAACTGAAATTTTGTGTGTGATGTGTAATTAGAAACAAGTGGATGTACATTTTTCATAAAAAAATGACAATTAGATTTGTGTTGATTAGCATATAACTGATGAATCTTATGTTTAAATTACATAAATTAGAATTCAACGAAGAGAAACGGCCGGCCGCGGTGGCCGAGCGGTTCTACCCACTTCAGTCCGGAAACTCGCGGTTGCTACGGTCACAGGTTCGAATCCCCCCTCGGGCATGGATGTGTGTGATGTTCTAAGGTTAATTAGGTTTAAGTACTTCTAAGTTCTAGGCGACTGATGACGTCAGATGATAAGTCCCATAGTGCTCAGAGCCATTTGAAGCATTTTTTGAAGAGAAACGAAAACAAATAATAACCAAATCGAGACTCGAACCAGCGATTATCAGTCTCGGGTGCTACCGCTTTCGCACTTGATGGAAATCCTCGTAGAATATGTACCTTTGTATAAAAATTTTCTTCTGCCAGGAATCAAACCCAGCCTCCCCTCCCAACCCCCTCAGTATAAATGAATGGAAGGTACAGTGCGTTAATAAGTGGAACGATTCCTTATTAGCTGATTATGCTGCTCGAGATACAGCTCTGGAAACAGTAACTAATGTAATATAGCTAGGAGTATGCTTCCAGAACGATCGGAAGCGGGAGGTTCACGTAAGGCTAAATGTGGGAGAAACAGGCTGAGAGGCACTGGAAGGAGCCACGATATAGGCGGTGTAGGAAACAATGACGAATTCTTGAGGGTTGATCGTCCTTCAAGGACAAATATAACATTAGTGCTATCTTACCCTGACTCAAGTCGACAAGTATAACGTGCTTACTCATTACAACTGCTTATTCTGGTCTGGTAAGCCAATTATAGAATGTCTGCTTGTAGCTGGCTAAAAAGCGTCATCGTTTATGCGCAAATGAAATTTATGTCTGTGCATATTTTTGAATCTGACTGCTTTTATGAATGAAATATGACTGCAAGGGAAGTTATTTAGATATCCTGTGACATGCAGACTGTTGGGACGAGACGAAACTACAGTCGTCCGGCCATAACTGTGGATTCTTTGACTGGTCTGGGAGATAACTCATCAGAAATACAATAGATGAAATATTGGTTCAGTTTCTTACGTGAATGAATAAAATAATTTACTTAACTTAATATAATCCTTTGCCACAGGAGTGCTGGAGTAGTTACAACTGTCATTCACTATTAACGCATTTCTCTTGAAGTACAGTGTTCAACATTTACAAACTCTTTGGCGTGCAATCTCCGCAACGATAGTAGTTGGGCTCAGAAATGAGAACAGCAGGAAACTTAATTCGGGATTGATGGTCACGAAGTACATGAAGTTAGGGAATTCTGCTGCCTAGGTGGCAAAATAACCTGTTGTGACTTGGCAAGACAGCCAAGCCACTAGGAGGAAGCCGAAAGGCACGCGTTTAAGCTCACGCAGGCTGGCGTGAGGTCTGGAACAGGTAAAGTAATTATACTAGCAAAAAAAGTACGTAGCTGCTGGAATACTTAACTTTAATCCATAATTGGTGAACATCGGTCTGACGGTAATGCATCACAAGATAAATAGCAATTGATAATGGCGCCTTGCTAGGTCGTAGCAAATGACGTAGCTGAAGGCTATGCTAACTATCGTCTCGGCAAATGAGAACGTAATTTGTCAGTGAACCATCACTAGCAAAGTCGGCTGTACAACTGGGGCGAGTGCTAGGAAATCTCTCTAGACCTGCCGTGTGGCGGCGCTCGGTCTGCAATCACTGACAGTGGCGACACGCGGGTCCGACGTATACTAACGAACCGCGGCCGATTTAAAGGCAACCACCTAGCAAGTGTGGTGTCTGGCGGTGACACCATATAACCAACTACGAACGGAACAAGGAGGACATCAATAGCAGACTATGTAATGTTATGTGAGCCTCACTGCCCCTTTTTTTAACTAATTTGTGCCTGATTTTATTCTGAGAAGCTCAGTAATGTATGTAAATACTGTAAATGTAAATTTGAAGTGCAGCTGGGCAGCAACAAACTCTTTGGCGTGCAATCTCCGCAACGATAGTAGTTGGGCTCAGAATATATTGTTACATTTAATGAAAATTGCTGTTTCAGTGATAAAATCAAGTAAAGTATGTGTAATAGTTGCCAAACATTTATGTATACAAATTTTCTGGAAGTTAGGAATAGAAATACCTTGTTTTTTTGGAAAAGGAGGTGAACTTCGTCGTAGTCGCCGGCTATCAACCGACAGAACTGTAAGTGTACAAAGTTCACTAAAATACAGGAAAGGAAATGCATTCTCTATAGTCTTCATTCAGTACGTAACAACCTCTCATAATTTCTTAATTGCAGGAACTGGATTATGCTCTTGTACAATAGTATGGTTCTGAACTCCACTGACCAATTTTGATGCAGCAGGACGTGTCGTTTGAAGGAAGTTTGTGAGCCAAGCAATCTCCTTTTCTCACGAAAAGCAGATTGCTGTTTGATCTTATTTATTTACAACAGTGACCCCTTAGGTACGAAAAGCTACGAAAACTTGGGCTCAAAGCTATCCGCAATACGGCCAAGTAACTAACAGAGTCGTATTTTAAACCTTAAAGAACAATGACTTCCTCCAAATTATAATACGTCACCAACTGGTGCAGAAGCTGATCATTCAAGGAGGCAGGCAAAATTCAGGTACCAGTTACGACTTAAGTAAAAATCTCAATCAAATATCAATCTCTCTCTCTCTCTCTCTCCAAACACATATATACATATTTATATTATTAAGATCAAAAGTCTTTTTATAACTAGCAGTGGCAAAAAGGGCATTCCCGGCCAAGAGAAGTCTATTAGTATCAAACGTAGGCCTTCATTTGAGACAGAAATTCCTGAGAATGTACGTTTGGAGAACAACACTGTATGGTAGTGAAACATGGACTGTGGAAAAACCGGAACAGAAGAGAATCGAAGAATTTGAGATGTGGTGCTACAGACGATGTTGAAAATTGGGTGGACTGATAAGGTAAGGAATGAGGAGGTTCTCCACAGGATCGGAGAGGAAAGGAATATGTGGAAAAGCTAGCAAGAAGAAAGGACAGTATGATAGGGCATCTGTTAAGACATCAGAGGATGACTTCCATGGTACTAGAGGAAGCTGTAGAAAGCAGAAATTGCAGAGGGAAACAGAGATTGGAATACATCCTGCAAGTAATTGAGGACGTAGGTTGCAAGTGCGACTCTGAGATGAGGGGGCTGGCACAGGAGAGCCATTCGTGGCAGGCTGCATCAAACCAGTCAGCAGTCAGAAGACTGATGACCCCCCCCCCCCCCTCCCCAAAAATGTCCTCCTGAGACTGGAATAACTCTTTAGTCCTTCTCGATGATAAAGACTGCTTCAGCTGATGTCACAAACTGGGGCAGAGCGCACTTCCATGCTTGGCTCTATATTGACCTCTGTGTGAGGGCGCTGCTGTATGGGGAGAGGGCGTGTCTTCTTAGCCTCTCCCATTCATAGTTGGGGATTGCAGCGCGACATCGTTAATGTCTTGCGCGCGTTGCCAGCTGTGTTGTGGCCCTGCGATCTTTGGACAATACCATGCAAACAGCACTGACATTCTCGAGTAATTATCTTGAAAAGGTGTCTTCTTCTTCATCTGAAGAACTGTGCTGCAACTCATGAAATAAAAATCAGTTCTTTGTTACGTAAGATGTGGTTGAGCTGCAGTGCAGTGTATTGATCTTTTCCTGAGGTAAATTTTTGTGCAAATTATTTATTGAAATAAGAGAGACCTAAGGTCCTGTTCATTATTTCTGTTGGACTAATACTCGTAGTTAGCGCATAGCGAGCGAGAGAATATGAAAATCTTGTGCTTGGTTTTTGAAGGCCAACTGTAACAATGCAGGTTACATAGTAAGCAGAATCGGACACGAACAGGAGACACTGGCCGACCGGCCGATGGCGTCCTCAAAAAGTCTCCGAAAATCATAGAAAGACAACAACAGTGATGGATGAACGACGAAGACAACACGACAGGGTGATAACTCCGGAGACTGAACCAAACCGAGACCCTAGACGTAGCAATATCATGTACCATGCAACGCTGAGAGCAATCAATCAGCAGTGGGAACACGACTGAAGTCTGGTATTCTGTTTTTCTTTATTGTTGTTGTGGACTGACAAGACAGCCAGTCCACAGTGACGGGTAACCGAAAGGCACGCACTTAAACTCACGCAGGCTGGCGTGAGGTCTGAAACAGGATACGTAATGAATGCTATAAAGAAAAGTACGTAGCTGCTGGAATACTTAACTTTAATCCACAATTGGTGAACATTGGTCTTGTTATTGTACATGCTTCATTAGATACATAGCAAAGGATAAATGGCGCCTTGCTAGGTCGTAGCAATTGACTTAGCTGAAGGCTATGCTAACTATCGTCTCGGCAAAGAGAGCGTAATTCTCAGTGAACCTTTCCTAGCAACGTCGGCTGTACAACTGGGGCGAGTGCTAGTAAGTCTCTCGAGACCTGCCGTGTGGTGGCGCTCGGTCTGCGATCACTGACAGTGACGACACGCGGGTCCGACATGTACTAATGGGCCGCGGCCGATTTAAAGCTACCACCTAGCAAGTGTGGTGTCTGGCGGTGACACCACAATTGTTATTTCAGTTCCTCACAACGGAAACAGGCTGCAGCGGAAAAAAGGTTACTTCAGCTACAGGTTACAAAAACTATTTATAAATGGATAAAAACATATAAAAGACGGACGACCGTAAGAGATGATTTTGTAAAATTACATAGGCGGACGGCAGTGGCGATTTTTACATAAAAATAGATGACAATAAGCGACAATTTATAAAATACTGATGGTTTTTAAAACCCGTTTGAAGATTTTATATTACAGTTAAAATACATTCACTCTCGAACCTTGACTGATGCCATGGTGTAAAGGTCATGCTAGGTGATACATGAAAAAATTGTCATAATGGAGCTGCAGTGATGAAGGCAGGTATGAGCTTGAGGACCTGTAGAACAATGGTTAGCGACTTCAAGTCAGCAAGATGGATGGAGGGGGAAGGAGAAAACTGGAGGGTGGTGTGAAGTAGAGTGTTGTGATTAGGGTTGAAAGGAGGTGTATACCTCGGGACGGATTTCATCGTTGAGGAGTGGAAGCTGCTTAAAATTTCGGCGGGAGAGGATGGTTAAGGCATGCAGGTGCATAGAAGGTAGAATGTGGATGTAGTGGCGCAGCGGAATACTTGGACTGGCGATCAGTGGGTGGGAAATTGTGTGCTGGGACAGTGTTTTGAGATTAGAGTATCGGACTCGAAGGTGCTCTAGAAAGAGAAAGAGGTGTGGGAAGTGGATGAGCCGGTACAGAGTGCGTGTTGGGGAAGGTAGGCGAATGCGGAAGGCGAGGCAGAATGCATGCCTTTCAAGGATTGTGGGGGACTCAGAGAATCTAGGCGAGGTAGACATCCAGGCAGTGTTAGCATATGTTAAGATGGCGCGGATGAGGGATCTATAGGTGATGATTATGGTAGAAAGATGTAAACCTCAGGTGCTGCCTGTTGGTAGTTTTAGTTGGTAGAGGTCTGGCAGCTGGCGCTGGTAGCCTTTTAGAGCGGCGGCTGGCGGCGATAGGCTGGCGTGGGGGAAATTGCCCGCGCCTAGCGCTGAGGCGGCGACAGCAGCGCTCGTAAATATTAGAGAAGCCACCCAGCAGGCTTTAGAACTCTTCAGGTCGGGATATCAGAGGCTGCAGAAACGATATCGATAGGGACATCAGAATTACCCCATATAACGGAGCAAGGTTATCTCAAGAGAGGCATGCTGAGTTTACCTTAGACTAGGAAGCTACATTTCAAAAAGAGCAGACCGCTTACAAATTATAGCCGTGTCCGCTGTGAGCACATACATAGCAAAACCAACGTAGCTTAACTCATCAAGCGGATACTTTCCGTGGCCACTCCTGTGCCTCAGTGACTGACTTCCCCAGTCACTGGCAGGCGCAGTCTCGCCAAGGACCTCGTTCAAGCCGGCCGGAGTGGCCGTGCGGTTCTAGGCGCTACAGTCTGGAACCGAGCGACCGCTATGGTCGCAGGTTCGAATCCTGCCTCGGGTATGGATGTGTGTGATGTCCTTAGGTTAGTTAGGTTTAAGTAGTTCTAAGTTCTAGGCGACTGATGACCTCAGAAGTTAAGTCGCATAGTGCTCAGAGCCATTTGAACCATTTGAACCTCGCTCAAACTTTAAGACATTTCTTTGTTGATTTTAGTTTATGGCGCAAAACTAAATTGCAGTAGGATCGAACAAAATGTACAGGGTGGCTATAATAAAACTTTCAGCATTTGAGAGGGCCCCTACGAAAATCGAGTAATCGTAGGGCGATGAAACTTCGTTGAAACGTTTGTAAGGACATGTGGAAGAGAAATAATGAATAAACCATTTACAGAAACACATCTTAATTTCCACATGATAGGATAACGTTTGTTAACTGCGTTAGATGTTTACTTTTCAAGTTACAAACGTTGTTCAATGTGACGACCATCTACGTCCACGACAGCCTGGAAGTTTGTACGGATACCATATCACGATATTCTACGCAGCACTTTTCTAACAGTGGAACGTGGAACACTCGGCTGTCGTGACACAGCTCGTGCACTGTTTGAAGATCGCAGCTTGCGCTCAGCATTCTTGGCCATGACAACAATTTGTGGCGCCATTCGACGTCGGCCTCGCCCCGGAGCAGTTCCAAAATCGCCAGTTAATTTGAACTTCTTAGCCATGTTCTTCAATCCTGATGCAGAAAGAGGGTCGGCCGCTGTAATCGAGCGGTTCCACGCGGTTGAGTCCGGAACCGCGCTGCTGCTACGGTCGCAGGTTCGAATCCTGCCTCGGGCATGGATGTGTGTGATGTCCTTAGGTTAGTTAGGTTTTAGTTCTAAGTCTAGTGGACTGTTGACCTCAGATGTTAAGTCCCATAGTGCTTAGAGCCATTTGAAACATTTTTTTCAGGTGATAAAAAAGGCCTGCTCACTTTCTCCAACCCATGTTGACTATCGGCAGCTGTAAAGCAAACTGATGTTTCTGCTTGAACTGTACGTCGTCCGACCAGTACAAGCAGCAAACTGGAAGTCATGAAGTAACACAACTAGCAACACGAATTCTGCAGCGCCCAGTCCGAACACCAATCCTATAAAGTTAGTTACCCATATGCTAAATACCTTTCCTTCGACACTGACTTCAGTGGCGAAACTTTAATTATAATTACGCTGTGTTATTGAAGACAATGAAATGTTATTTTCACATAAGTACAGGAACTTTTCTGTGTGAGATACTTTAAAACACGGTCCTACATAGAAAGGAACTTCACATTCTGCGAGCTTATAAGATTTCTCTTTTCGAAGGCTTGTTCTCGTGGGTAGTGGGCAGCCCCCTTTTGCCCTTGTCTGCTTTATGATTGGCAATAATTCTGAAAAATCCTGGCTAATCGACGAGTCGTGTTTGTTGGTCAACGTGAGCGTCCAGTTAATGACCCTTGTGTCAACTCATCCATGAGACTAATCATGAATACCAATCTGTTTTTTTTTCCATACTGTTTTTTTATTTTTATTTTATTTATTATTATTATTTTTTTTTTGAACGTACCATTCGGTGACTTAGCAACTGGGAATTTCTCCCATCCGTACCTCCCACATTCGCCTCGTAATCTATAACAACATTTAACATTTCCAGAATGTCATTCTTTGAATTTGCTTTTTGAAATGTGTCATCATGGAACGCGATGACCATCACGGTGTTATTTTTTTTCCTTCCATTTCACCAACACATTTTGCTCTCTGTACATAGTTACCTATTCGTTCTTCTCTAGTTCTTCCTTTGCGATGAAGTCAGGTATCTCCTTCCTCTTTTCCGTTTCGTGCCAACAATGTCGACGGTTTTACTCGTCAATTTGTCAACAAAATGTGGACTAGACGCAAAGGAAAATAAAATAAGCCTTTCCGAGCAAATCTTGAGCAAGCTCCAAAAGAAATCGAGAAATTTTCTCTTCAGGGCAGACTGCCAAAATATGTCTCTTTACCACTGTAAACAATGAAAAAGTTATAAGTGGCCGAAAATACGTTATCTCTAGTGACAAGAGGTACCATCTAGTGGAGGGAGCGTTAACGAATAACATCTAATATTAAGTGACCAAAAGTCCCGGAAAACCGGGATTGTCCCGGTTTTCATCCCTGTGTTCCGCTGTCCCGAAAATTTGTTTCGGGACGCTCAAAAGTCCCGGAATTCAGTTTTTAAATACATTTCAAATTTTTGGGATTTCGCTATATTAAAGGAAATACAACACAAGAAATTAATATATTTTAGCTTATCTGTCTAAAACCTCCCTTGTCCCATACTAGTAATCACAGTATCAGTATTGATACACTCAGGCAATAATTTACTTTGATCGGTACTTTGGCCAACAAGTAGTAAGTTGTATTACTGTAACAGAGCTATGAAAACGTCTAATTGTCGCGCCACTTACTCACACACTCATTGTCAGAACAGTGTAGTAGTTGATGTTTTGTCAGACAAACTGCAATAGTTTTTTCTCATATTAGTGGTATTATTGCTGCAGTACTGTGAAACGCCAATGCCGAAACGTGCCTGCAAGTTCAGTGACATTCCAAGGAATGGAATTTCATTAAGAAAGGTCGTTTTGATTACGAAGCAGAGTGTTCCGTATGTAACTGTTTTATTAGTATAAGTCAAATGGTTCAAATGGCCCTGAGCACTATGGGACTTAACTACTGTGGTCATCAGTCCCCTAGAACTTAGAACTACTTAAACCTAACTAACCTAAGGACATCACACACATCCATGCCCGAGGCAGGATTCGAACCTGCGACCGTGGCAGTCGCGCGGTTCCGGACTGCGCGCCTAGAACCGCTAGACCACCGCGGCCGGCTTATTAGTATAAGTCAAGGTGGACGTTCCGACATAGTTGATCACATCAGGTCAAAGAAACACATTAACAGACACAGTGCACCGAGCTGCAGTAAAACTCTACAAAATTATTTTGTGAAACATCAGTCAAGTGAAGAGACGAAAGTTCGAGCAGCCGAGCTTACACTAGCCTACGGCACGGTAAAACATCACCAAACTTACAGATCTAGTGATTGTACTAATAAGCTTAACAGCATTATGTCTGATGATTCTTCCATTGCAGAAAGGTTTAGTTCAGCAAGAACTAAAGTGTCAGCCTTAGTGAAAGGAGTTACTGCTCCCCAGAGTGTAAAGGAAAGCCCTGAATATATCTAAAAGTCTTCTTTCTACGGGATATCCACTGATGCCAGCAATCATAGGGCCACTATAATATTTCTGTTTGTTGTTCAGTTTTTCGATATTAATCAGGGAATTCAGACCAAACTTTTGAAGGTGAGTTCCCTACCTAATGAAACATCTGACGAGATTTCAAGATTTTGTATGAATACTATCGAAATGTTTGATCTTGAGAAAAATAAATGTGTGGCATTTTGTGGAGACAACACCAACACAAACCTTGATGGTTTAAAAAGACAAGGCAAATGCAACGTATTTACCAAATTAAAGATAACACTGCATGAAAACATTGAAGGCATAGGGTGCCCTGCACATGTTTTACACAATAGCGTGCAGACATCTGCTGACAGCTTAGGCTGTGATGTTGAAACTATCGTCATGAAGGTATACTCACACTTTTACATATATACTGTTAGAACAGAGAGGCTTAAGGAGTTCTGTGATTATGTGGGAACTGAATATATGAATGTAATGTGTCACTCGAAAACTCGCTGGTTATCACTGTTTCAAGCAGTTCAAAGAGTAATCCGCCTGTTTGAACCGTTAAAAGATTTTTTCCTAAATGAAGACAAAGCCCCCAAAATATTGGTTCAGTTTTTCAGTAACCCTTTAAGTGAAGCCTACTTATGGTTCATTCACAGTCAACTTAGCACTTTGCAGTATGGGATAAAGGAAATTGAGGGAAGCACGAAAAGTGTAATGGAGGTAAATGATGTTTTGAAAAATACTCTGGAAACTGTTACTATGAGGAGAGAACAGCAGTTCATTTCTTTTAATGTTAAATCTGTCCTTAAAAGAGCGGAAGAATCAGAAGCAGCGGAATGGAGTTTTAGAGAAGAAGTTAACAAGTTTTATGACACTTGTGTAGAATATCTCAGCAAGTGGAGCGCCTCATATTTACCCTCATCGTCGGTGTTTGATTGGATGTTACTGAAGAGAGTGCCAAAATGGGAAAGTGTTGAAGAGACAGTTTCTTATTTGAAGAGTAAAGAGATTGAAATCGAAGTTTCCATTCTCTTTGATCAGTTCGGCATACTGACAAATTTTGTTGAAGAAAGTCTTCACAAGTGGAATGATGAGAAAAAAAAACACCATTGGAATGTCACGAGAAGTGGGTGAGCTTTTTAAAAGCTGTGACTGTCTTCAGCATTACTCTGAGTTGGTAATAATTGCAAGGTATTTATTTGCAATTCCAGCCCATAATGCCAATGTGGAAAGAATATTTTCGTTCATGAATATACAGTGGACTGATGAAAGAAACAGAATGGATGTGTACTCTCTTGAAGCAATCCTGCAGATCCTGTACAACTACAAAATGGACTGTGCTGAGTTTAATCACTGTGTCTCAAAGAACAAAGACATGATCAAGAAGGTTGGAGGCAGTGAAAAATACCCTTTTCTCCAAGGTCAGTCAAATCCATCTACAAGTGCTCGGTAATACTAAAGCTCATGCTAATACTAATTGATTAAAAGTTGAATGGCTGTAAAATTTTATAAAATCGTAATACATTTCTTTACTACTGTATACGTTTATTAAATGTCGTTAATTATATGGATAATCTAGATTATATCAATCTTTTGTATCCTCTTATTAGTTATAATAATCTGGTTAATAAAATGTATCAACAAAACATTAATATTTAAAATTAAGAAACCTGGGTACATGTGGAATGAGGTGTCCATTGGCACCCCGGTGAATGTGTCCCGGTTTTCACCGAAAATAATTTGGTCACCCTAACCTAATAGCATTATAGTACCTGCCGACCTGAAACCCGTCGTCACGCGTTAGCTACAAGGTACAGAATGCTGCGGACGGTCAAGGAGCAGGCCATGGACGGATTTACCCGCCTTGTCCCCTTACAGGGTTAAAGCAGTGTAACTAGGCGCTCTGCTGTGACAGTCGAGCCTGTCAGTGCGCAGATGTTCCCCTACGCTGCCTTACGGCCCGGCTTCCAGGAAACGCACGCCTTGGTTCGCTCACTGTGCCGGCGCGAGCACAAGGCCCCATTGTCGCGCGCCCTCACCGTGACATTGACGCTGGCCATCACCTGGCCACACACGGCGTGTTATCAACAGCAGGCCCTCAACTGCCGCGCGATAGCGCGATCCGCCTCCTGCGGGCGGTATGTGCCGCTTACCGCTTCGCGTTGCTCGGCGTGGCGTCCGTTGGCACGCAGTGCCGAGCTGCTATTGTTTGAAATGCGTTACAATGGGAAACGGTTCCGTTTCATCCCACTGGAGGAGAAGCACAACAATCCCCCAAGTTTCGCGGAAAGCACCACTGGAGCGGGGGGAGAAGTAAAATAATAAAAAACCTGCAACCAGCCAAACTTTTTGATGAATGCTTTATATCGCCGCAAATGTGAGGTGCGCAACTTTGGTACCGCCGTTTTGCAATAGCGGAAAGCGGTGGCGCAAGGGGTACGTCGTAAGCGTCACACAGTAAACTTAGGCAATCTAAGAATGAAAACATGTTCCAAGAAGGCTGTATTCTTTTTATCATCCGCGCTATTGGCGAATTTCAACCGTGGGTCATTTTCGAGCCCAAATCCTAAGCTTCAAATGGTTCAAATGGCTCCAATCACTATGAGATTTAACAACCTGAGGTCATCAGTCCCCTAGACTCAGAACTGCTTAAACCTAACTAACCTAAGGATATCACACACAACCATGCCCGAGGCAGGATTCGAACCTGCGATCGTAACAGCAGCGCGGTTCCGGACTGAAGCGCCTAGAACCGCTCGGTTACCAGGCCTCGGCACCTAAGCTTCAAGCTTCATTTCACAGTGCAATACATCGCTGGTACATGTATACATGTCCACATGTGCCATCTACTGTTGCAATGTGAGATGAAACTGGAAACTTAGGATATGGGCTTGACAATGACCCACGGTTGAAATTCGCCGATTGTACTGATAATAAACAGAATACGGTTTACTTGTAACGTGTTCGAAGAGATTTCGGAAGTGCAGCAGGTGGCCATAAACTTCAGTCCTCAATATCTCAACTGCTCACCTGCCCGTCAACGTCAGGTGAGCCATCGAAGACGACTGGCAGGTGTCCAGTTGAAATATCACAGAGTCAAGATTACGACGAACGGCTGCAATCCCGAAATCTTTTCGAACATTTAATTCGCCGGGAAAATTTTACATTTTATACTTGGACCATGTTTTCCTTCTCAAAACACTTTTACGCCTGTGGCCACCACAAAAATAAAATTTTTAAATTTCGCTTACGCATTTGTAAATATAACGCCATTAAAATATTAGTCAATCTGTGACTGCATCTTAAAGTTATTCTCGACTGGGTACGTCAGCTTACGAGCCCAACTTATTCACGGCATTTGCGGGAAGTTTTAATTTCCTGCTTTAATTTGAAGAAATTTGCAGCTGAGGCTCATAAAATGCTGGGTGACACCTGTCGTAAGGGATCTATTAGTAAAAGAACGCGCAGGAATTGTTTTAACGCTTCAGGAAGTGTGATTTTGAAGTCGAAGACCGACGTGGCGCTGGAAGAGAGGAGGTTTCCAAAGCTACTGAAGCCAACAGAAACGATCACAGGAGATCATTATTGAATGCAGTTATGCGTTTCAACCCAGCACAGAAAGTCAAACGGCCACAATGCAGCGACAGACGTGAACAGGTGATTTGCAGGACGACAGTTATGGATACCAAGCTGTAAAACCCGTCGAAACATACTTAGAAACGTCTAAATGGGAATCCTTTCAGATTCACGGTATTCTCCAGTTATATGACATCCCGTCATATGAACAAGTGCAAAACCGGATCGATTCATGAATCTCCTCAAAAGACACTCACAAGGGGAGGCCGCCAATTGTGAAATTCAGATTCGATTCATACTGCGCATAATAAAAGCTCATGGCCAGAGGTATAATGTGGCAAAGCACCAAGATGCACTTATCAGCCGTTGTCGAGAAAATCGACAGTTAAAAGAAACCGTTGCGGTGAAATATTCTCTAAGATTAATAATTTTCAACAGCGTCGTGGCGCAGCGGTAAGCGCTCGGGTTCGTAATCCAAAGGTCGCCGGATCGAATCTCGCGCATTGCAATTTTTTTATCATTAGTTTTTTGTAATTCAAATATATATATATATATATATATATATATATATATTAATTAGTGTGAGAGCTGCGGATATGCGGCAGCCATCTCTACATGCCGTTTCCATCAAAATCCATCCAAAAAAACTATATATATATATATATATATATATATATATATATATATACCGAGCGAGGTGGCGCAGTGGTTAGCACACTGGACTCGCATTCGGGAGGACGACGGTTCAATCCCGTCTCCGGCCATCCTGATTTAGGTTTTCCGTGATTTCCCTAAATCGTTTCAGGCAAATGCCGGGATGGTTCCTTTGAAAGGGCACGGCCGATTTCCTTCCCAATCCTTCCCGAACCCGAGCTTGCGCTCCGTCTCTAATGACCTCATTGTCGACGGGACGTTAAACACTAACCACCACCACCATATATATATATATATATATATATATATATATATATATATATTAATGAATTGCTTATGCATGTTGGTGAAGGCGGTTCGCTCTCCAATTGTGCCGCCTCCATTTTTTCGATTTTTTTGACAGGGTGTACCAAAGCTCTCCCGTCCGAACTGATTTTCGACGATGTTATAAGTTGCGCTAGAGACCGCATCTACCTTTTTTCGAAGTTAGCAGGCAACTACGCTGTTATGCGGCAGCTCGTTTCGGCCCATTCAACATCTGTCCTCCAAGTGTAACGAGCGAGTAACGGAGGTTATATATGCCGGCACGGTAGCTCAGCGTGTTCGGTCAGAGGGTTACGTGCCCTCTGTAATAAAAAAACTGAGTTAATCGATCATCAACGAACTTAAACGGATGTCTTACGACGTCCGCCCCGAGCAGACGCAACGAACAAAAGCAGCGAACAGACTGAGATTGAAAAAAAAAAAAAATAAAAAAATAAAAAATATTTCATACCTCCCACAGCAAATTTGTGTTCGTGGGGTCTCTATTGTAATTCGAACGTTTGACTTACGCTGTACGTATTCGTTTCGGAATATCGTTTCTACGTCTTCCGTTAACTATACGTGGTTAACATTATGAGGACAATAACATTTGTGAAATACACACACACACACACACACACACACACATATATATATATATATATATATATATATATATATATATATATATATATATATATTTGAATTACAAAAAACAAACACTAAAAAAAAAACGTTGCATGGCGCGAGATTCGATCCGGCTACCTTCGGATTACAAACCCGAGCGCTTACTGCTGCGCCACGACGCTGTGGAAAATTATTAATTGCTAATCGTAGAGACTATTTCACCGCAACGGTTTCTTTTAACTCTCGATTTTCTCGACAACGGCTGAGAAGTGCATCTTGGTGCTTTGCCACATTATACCTCTGGCCATGGGCTTTTATTATGCGCAATATGAATCGAATCTGAATTTCACAATTGGCGGCCTCCCCTTGTCAGTTCATCCGCAGCGAGATTCGTACGCTGCCCGAAAGATGCTAGGAGAAATCAGTGGCCAGCAATGACCAGAACTTTGAATCTAAATTTGTTGTAAGTTTTTTTTGCAATAAAGCCTCTAACTTCGAAACACAATGGTGGAAGCAAAGTTCTAGTCCTAATAGTTTTCGGCCTGAGTCCAACGTCAGAGCCAGCGAAGCGAAGACTTCTTGTAAAATTTTCACTTTGTTTTGGCCCTATAATATATTATTCATGAGTTTCTTGTTTACAAAAGTTCTTACATTATATACGAGGTCTTTACGTTTTATTTACTTGAGGGAAAAGTTCTTCTTCGTGCATTGCAACGTAGTGGTGCGCATCAATGATATGGAGTACGCAGAGCATGAACTTGGCTGAGACGGATCTGAAGTGACGTCAGGTAATGATTTGATTGGTTGTACCAAAGAACAAGATGGATATTACAGTAACTACACACCTCGACAGCTATGATTTATCTTACACTTGTCAACAAATTTCTGCGAACTGTCAGTTGCATGAGAATTTCTTTACTGATGCCGGATGTTTGAGATCAGCTGCCTTGAAGTCGGAAATCCTTTTTTCTCTCCTCGCTCTGGTTTTCAACCTCCATTTCAGCCCTTTGCGGCTAGATCAATTGCTTCCATGTTTATGTCATCGGCTGGGTATTGATATTTTATCTTTTTTTTCTTTCAGATCTTTTATCATTTCATCGTGGGTACGAAGAGACGTCGATATGACAATGATCCGAACAGTTTCTTTTACATTTGTGGATACTACACCCTTATTCGCCGTAGAAGCATTATCGCATGGTCTGTGAGGCAAGCATATATAGTGTACTTTGGACTTACTTTTGGCAACTAGGACAAAACATGGGCCGCACATACTGCATATCACAACTGTGCGAAAATGGAGAGGGGCTGGACGAAAAGAAAGCGTAGGGGTTTACCTTTACCTGTCCTGGCGAGAACCAGAGCATCACATAAGTGACTACTATTTTTGTATCGTTAATACAAAGGGAACTGGTACGAAAAACAGACATAAAATATCATATCTCAATATCCCCTTAGCAATTAGAGATACTATGCACTCTGATGAGCTACGAAACCTAGTTTTTGCAGGATTTACTCAACATGCAAATGTGGATAGCGACCAGAACCCAGATACAGGTGACGAAAGTGACTTTTTCGTGTGTTCCTCCAACCCTTCGCAGTCCTCAACTTTTCTTATCAGGTTAACGAGTCTGAGATGATGGACCTCGTGCGTGATTTGGGTCCCTCCAACTGAAGTGTTAGCCTCTAGCTGCAACAAAAATGTGTACTGAGTGGTAATGTAAAATGTCATATTGCTGAAGGCTGGAAGAGATATGTCTTCCATATTTTACAAACGAAAATATGTTTATTTACTGTCATAATGTCTGATGTTTTCTCCAGGAACCACGGCTTACACTGTCCCATGGAAATGACTGACGTTTGTTTGTAGGCGGTTCACAACGCAGACTGAAATGTATTCTACTACATAATGGTAGCGTCTAGTCACCTGTTCCAGTTGGTCATTCTGTGTATTTACAAGAGGAGCATAAAGACTGATTAATCTACTAAAATACCAGGAGCACAACTAGACATTGCGCAAAATAATTTACTTCTAGGCCAACAGAGAGGATTTCCAAAGTATTCCGGCTTTCTTTGCTTGTTGGACATCCGAGCATGAGATGGGCACTGGAACCAGATGGAGTGGGCCATACGTTGGACTCAGCAAGCCAACATTCCAAATGTTAGCAGTCGAGAAAAAAAAAATCTTTCCCCCACTCCACATCAAACTGGGTTTGACTGAACAGGTTGTTTAAGCCTTAGATAGGGACTGTGAATGCTTCCAACATATAGTCAGTGTTCTTTCTGCTTTGTCCCTAGAAAAGATCAATGCAAGAGAGCCCAAAATTCTGACACTTGTATCTGACGAAAAATTTACCACAAAGATGAAAATTCATGAAATAGCTGCATAGGTGTCATTTGTGGCCGTAATGAAAAACTTTACAGGTAATAAAAAAACTGTTAATTATGGATGTCTCTTAGTTGATATGTTGTCGGCATTCCACCTCCTGGGAAAAAATGTGAGTGTCGAACGCCATTTCCTGCACAGTCCTCTAGATAAATTCCCTGACAACTTAAAAGACGTTAGTGACGATAGAGGCGAACGGTTCAATCAGGACTTCAAGACTATGGAAGAGCGCTATCAAGGGAGATGGCAGAGTGCTAAAGGATATCATCCCGAACTAATCCAAAAGCGGGAGATCTTTGCTATAAGTTACTTTTATCTAACTGCAACCGACTTCGTGATATGTTTCAGTTTGTACCACTGAGTAGATTTAGAATGTGTTTCTATTTAATTGGTATTTAATATAATTTATATTATTCAGCTGACTTCAAGAGACTTAAAACAAATCGTTAACATTTACATTATGATTTAACGATAAAAAACTCGAGTTTTCAGGAAAAAGTCGACCCTCTTAAATTAGGTAAAAACAACTGCTGATAGCAATACAACAGAGACTTTGTTGACCTAAATTATTGCAAAAATTCTTCCTCTTAGCCTAGCTTATGATGGATGCTACATACTTAACTTTTAAAAAAGTAGTGGCAATGGAAACTGGAAGTTTCTTGTATTATGATATTTTTTCTCGCTAGTTTATATTCACAGATACGTAAAATGTGGCAATGTCCGCCCTTCCCCCTTAAGACGGAAAGAACTCTGCCGCAGACATTTCCAATGCGGTGTCTGAATGCTTGAGGAGGACTGGCAGCCCATTCTTCCGCTGTATCAGTGTGTCCCCCCAATGAACCATGGACCTTGCCGTTGGTGGGGAGGCTTGCGTGCCTCAGCGATACAGATAGCCGTACCGTAGGTGCAACCACAACGGAGGGGTATCTGTTGAGAGGCCAGACAAACGTGTGGTTCCTGAAGAGGGGCAGCAGCCTTTTCAGTAGTCGCAGGGGCAACAGTCTGGATGATTGACTGATCTGGCCTTGTAACACTAACCAAAACGGCCTTGCTGTGCTGGTACTGCGAACGGCTGAAAGCAAGGGGAAACTACAGCCGTAATTTTTCCCGAGGGCATGCAGCTTTCCTGTATGGTTAAATAATGATAGCGTCCTCTTGGGTAAAATATTCCGGAGGTAAAATAGTCCCCCATTCGGATCTCCGGGCGGGGAATACTCAGGAGGACGTCGTTATCACGAGAAAGAAAACTGACGTTCTACGGATCGGAGCGTGGAATGTCAGATCCCTTAATCGGGCAGGTAGGTTAGAAAATTTAAAAAGGGAAATGGATAGGTTAAAGTTAGATATAGTGGGAATTAGTGAAGTTCGGTGGCAGGAGGAACAAGACTTTTGGTCAGGCGAATACAGGGTTATAAATACAAAGTCAAGTAGGGGCAATGCAGGAGTAGGTTTAATAATGAATAAAAAAGTAGGAATGCGGGTAAGCTACTACAAACAGCATAGTGAACGCATTATTGTGGCCAAGATAGACACAAAGCCCACGCCTACTACAGTAGTACAAGCTTATATGCCAACTAGCTCTGCAGATGACGAAGAAATTGAAAAAATGTATGACGAAATAAAAGAAATTATTCAGATAGTGAAGGGAGCCGAAAATTTAATAGTCATGGGTGACTGGAATTCGGTAGTAGGAAAAGGGAGAGAAGGAAACGTAGTAGGTGAATATGGATTGTGGGTAAGAAATGAAAGAGGAAGCCGCCCGGTAGAATTTTGCACAGGGCATAACTTAATCATAGCTAACACTTGGTTCAAGAATCATAAAAGAAGGTTGTATACATGGAAGAAGCCTGGAGATACTGACAGATTTCAGATAGATTATATAACGGTAAGACAGAGATTTAGGAACCAGGTTTTAAATTGTAAGACATTTCCAGGGGCAGATGTGGACTCTGACCACAATCTATTGGTTATGAACTGTAGATTAAAACTGAAGAAACTGCAAAAAGGTGGGAATTTAAGGAGATGGGATCTGGATAAACTGAAAGAACCAGAGGTTGTACAGAGTTTCAGGGAGAGCGTAAGGAAACAAATGGCAGGAATGGGGGAAAGAAATACAGTGGAAGAAGAATGGGTAGCTTTGAGGGATGAAGTAGTGAAGGCAGCAGAGGATCAAGTAGATAAAAAGACGAGGGCTAGTAGAAATCCATGGGTAACAGAAGAAATATTGAATTTAATTCATGAAAGAAGAAAATATAAAAATGCAGTAAATGAAGCAGGCAAAAAGGAATACAAACGTCTCAAAAATGACATTGACAGGAAGTGCAAAATGGCTAAGCAGGGATGGCTAGAGGACAAATGTAAGGATGTAGAGGCTTATCTCACTAGGGGTAAGATAGATACTGCCTACAGGAAAATTAAAGAGAACTTTGGAGATAAGAGAACCACTTGCATGAACATCAAGAGATCAGATGGAAACCCAGTTCTAAGCAAAGAAGGGAAAGGAGAAGGGTGGAGGGAGTATATATAGGGTCTATACAAGGGCGATGTACTTGAGGACAATATTATGGAAATGGAAGAGCATGTAGATGAAGATGAAATGGGAGATATGATACTGCGTGAAGAGTTTGACAGAGCACTGAAAGACCTGAGTCGAAACAAGGCCCCCGGAGTAGACAACATTCTATTAGAACTTGGAAGAGCCAGTCCTGACAAAACTCTAGCATCTGGTGTGCAAGATGTATGAGACAGGCGAAATACCCTCAGACTTCAAGAAGAATATAATAATTCCAATCCCAAAAAAAACAGGTGTTGACAGATGTGAAAATTACCGAATTATCAGTTTAATAAGTCACAGCTGCAAAATACTAACGCGAATTCTATACAGACGAATGGAAAAACTAGTAAAAGCTGACCTCGGGGAAGATCGGTTTGGATTCCGTTGAAATATTGGAACTCGTGAGGCAATACTGACCCTACGACTTATCTTAGAAGCTAGATTAAGGAAAGGCAAGCCTACGTTTCTAGCATTTGTAGACTTAGAGAAAGCTTTTGACAATGTTGACTGGAATACTCTCTTTAAAATTCTGAAGGTGGCAGGGGTAAAATATAGGGAGCGAAAGGCTATTTACAAGTTGTATAGAAACCAAATGGCAGATATAAGAGTTGAGGGGCATGAAAGGGAAGCAGTGGTTGGGAAGGGGGTGAGACAGGGTTGTAGCCTCTCCCCGATGTTATTCAATCTGTATATTGAGCAAGCAGTGAAGGAAACAAAAGAAAAAATCGGAGTAGGTATTAAAATCCATGGAGAAGAAATAAAAACTTTGAGGTTCGCCGATGACATTGTAATTCTGTCAGAGACAGGAAAGGACTTGAAAGAGCAGTTGAATGGAATGGATAGTGTCTTGAAAGGCGAATATAAGATCAACAAATCAAAACGAGGATAATGGAATGTAGTCGAATTAAGTCGGGTGATGCTGAGGGTATTAGATTAGGAAATGAGACACTTAAAGTAGTAAAGGAGTTTTGCTACTTGGGGAGCAAAATAACTGATGATGGTCGAAGTAGAGAGGATATAAAATGTAGACTGCCAATGGCAAGGAAAGCGTTTCTGAAGAGGAGAAATTTGTTAACATCGAGTATAGATTTAAGTGTCAGGAAGTCGTTTCTGAAAGTATTTGTATTGAGTGTAGCCATGTATGGAAGTGAAACATGGACGATAAATAGTTTAGACAAGAAGAGAATAGAAGCTTTCGAAATGTGGTGCTACAGAAGAATGCTGAAGATTAGATGGGTAGATCACATAACTAATGACGAGGTGTTGAATAGGATTGGGGAGAAGAGAAGTTTGTGGCACAACTTGACGAGGAGAAGGGATCGGTTGGTAGGACATGTTCTGAGACATCGAGGGATCACCAATATAGTATTAGAGGGCAGCGTATAGGGTAAAAATCGTAGAGGGAGACCAAGAGATGAATACACCAAGCAGATTCAGAAGGATGTATGTTGCAGTAGGTACTGGGAGATGAAGAAGCTTGCACAGGAAAGAGTAGCATGGAGAGCTGCATCAAACCAGTCTCAGGACTGAAGACCACAACAACAACAACCACAGTGTGTAGCGGGAAACTATGCACGAGTCAGAAAAACACGAGAGAAATCATGAAGACGCAAGGCGGGAAGATCACCTATGGATAGGACTCAAACCCAGGCTAACGGCGGACCTGATAAAACATGGGCAAGACAGTAGCAACCCATGCAAGAACGAAGTGAAACGAACTTCCGTCACAGCGGTGTCAACAGGTCAAGCAAGAGCCACAATCCAAATCGAGACCAGAGAGGAAAGCCAATGTGAAAGCAAAGTCGTAGACGAATAGTCAATAGTATGGTCTAACGCACGGCTTTCCGGGCGGGAAGGAGCGCCTGGTCCCCGGCATGAATCCGCCCGGCGGATTAGTGTCGAGGTCCGGTTAACCGGCCAATCTGTGGATGGCTTTTAGGCGGTTTTCCATCTGCCTCGCGAATGCGGGCTGGTACCCCTTATTCCGCCTCAGTTACACTATGTTGACGATTGCTGCGCAAACAAGTTCTCCACGTACACGTACACCACCATTACTCTACCACGGAAACGTTCGGGGGCCGAACCGCATATAAACCCTGGGTTCGGTGTGGAGGCGGTGGAGGGGTGAATTGGACCGCGATGGTCGTCGTGAGGTTGTGGACCACTGCGGCTGCACCGAGGACGGAGCCTCTCGGTCGTTTCTAGGTCCCCGGTTAACATACAATACGATACATAGAATGGTGGAGACAGTAACAAACGCTGTCAGGTGAAGTACACTACTGATCGAGCGACCGCCGCTGTGAAGTTGTTAGGCAGTACTCTAGGTTGTTTAGGCTAAATGCTTCAGCATTATCAATGCATTTCCTTAACGTGGGACTGTTGGTTCAGCTTATCATTGGATAGGTCCTATGTTAAGCGTGCGGTATTGCTTATGTTGTAGAGTTTGTACCTGACCTACTGAGTCTTTTACATTAAAAGCGGAGCAGGTCTGACCATCTGGTAGTAGCTCGCCAGTGTGGCTGTTTTCCCAGATTCGCAGCTAATCTATTCTCCGACTGCTGCTACTTTTCACAGAATAGTCACGCACTCTTTCGAATTCTGTCATTGATTTCCGGGATACCAGTGAGCTCGTGCAACTGTCGCGTTGGAAAGTCGCGTGGGAGATGAACCGTCGATCTAAGTACTCTCCGACTGCTGCTACTTTTCACAGAATAGTCACGCACTCTTTCGAATTCTGTCATTCATTTCCGGGATACCAGTGAGCTCGTGCAACTGTCGCGTTGGAAAGTCGCGTGGGAGATGAACCGTCGATCTAAGTACTCTCCGACTGCTGCTACTTTTCACAGAATAGTCACGCACTCTTTCGAATTCTGTCATTCATTTCCGGGATACCAGTGAGCTCGTGCAACTGTCGCGTTGGAAAGTCGCGTGGGAGATGAACCGTCGATCTAAGTACTCTCCGACTGCTGCTACTTTTCACAGAATAGTCACGCACTCTTTCGAATTCTGTCATTGATTTCCGGGATACCAGTGAGCTCGTGCAACTGTCGCGTTGGAAAGTCGCGTGGGAGATGAACCGTCGATCTAAGTACTCTCCGACTGCTGCTACTTTTCACAGAATAGTCACGCACTCTTTCGAATTCTGTCATTGATTTCCGGGATACCAGTGAGCTCGTGCAACTGTCGCGTTGGAAAGTCGCGTGGGAGATGAACCGTCGATCTAAGTACTCTCCGACTGCTGCTACTTTTCACAGAATAGTCACGCACTCTTTCGAATTCTGTCATTGATTTCCGGGATACCAGTGAGCTCGTGCAACTGTCGCGTTGGAAAGTCGCGTGGGAGATGAACTGTCGATCTAAGAACTCTGCCTTGGAAGTCTTGCAGACGGCTTATGTGGCACTCGGGCGCATTTCCACACACTACGGCCACGCAGTCAGTTACGGGGTGAATTAGCGCCAGATACAGCGTAACGCTGCAGTGTGAGGGTAGGGAGGACCGCTGACTTCTTTTACATGGGTCCCCAGGTGAGGTATCTATCTATGGTAACGCCCAGGTATTTTGCTGTGCGCAATTGTGTGAACGGGCCTCCCATGATTCGCACTGGTGGGAGATCCGTAGGAATGATGATTTTGGCCTGGCTTTTCGTAGCGTTATATTCTAGCCTCCATTTAGTGTCCTCATGCTGCTACTGTGTCGCATGTCAGCTACAAACGAGGTCGAGGTGTGGCGGTATTTATGCCGGCCGCGAGGGACGCTATTGGCAGGTGTATACACGTGACGAGATGGTGGCGCACTCATTAGGTGAATGCAGGGCTGCAGTGACACTGCCCTGTATCGTACATCGAGGTCCATTTGCTCCGCTAGCCATTCAGCTTCCAAGCAACCCGATTCAAGATTTCCCTCAGGAGCCAAGGTCAGATAAAGTAGCGATGTTGGCCTCAGGGGTCTCCAGCGAGGTCGACGTTTCAACTCAGCCCATAAGTGGCGAGATGGTGGCGCACTCACTAGGGAATGCACCGCTGTGGCGACACTGGCCTCTATTGTCCATCGAGGTCCATTTGTTCAGCTTCCAAGCAACCCGATTCAAGACTTTCCTTAGGAGCCTTGGTCAGATAAGGTAGCGATGTTGACCTCAGGGTTCTGCAGCGAGGTCGGCGTCCCAACTCATCCCATAAGTGTGCCCTTGGCTCAGGTCGGGACTCTGGGTAGGTCAGTCCATTTCAGGAATGTTATTGTCCACAGACCATTCCCTCACAGATGCTGTTCTGTGACAGTCATGCTCACACAAACAATCATTGTCTCCGAACTGTCTCTGTACTACTCGCAGTACACGATGCTGTAAAATGTCTTCATATTCTTCCTCATTCAGTGTTTTCTTAAGTACGATAATGTGTACCATACTCTAACCACCAAAGCAATACCTTACTGTAACACTTCTGTACTCCACTGCAGGCACTACACATGATGACAGGTAGCGTTCCCCAGGCTCACGCGAAATCCAAACTTCTCCATTGCGGCACAGTAGGGCATGATTCCACACTCGTAATCACCCATATCTGGTCATCCACTGTTCAGTGGTGTCGCTCTTTACGCCACCTCAAGCGTCGCTTAATACTGACAACAGAAATATGTGGATTATGAGGAGTTACTCCACCATTGTAATCCATTCGGTTAAACTCCGTACCCAGAGTCGTAGTGCTAGACGCACTGCTTGAACTTTGGAACTTTGGATGTGGGAAGTGATTCTTTAAAGTTGTTTCGTGTAATTTTCTACACACATCAAAAAACGTTTTACTTCACCCCGGTTACAAGAGTTCCGGAACCTGTACAGAAAATTGGAATAGAGATCAACATAAACATCATTTCCGCCCTTTTTATTGCTCATGGTAAACACACACTGCATGTTGTACCACCACACATCGAGACTTTCAGAGGTGGAAGTCCAGATTGCTGTACACACCGGTACCTCTAATACTCAGTGGCACGTCTTCTTCCATTGATACATGCCTATATTCGTCATGGCATACTGTCCACAAGTTCATCAAGGCAATGTTGGTCCAGATTGTCCCACTCCTCAACGCCAATTAGGCGTAGATCTCTCAGAGTGGCTGGTGGGTCACGTCGTCCATAAACAGCCCTTTTCAATCTATCCCAAGCATGTTCGATAGGGTTCATGCCTGGAGAACATGCTGGCCACTGTAGATCTCTCAGAGTGGCTGGTGGGTCACGTCGTCCATAAACAGCCCTTTTCAATCTATCCCAAGCATGTTCGATAGGGTTCATGCCTGGAGAACATCCTGGCCACTGTAGTCGAGCCATGTCGTTATCCTGAAGGAAGTCATTCACAAGATGTGCACCATGGGGGCGCGAATTGTCGTTTATGAAGACGAATGCCTCGCCGAATAGTATTGATACCTTATGATTATTTATGTTTATTTAAAATTTTCTTTTATTAGTTATTTGTGTTTTAATTAGTGTTGCTGTTTTAACTTTGTTGGAGCGAAATGTTTTAGGTTATATTCAGATTCGTAAGGGTCCAAATAAAGTAGGATTTGTAGGTATCCCACAGCCTTTTAGTGATGCTATTAAATTTTGTGCTGCCGATATGGTTGCACTATCGGTAGGATGGCATTCACGTATCGTACAGCCGTTACGACGACTTTCATGACCACCAGCTGCGTACGTCGGCCCCTCATAATGCCACCCCAAAACAGCAGTGAACTTCCACATTGCTGCACTCGCTGGACAGTGTGTGTAAGGCGTTCAGCTCGAACGGGTTGCCGCCAAACACGTCTCCGACGATTGTCTGGTTGAAGGCATATGCGGTGAAAAGAACGTGATGCCAATCCTGAGCGGTCCATTTGGCATGTTGTTGTACAGCGCTGCAGGGCGTCGTGGTTGCAAAGATGGACGTCGCCATGGACGTCAGCAGTGAAGCTGCATAGTCTATTGTGCATAGATTGAGTCGTAACACGACGTCCTATGGCTGCACAAAGAGCATTATTCAACATGGTGGCATTGCTGTCAGGGTTCCTCCGAGCCATACTCCTTAGGTAGCTGTCATCCATTGCAGCAGTAGGCCTTTGGCGGCCTGAGCGAGGAATGTCATCGACAGTTCCTGTCTCTCTGTATCTCCATGTCCGAACAACGAGCCCTTCCTGGTACAAAGTAACAGTGCGGACGCGATCGAACCGTGGTACTGATCGTCTAGGTATGGTTGCACTATAGACGAGCCGTGTAACTCCTTCCTGGTGGAATGATTGGAACTGATCGGCTGTCGGACCCCCTCCGTCTAATAGGCGCTGTTCATGCATGGTTGCCTACATCTTTGGGCGGGTTCAGTGACGTCTCTGAACGGTCAAAGGGACTGTGTCTGTGATACAATATTCACAGTTAATGACTATCTTCAGGAGTTCTGGGAACCGGGCTCATGCAAAACTTTTCTTGGTGTGTTTGTAACCACTGTCCTCAACTTTTGACGGTCCTGTCAGTGAGTACATATGGCCTGCCTGGTCATGGTGTTGCTCTGGTTGTTCCTTCATGTTTCCACCTGTCACATCACCAACAGTCGACTTGGGCAGCTCCAGAAGGGTTGAAATGTCCCTGACGGATTTGTTACTCGGATGACATCCAGTGGCAAGTCGTCCCTCAAAGTCAGTGAGTTCTCCTGATCGACATGTTGTTCTATTTGCGCTTCTCTGCTGACGACACATTCCTCCCCGCGTCCTTTTGTACTGTCGGATCCGTCTCTCGTAATGCTCAGTAAGCAATTCCGCGTTACGTGGTGGTGTCCAAATACTTTTGATCACATTGTACATTCACTCTGTCGGTGCAGCATTATGGAAGATGTGAGCAATTCTGTAAGTTCGTTCAGTTTCTTAACTTTGGTCATTCATGATACAATCAGGTCTTTTGTCAATGAGGTTGTACGAGATCTGTTCAAAAAATTTTGGAACATTCGTAATTTAGCCAATGGTGAGTTGGAGCAAAATGCGGTTGGCATCCCTGCACACACCCGTGTTTAATGTGTAACTACTGGGAGTTTCTTGTTGTATGTCTGTTAGTTGTTGTTCAGTCCTGTATTGAGTAGACCGCTGTGTCGCACAGTTTGCGAATTTCGAGATGGCAGAGTTAGAGGAGTAACGCGTCTGTATTAAATTTTGTGTGAATCTCCAGAATACCTTTACAGAGACACACAAAATGATACAGGAAGCCTATAGTGATGACTGCTGGGCCGTACTTGGTGTTAATTTGTTCACAAGTTTAAAAATGACAGGACGGAAGTTAAAGACGGCCCTCGTTCAGAACGCCCTTCGAAGTCTGCCGACGACGCTTATGTCAGGAACGTCAAGGAAATTGTGCGTGGCAATCGAGAACTGACTGTCCAAGAGATTGCACAAGAATGAAATATTTCAGTTTTATCAATCATGAAATCCTGACACAGGATCTTTGAATGCATCGTGCTGCCGCCGAATTCGTCCCACGCTTATGAATCAATAAAGGCCTTCGCCTCGCAGTGTGTAAAAAGCTTTTGGATTGCGCAATTGAGAACGAGATGTTCCTTAACTGAATTATAACTGTTGATGAGACGTGGGTCTACGATTGTGATGTTGAGACCAAGGTTCAGTGCTTACAATGGGTCGGGAAAGGTTCTCCAAGAGGAAAAAAAAGCTTGTTAAGTCAAGACAAATGTCAAAGCCATGATGATAGTTTTCTTTGACTTTGAAGGATTAGTTCATCATGAATTCGTGCCACAGGGACAAACTGTTAATCGATGGTACTATCGCGGCGTGTTGCGACGCCTGCGAGAAAATGTGAAAAGGAAACGGCCTGAAATGTGGCGAGACAGTTCATGGCTCTTGCATCGTGATAACGCACCCACACATTAATTCCGGTAGGTGCGTGATTATTGCACAAAAAATGAAATCACTGTGCTGCCTCATCCTTCGTACTCTCCAAATCTAGCCCCTCGTTTGCAACAATAGACAGATAAAAGAAACTTCACAAATGCCACTTCCCGCGATCCAGCAAGGGAGGTACTAAGACTACTTCCGGAGGGCGCATCAATTGTGGAGGACAGTATTTCGAAGAAGACCATGCCGAACAAGTAAGCCGGCCGGGGTGGCCGAGCGGTTCTAGGCGCTACAGTCTGGAACCGCGCGACCGCTACGGTCACAGGTTCGAATCCTGCCTCGGGCATGTCCTTAGGCTAGTTAGGTTTAAGTAGTTCTAAGTTCTAGGGGACTGATGACCTTAGAAGTTAAGTCCCATAGTGCTCAGAGCCATTTGAACCCAATAAGTAAAAGGTATGAGTAGAAAAATTTTGTCAAGAAATTTCCGGAATTTTCTGAATAGACCCCGTACATTTGTTTTCTTTTGAACGTGTTTCAGAGCAAAACCTGGTACTTCTAAATTTTCTTGAATGTTACTCATTGTGTGTGTATGCTAGGCCCTTGCGAGCAGCAAGAGTTGCTTTTTTTTTTAGCCTAAGTATTGTGTTGTATTTATCTAACGCTTCAAGTTTTTTCATTCAGAGATATGACTACGCAGCAGTCAGAAATATTCACCTGGCCGATAGTTTATCGAGCTACTTTCACGCTATTTCTACCGTTCCACGCTCGAACGGCGCCTGGGAAAAATGAACGCTGAAATCTCTCTGTGCGATCTCTGATTTCTTCTGTTTCTCCCTATGTTGGTGGGCGTCAACAGAATACTTTCGCATTCAGGAGAAGAAGTTACTGATTGAAATTTTGTGCAAAGATCTCGCCCCAACTCGCGTGTCATATCCGTAATACTCTCCGTCCTCTCTCCTTTATTTCGCGAGAGTATAAAACGATCTGCTCATCGCTGATCTTATTCGATGTTCTTTGTGAATCGTATCTGGTAAGAATCTCATACCCTACAGCCGCACGGCCACGGTGTCCTTCAACAATTATGGGTAAAATAATGTTCGCCGAATGTAGTAGCTCTTGATCGAGCGACTGATTTTAGGTATGTGCTTTTACAATAATACAACCTAGATAAAACAAGAAAATTTGCTCACGATTATGCTGGCTATTTTACTACAACCTGCAAGTTTTGGAACTCGGTTTCGATTACATACTTTTGGTACCAATCTTTTGGCTATCACACGTGCAGCAGGAAATATTCGAGAAATCGTGGACGTATTAGATAAATTCTGCCAAAAGGCATCTGCTTCACTTGCTGGAAGAGATGCAAATTTGTTGTTATAAGATCAAGGCTCCTGGATCACAGCTGAATGAGCAGAGTGAATTCAATCATGACTTATTAAAAACTGAAATATACAGTATTGATATTTATTTTATAGTTCGCGGTGAACTGGATTTCGGCTTTGTATGTTATCTTCAGTCAACTTAATACTAAACACGTAAGTCCGCATAACAGCAGTGGGAATTCATAGCTATACTAATACTTTTTACCACAGATACGTAGGTTTTACTACAGTTCATGACAACTAAGTATTATAAGTGTATGTCTGGATTCATTGCTTGATATTTATAATGTTATGATTAGGAAAACGTAGGCTCTTAACGCTCATCGCACCGACCCCAACATGTTCCTGGTAACTTCCGCAGAAATCTCCCCAAAGAAATTCAAAGATAATACTTCAGAGCTACAAAACTCGAGATTTATGCCGAAAAAATCATGTTTCCGTGGAAACAATTGTGTTTATATGCTTTAGTGAAACCTTGACGAGTCCAGTTCGTCCATCAAACGCCATCCTAGTTAGCTAGTAGCTCCACATTTGAATATCATGCGTCCGCTTGCCAGGAATGTGAGAATTCACTAAGCTAGAATAATAGCTACATGCAAAAAATCGGAAAAAATGATCAGAATTCCACGCTCGTAGAAGGAAACAAATACGAGAATTCGTCTAAACTTTTCGTACTGGTTGTCTATCAGTGTGGATGAGTGGATGCTGACATTGCAAACACTGACGCTAGCCAACAACTACTCCGCCCCGGAGGCCACACGATTGCATCCTGGGCCGAGGAGGAAGATCTGCAGAATCCTCGATTTAACGACAACTGAGTTTTCAGTCAATCAGCCCTGGCGTGCAGAATGGTTAGTTTTTTTTTTTTTTTTTTTTTTTTTTTTTTTTTTTTTTTTTTTTTTTTTTTACTCAAATGTAGTCATTCTGAGTGTTCGTGCTCTACTTTCTCTAACAGCTCTTGCTGGAAAATGTTGCCTCATTTCTGGACTTCTTACAGCGTCATTCCTAACTGAGAAAATGCCAACGTCATTTCAAAGCGATTCTGGCAGACCAAATATCCAGCGTATAGGCAGGAACCTGGAGAGCAAACGCAGTGTCATGCCAAATCTGAGAGCTCAAGTTTCCGTCCCTCTTCTCACAACTGCGTATATCATGTTTGACCAGGACAACATTCGGTTACACGTGCCGAGACAGTTACCGTAATCAACGACAGAGCGGATAGCTTATACTTAAATGCTGGTAGCTCATAATGAAGTTCCATGAAAGCAGGCCCGTCTGTTGATTGATGACGAAGCCACAGAATTCATTATTTTGTGTCAGTACTCGTTTGACTGTGCGTAAAGGCATAGTAGCAGGCATAAGGAATGAGATCAGCGAGAAACTTAACGTAAGCACTGGGGATCTCGGAATAGGCGAAGTTAAGGAATTCTGCTACCTAGGCAGCAAAATGACCCATGATGGACGGAACAAGGACGACATTAAAAGCGGAATAGCACTGACAGAAAGGGCATTCCTGCCCAAGAGCAGTCTACTAGTATCAAACATAGGCCTTAATTTGAAGAAGAAATTTCTGAGGATACAGGTTTGGTGTACAACATTGCATGGTAGTGAAACATGGACTGTGGGAAAACCGGAATAGAAAAAGAATGGAAGTATGTGAGATGTGGTGCTAAAGACGAACGTTGAAAATTAAAGTGGACTGATGAGGTGAGGAGTGAGATGGTTCTCCGCAGAATCGGTGAGGAATGGAATACATAGAAAACACTGACAAGAAGAAGGGACAGGATGATAGGAATCTGGTAAGGCATCAGGACGTGTTTTAAGACACCACGGAGTAACTTTCATTGTTAGACAGAGATTGGATTTCACCCAGAAAATAAGTGGGGATGCAAACACAAATTGCTTCGAAAATCGTTCCTCCCGCCACATGCGGTGCTTGTTCCGTCAGTAAGATTAGCCAATGGTGTTGAAAACTTCAATGGTGTCCTTACCGATGTGCCTTGATACATTAGATTCTTTTCCTATGTATGTCGAATGATTCTTAGTGTTGGATTTATTTGGTATTATGGGTTCTATATATATATATATATATATATATATATATATATATATATATATAAAATAAGTAACTCAGAACTCAGATAGAATTCAACAGTAGGTTATATCTTGTAATATTAGTAATTTTCGCCTCAAAAACATTAATACACGCTCAACAGTAAACGCCTGATGGCCTAAGGTTATCGAACAATTTTAAAGTAACAGAAATGAACCATCGCATAGCAGCGACAGAATCTATTATTCTTTATCTTTGCCGTTCTTGCGCGGTGCCTGTAAATCTCTATGTACATGTATCGATTAATGATATAAGAAAGAATTCTATTGTTTCAAGACAAATGAGGCATTGGCCGCCTCACCTTTTACTGTACACCTTCCATGAAAGGCGGACGCGGATTTGCTGCGTTCCGCATCGGTATTTTATATTTTATGTGAAAATATTCAGTAAATATGCTAATTGTTATTTTTTCAATCAGAAAACATGTAGTTGCTTATAATTGATTACGAACAGACAGCATCAAGAGTACATTTTGACTGTTATGTATAAAGTATTTAACCACAATGTTTGAAGATTTTCAGGTAATACAGCCGCACTGCTTGCTTGCGCTTAATTTATGATGTATCTGAAAAATGGGAAATTTTTCTTTACTGGTCTGGGTTAGTATGATGGTTGAGTCGAGATCAAGTAAAATATACTGTTCAAATGGTTTGCACTTAGAAGCTATAGATTTAACACTCCTTTACCACTCTGTTAACTCATTTGATGGCAGAATCACACTGTTTCTTATAGATACAGCGACTTTTGTACGGATGGCTGCGGTTGCTAAAGAATCAGAGTTAAAATGTAGTTTTTGATGCTAGTCTCTTTTCAATCATTTAGCACGTTTAAATTCTGCCACGTCTCCTCACGTATTTTCTATTCTATGATGTGTGTCGCATCATTGCACTTGACGGAACACAGGGTCTGAATCATGATCTGCTTAGTATAGCCTCACATCCATGTATCGCACTTGCGCAAGCCTTTTCTTTTCTTTAGCTGGTACCTAGTGCGCTGTATTCTTTATGTTCATCACTTTCGAGATGGGTCGAGTTTCTGCTGCCACAGGTAAGCCACATTAATTTGTCAGGGTCATTCTGAAATTACAGTGAGGACACCGATAAATCATTCACAGTTATACTTTGCAATTAAAAATTTTTATCAGGTCCAGTTTAGGTAAGGATCAGTTTAGATTTCATTTCTTATGCAGACAGACTTATTCTTACAGTGCAGTGTTACCTTATGTGTGTATTACGTAGCGTTTGGCATTTTATTTGGTCAGTTGCTTAAGAAGAATCATGGGGCATTTTAAGGGGAATATTTTTGGTAATTTATTCCTTCAAAATTTGTCTTGTAATTTCATGAAGCCTTTTTGTTGTGTTAGTTTTGTACGTCGTATTGTGACGTCACACAGTGCAGCACTGCTCACTGCACTACACAATACAGTGTTCCGAAGGATCGTTTCGTTGATTTACAGTTCTGATTTTCTAATTAATTTGGTTGAAATTGATGGAACTGTTATAGCGTTATATTGTTTCAGATAGTTTGGCGACTCATTTAGCGTTTCCATAATTACACCACTTGCAATGTTCATGATTACATCACAGACGTAAACCAAGTTAAAGATGGGAAACAGTTCAGTCTTGTACGTTTAGTTCACAATATTCGAATTTTCACCGATTATTTATTGTTTATTCAGAAAAGTTTCACGTTCTTGACCAGCGTGGACGAGGTCGGGCTTTGCTTTTCATGTGACTATATGCACAGTACTAGGTCACAATTTCAGAAAAGAAGACTTTGTAATCTGAGCTGTTGGGAGCAAGATGAACAAAGAGAATCCACTTCCTGCGGTTTTATATGCTGTACAATGCGGATCCCACCAGATTAGAGAAGTGAATGCCAACACACTACCTTGCTTTTTATAGCTGCCAGCAGATACAGCTTGCGAAGATAATCTTATTATAACGTAGCACTCTTGTTTCAAAGAGCTTAGAGTGCCAGTGCGGCAATTATCTAATTGTCAAAGGCTTAGAGAGGTGGGAATTTGCCGAGGTTTAATTTGTCCATGACTGAAGGACATGAATGATGTTGAAAAGAGGGAAGATTTAATAAACTGCCATTAACGATTATTTAGTGGTCAACTAACTGATTAATTTCCACGATTGTCACAGGAAAGCTCGCATATCGTAAATCGTGTGTACCGAAAAGGCTAACTGACCAGAACATGGTGCAAAGAATGTGAAGTGAAAGTGTTTCCAAATCGCTGTCGAAAGGATGGAGATGATTCGCATTCGTATGGCGAGATCTGGTTATGCTATACAAACGTACCATCAAGACAACAGCCAATAGCACCATTCAACTTCGCCAATTCCCAGACTAAGAATTTTCTGTGGAGGGTGGTTGAAGACGCTCGTATAACGTCAGTTATAGTGCTTAGTGAACGGCGAATATGTAGAAAAGTAAAGCATATGTATTGGAAATTAAAACCGCCAATACATGTTTTTAACGATTACATATAAGGGGGAACAAATGCAAACGAGACGGATGGAAAAAAAGAAAGTAAGCTGTTTATTATTTCAAAAGTAATCGCTATAACTGATAATGCATTTGTTCCACTGTGAGTCAAGATGCTAAATGCCTTCATGGAGAAATGTTTTTGGCTGCCCACGGAATCATCATTGAACCCAGGCGAGCGCTCCTTCGTTCGAAGCAAATCGATAGCTACGAATGCCATTCTTCAGGGGTCAGTAAATATGGAAATCATGTAGCGCGAGATCGGGGCTGTACGGATGATGCTGAAGGGCTTTCCAGCAAAACGTCCGCAGCCTAGTGAAACAACTTTGGTAACGTGTGGGTTCGGTGCGGAAGTTTCTCTGGGGAGTCCTTACACATTCACCATACAGACCCAATTTCTCCCCACGTGATTTCGATATTTTTGGAGGCTTGAAGAAAGACATTCTTGGCCGACAATTTGCTTCGGACGAAGAGGTGCACGCCTCGGTTCAGTCATGATTCCGTAGCCAACCGCTAACATTTTTCCATGAAGGCACTGACCGCCTTGTCTCTCAGTGGGATATGGGGTATGGCAATCACTTCTGAAATAACAAACAATTTACTTATGTATAGTGTATTGAACCGCGGACCTAGAAACGGCGGAGAGGCTTCGTCCCGCCGTAGCCGTCAGTGGTTCACTATCCCAGAACAGGCCACAGCAGTCCACCCACCCCACCGCCGCCCCACGCCGAATCCAAGGTCATTGTGGGGTTCGGCCCTCAGTGGACCGCCCTAGGAACGTCTCATAGAAGACGAGTGTAGCCCCAAATGTTTGCGTGGTGGAGTAATTATGGTGTACATGTACGTGGAAACATTGTTGACGCATCAATCGCCGACATAGTGTACCTGAGGCGGATTAAAGGGAACCAGTCCGCATTCGCCGAGGCAGATAGAAAACCGCGTTATAAACCATCCACAGACTGGCCGGCACACCGGGCCTCGACACTAATCCGCTGGGCGGATTCGTGCCAGGGATTGGCACGCCTTCCTGCTCGGGAAGCAGCGTGTTGGACTGCGCGGCTAGCCGGACAGGCAACAATTTACTTACTTTTTTTCCACGTGTCCCATTTTCATTTAGATGGCCCTTATGTACTGTTTGACCGAATGACGCTAAACTGCACATATTACACTACAACGTATCCAAAACATCAGAAATGACACATTTCAATAACAGTTGAAATTTCTCCCTAAATCTTAGACACAGTACAATTTAGTCCCCTCTTTCGCAAATAACAAGATTTGCCTACCTCTATGCATCAAGTCTTGTGCTACCAATTTATTAAATTGTGCTTTCATAGTTTATCATTCATATCTTAAATTTAACAATTACTGCTTACATAAAAGAGAAGTAGGCCCCAAAATTCTTAAAACTGCACACGAAGTACCCTTGTTTACACACACTTATTAATACACAAACCATTCTACTTTTAAAGATTTAACTCTGCCACTGTGGCCTCTTCTAACATTATCTCGCCAGTGTATCTCTTGAATCTTATTTTTTGACGATTTTTCAATCGCTGAAATTAGACGTCTTCTTCCTCATTCACCAACGTACTCTTACGTTTACAGACAGAATTTGTGGCTACCGCTGGAACATCGTTTTTAGATCCCAGAAATACACTAATACTTCCGTCATCCATGTCTTTCATTTGACTTCCTGGTTGCACATTTTTAATTTCAGTCCTCTCTAACCTCTGTTCCGGCAAAAGATCGTTTATAATATCCCTTCCTTTCTTTATGGAACACAGTATAATTTCAGAACAACACTTAATCTCGTTATCCTTTCCTTGTTTCTCCTGATCTACCTCCATCTCATCTGCAGAATTTAAATCTTCCTCAAAACCCATTCTTTCACCTCATCTTAATACATTTAAAAAAAAAGTATGGAGGAAAATCTTATGAAAATCGTGTACTGCCTTCTCCCTGGATTCTGCTCGTATCTATCTCATTGTTGGTGACAATGGCTGAAAAAGGTACCAAGTTCTTATACTATTGTAACTGAGATTCCTTGTGCTCTCGATCCTCATTCCGTTTTAAACAGTCATTTGGATTATGTAGTCCTGAGCTGTCATGTTCTATCTTATTGCCTATGACTGAAGAGTATGTGAGAATGTTGCTGCTACCAATATCGTTAATTCAGAGAAGTATATGTCAAGGATACGGGGATGAGGTGAAGAATAATTTACCTACTCCCTGAACACGTGATTGATAATCACAAATGGATGCCGATGTAAGGATTGTGGAACGAAATTTCGTCTTTCACGTAATAATAACGCGCGGAATGCAAATGATGCCAAGGCAGCTAGTGCTCATAGCAGGTCCCGGACGGCTATGATTAAAATGCAGAAGTGTAGCGAAGCTTGGTAGATATGTTTTAATGCGGAACCGATTTACTCTGGGAACTATTAGTTCCAATTTCGGCTACCAGGTGCTGTACACGCGTTGTAACGGTACACCAAATCCAACAGTTCTGTGTATTTCCCAGCACCCTGTAGTGTAAAATATGCCTCGTTACTCCATAGGATATTGCCCAGCCACATGTCATCAACATCTATTCGGGTCAGAATCCAAAGAGCCAGATTCGGAACGTTGCTGTGGATCACGCTGTTTCACTGGATCTTGTACGGGCACCAGTCTAGAATAGACCGCAAACCTCTGCGTACTGTTGACCATGACATGGACGGTTCTCGTGACACTGCACGGGCACTACCTGGTTCTAGCACTATCCCGGTCAGTTACAGCAACCTCGTCAATAATTTCCACCGGGATAGGACGCCTTCCTCTTCCAGGTGCTCACCAGTGTTTTTTTAATTTCATTACAATCTTCTTTAACTCATTTAACTACTTCGCACGTCTCCTCAAATCTTTCCGTCGGCTACACTCTCTCAATGCAGCACTGTAATTACTGCTGTTCTCGTGTCAGTTTCACTAACATCGCATGGTCTCTCTTCTCTATAGTCATACAGTTCACTCGCGTCAAGACTTGTCAAAGGTTGACGGAGTCATTGGTAGAGATTTCTGTAGTATATCAACCGATGTAATGAATGTTTTAAGTAAAGAAGCTTGTGAGTTATCAGTGGATGTTACTGGAGTTAACTGTGATAAAGTTTGTAGAGTTTCGTCCATTCCTTAATCCATTACACGTGGAAACATTTCTATACGTGTTTCTTGCATTTACAACGTTAGGTTTGCTCCTGATGGCCAATACTGAATTTTTCCCTCAGTGTAAGTCTGTTCTGCATTAACGGATTAGAATATCTATAAAGTTTCGTTGTCACACAATGCTTACAGCCCGCAATGGACGTCTCACCACGTGGTATATAACAATTCTGATACATATTACCTTATTCCAAGTGTACTGACACACAGGGAAGCGTGTCAGTAATCATGTAACGTCATCGGTGTCCACCAATGACACAGCACACTTCGCGGCTGCAGCTCGACAGGACAACAATTACTGCATCTGCCCCTAAAACTCTAGTAACCAAAGTGGTGTATATCATCCATGTGTTCAGGTGTATAACCACAAAGATTATGAAATGTATCGCTATTTCTCATCATACACTTGGCTTTCACTAACCATGTCAAATTTTTCTCCTGCAAGCCCTCTCAATTGCAGACGTGATGCTAGTAGGTTGATGCGTAAGTTCTGTAGCATTTTTGTTTTGTACGAGAGTAATCCCAAAAGTAAGGTCTCCTATTTTTTTATAAGTACATGGAGCTTTTTATTTCTACAATGGTTTACATCAGTCTACAGCTTGAACACTTAGCTATTTTTCGACATAATCACCATTTCTGTCGATGCATCTTTGTAGACGCTGTGTTAGTTTTTGTGTGCCTATGTCATACCAGCTCGCCGCCATGCTGTTCAGAAAGTTATGAACCTCTTCTTTCACCTCGTCGTCGGAGCTGAATAGCTTTCTAGCTAAATGTTCTTTTAACTTAGGGAACAGGTGATAGTCACTGGGTGCCAAGTCCTGAAACTGTTGCACGAGGGTGACGGTTTGCCGAGCGATGTGTGGGCGAGCGTTGTTATGGAGAATGTGTACGCCCTTGCTCAACGTTCCTCTTCTCCGGTACTGAATTGCACGTTTGAGTTTTTTCAGAGTCTCACAGTACCTGTCAGCGTTAATTGTGGCCCCAGCCATTCAGCTCCGACGACGAGGTGAAAGAAGGTTCATAACTTTCTGAACAGCATGGCGGCGAGCTGGTATGACATGGGCATACAAAAACTACCACAGCGTCTACAAAGATGCATCGGCAGAAGTGGTGATTACGTCGAAAAATAGCTAAATGTTCAAGCTGTAAACTGATGTTAACCATTGCAGAAATAAACAGGTCTATGTACTTATAAAAAAATAGGACACCTTACTTTAGGGATTACCCTCGTATGTTTGTATTCCGGTTGCTATGGGTTTATTTCTCGATTGTCATTTTTATTTGTAGTCACCACTGTCATTTGAGTTTGCATACGTCATTTTTTCATTTGGAGTTAGTGGGTGGATCTGTGGACTCTAGAATATGGAGTGAAATCGGAACATTTCTGACATATTCTTCTGTTTGTCCGATAGAGGGGTGACGTCAGTGTAATCAACCAGGAACATTGATACCTGCATAGGAATAAAGCCGTTGGACAGAGCACGGCAAGAAAATGGTTTTCTCGTTTTAAGGAGGATCGTTTTCACATAAGTGACTCTCCACGTTCAGGGAGAGCTATGGGTTTGATGAAGATCGTTTAAACGCATTAATCCACAGTGATTGACGTCACTGTACGCGGAAAATAGCAGATGTGATGAACTGTGACCATTTCACCACCGTGAGACATTTGCATGCAATGGGGAAGGTTCAAAAATCGGTTGTATGGGTACCGCATGATCTAAGCCAAAATCACAAAAATCGGCGGGTGGCCACATGTGCATCTTTGCTTCTTCGTCATCAATTGGTTCGCGAGAAGCACCGACCATTCCTGTCCTGTATCGCTGCTGATGACGAAAAATGATGTCTTTATGCTAACATAATGAAAAGAAGGGACTGGTTGAGCCCAAACAAAGCATCAGCTCCCCGAACAAAGGCCTGCGCGCATCCACGAAAGGTAATGTTGTGCACCTGGTGGAACAGCGACAGTGTTAAGTGCTGTCAGTAGCCTCCCTGAGGCATAGCCGTCACTGCTGACATTCACTGTTAACGACAGAGACGTCTTGCAGACGCAATCGAAGAACGACGACCAGGAAGACAGTGTGAAGTGATGCTACTCCAAGATGATGCGCGCCAGTTCACTGCTAGACTACGCAGGAGTTTGTTTGGGAAGTTATTCCACACCCATCTTATTCACCTGATCTTGCGCCCTCAGATTTTCAACTTTTCCGCGCTCTGTCGAGCAATCTCCGCCGGCCAATGTGACAAGCGGTACTATGCGCTTCAGTCTGGGACCGCGCGACCGCTACGGTCGCAGGTTCGAATCCTGCCTCTGGCGTGGATGCGTGTGATGTCCTTAGGTTCGTTAGGTTTAAGTAGTTCTAAGTTCTAGGGGACTGATGTCCTCAGCAGTTAAATCTCCTTTTGCTCAGAGCCATTTGAAGAACCTCCAAGAGACTTCCTTTCCGGATGAAAGTGCGCTCCGAAGTTGGCTCTACTAGTTCTTAACCTCAAAACCACGTGATTTCTACAGTCGAAAGATCTAAAAGTTACCACAACATTGACAGACTATTGGAAACAGTTAAAGAGAATAAATTACTGATGACTATAGTCCCTGTTACGTGTATCTGTTGTGTTTATTAAACTTATGGAGAAACGATACGAACTGATGCACCAACTTAACAGCTTGCGACGACATTTATTAATGTGTCAGCTGCACCCACGCCTGGATTCAGTTAGTCGCAGACACACACACACACACACACACACACACACACACACACACACATGGAGAGAGAGAGAAAGGGCTGGGCTAAGTGAACTCCCTCACGTACCAGCAGCCGTCTGTTCCCCCAGAACACAATGAAGACGCACAAACACTGTGAGTGCGCTTGAGAGCAGCGGGCGTGTCGAAGCAAAGTTGGACAAGCCGAGCAGCAACTGCGGGCAGGGCACACCCCGCGCGCGCCACACCCCTTCTGAGGGAAGCCGCCAGCTGCCCCACCCCCTAGGCTCCCACCCCGCCTGTCACTGGCACTTTGTTTGCGGAAACTCTACCAGCGGCGATGCCTGCTTTGCTGCTCTAAACCAGCCGTGTAAGCTCTCTCTGCCCTCCTCCCCCCCCCCCCCTCTCTCTCTCTCACCTCCCTCCCCACTGCCTAAAGCCGCCCTCTCACGAGGCGTGAAAACAAACGCGAACGAGGAGTTGGTGACGTCACAGCGTGGAATTCTAATGTACTACTAAGTTGCGGAGCGTGAAATAAGGAATCTTGGCTGTCAGATTTTTTCCTCGTGGGGAGGAACGTGACCAACGAGATGCGACATCGGTTTTACGTCACAATCTTAATTTAGGATCCGCCATTCTGTATGCAGCTAAACTCTGTATTAGGGGTTTCTAGGTTTCCGATCCTCGATCGATAAAAATCGAATTCATATACGAGGTCTGTTCAAGAAATTCTGGAACATTCCGTAATTTCGCGCCAATGTTGCCATGCAGGGATCGCGCAATTGGGAACGAGTTGTTCCTTAACAGAATCGTAACTGTTGATGAGACGTGGCTCTACGGTTACGATGTTCATATCCAGCTTCTGTCTTCACAATGGGTCGGAAAAGATTCTCCAATACCAAGAAAAGCTCGTCAAGTCAGGTCAAATGTCATAGCGATGCTGATATTTTCTTTGGCTTTGAAGGATTAGTTCATTATGAATTCGTACCACAGGGAAGTGTTGCGACGCCTGTGAGAAAATGTGAGAACGAAACGGCCTGAAACGTGGCGCGACAACTCACGGGTCTTGCATCATGATAACGCACCCACACGTTAATTCCTGCTGGTGCGTGAGTATTGCACAAAAAAAGGGATCACTGTGCTGCCTCACACTCCCTACTTTCCAGGCCTGGCTCCTGCGGACTTTTCTTGTATTTCCAAATTTGAAAAGCCATTTGAAAGGACGAAGATTTGCAACGATAAACGAGATAAAAGAAAATTCGCAGACGACGCTTCGCGCGATCCGGCAAGAGGCGTACTAAGGCTGCTTTCGGGAGTGGAAACGTCATTGGGAGCGGTGTGTCAACTGTGGAGAAGTGTATTTCGAAGGAGACCACCCCCAATAAGTAAAAGGTAAGAGTAGAAAAATTTTGTGGATAAGGTTCCGTAATATTTTTTTTTAAAACAGACCACGTATGATCGCTTTGTTGTCCGTCTGTTTGTCTGTCTATCTGTCCGACTGTTGAAAACTCTTTTTCTGAGGAACGGGTAGACGTATCAAGTTGAGGCTGATGGTTCCTTGGCGGTGTAAAAAATCGAAGCTTCCAAATCAATGCAGTCAAAAGATACGGCCGGTTATGTCACATATTTTGATGCTACCTGACTCACTCACCAAAAAGGTATAGGGTGCTTCCCGTTGATCTACAGTGATGAAATCTGGCAGGAAGTAAGGCCACCTTTACGTGCAATAATGGCTCCTAGACATCTGATGACGGATAAATGGCGAAACATGTCGTCTACATCTACATCTACATGGTTATTCTGCAATTCACACTTAAGTGCCTGGCAGAGGGTTCATCGAACCATTTTCATACTACTTCTCGAATGCAGTGTGGGAAAAAGGAACACATAAATCTTTCCGTTCGAGCTCAGATTTCTCTTATTTTATTATGATGATCATTTCTCCGTACGTAGGTGGGTGTGAACAAAATATTTTCGCATTCGGAGGAGAAAGTTGGCGATTGAAATTTCGTAAATAGAACTCGCCGCAAAGAAAACCGCCTTTGTTTCAGTGACTGCCACCCCAACTCGCGCATCATATCAGTGACACTCTCACCCCTATTGCGCGATAACACGAAACGAGCTGCCCTTCTTTGCACTCTTTCGATGTCCTCCGTCAATCCTACCCGCTAAGGATCGCATACCGCGCAGCAGTATTCCAGCAGAGGACGGACAGGTGTAATGTAGGCTGTCTTTTAGTTGGTTTGTCGCATCTTCTAAGTGTTCTATCAACAATGTACAGTCTTTGTTTCGCCTTTTCCACAATATTATCTTGTGGTATTTCCAATTTAAGTTGCTCGTAATTGTAATTCCTGGGTATTTAGTCGAATTGACAGCTCTTAGATTTGTGCGATTTATCGTATACCCAAAATTTATCGGATATCTTTTAGTACCCATGTGGATGACCTCGCACTTTTCTTTGCTTAGTGCCAATTGCCACTTTTCGCCACATACAGAAATTCTCTCTAGATCATTTTGTAATTCGAATTGATCGTCTGATGATTTTACTAGACGGTAAATTACAGCGTCATCGGCAAACAAGCTAAGGGGGCTGCTCAGATTATCACCTAGATCATTTACGTATATCGGTAACAGCAGAGAGCCTATGTCACTACCTTTCGGAACGCCAGATATCACTTCTGTTCTACTCGATGATTTACCGTCTATCAGTACGAACTGTGACCTCACTGAGAGGAAATAACGAACCCAGTCACACAACTGAGACTATACTCCATATGCACGCAATCTGATTAATAGTCGCTTGGGAGGAACGGTATCAAAAGGCTTCTGGAAATCTAAGAATATGGAATCGATCTGAGATTCCTTGTCGACAGTACTTCAAGGGAATAAAGAGCTAGCTGTGTTGCACAAGAACGATATTTTCTGAATCCGTGTTGGTTATGCATCAATAAGTCATTTTCTTCAAGGTGATTCATAATGTTCGAGTACAGAATATGCTCCAAAATCCTACTGCAAATTGAGGTCAGCGATATGGGTAATTGAATGGGTTACTCCTATTTCCTTTCTTGAATATTGGTGTGAGCTGTCCTACTTTCAGGAACAGACCTTTCGTCAATTGAGCGGTTGTATATGATTGCTAAGAAAGGCACTATTGTCTGCATACTCTGAAAAGAACCTGATTGGTATACCATCTGGACCGGAAGACCAGAATACATACGACCAGAATCTCTTTTTGTTTTCTACCATATTTTGAGACAATATTTCATTGTGTAAACTATTAAAAACATCTCGCATAAACAATAAAGTCATTCCTTCCCTGATGTATGACTTTCACCACTGGTCGCGTCCCTCCTGTATGACTTTGTGTCACATTTATATTGCTGGAATTAAAAAATACTCGAAAATCTTCGAATCCCTGGGACTGATATCTTGCCAGTATCAGTGCCGACAACAGGCAACACTGGTCTAGATTCTGGATTCCCGTAATGAATGAACTGCCTGCATACATAATTAAATTCGTACGGAACCCTCCGCGAGGGTATCCTAGTCGCACCTGTCCAGTTTCTTATTGTACAGTACGTGACATTGAAGTGCTTTTATTGTTGATTTAAGGTTTTATGTGGCTGTTGGCTCGCACCTTGTAGCTGAAGCTGAGTCAAAATTCTTCATGAGATCTGCCACCGACGTAACACTTGACGTTCTTACCTTTCTCTTTGAACCCGACGGCCATAGTTGATTCTCTTGAAGTAAAGGACCTGCTAAGCAGTGCCTCTGAAGTCCTGTGTGTCGCCGAGGAAAGGCTCGGATTCTTCACGTTCTGCAGCTGTTATTGGAGCAAAAGAAGGTAACTTCTACTTATGTAACAAGAAAGCACGATCGCTACTTTCCTTTTACAAACATGCATGTTCTTGGATTAAGCGTACAGCTGATCACAGTGACTAGTGAATTAGAGTAGAACACAACTTTTCAGACTACATAGCCTTGAGGGGTCAACATGAGAATGATGATTGCAATATATTTCGTTTTTTCGCAAAACCATCTTGTCTGTTGTTTTTATTCTTGGGGAGTGTCCTTGGTCTTTGACGGTCAAGCCACCGCCTAATCGCGATGACAAAACGTAAAAGGCCCCGCCCATAGCAGGTGAAGCCGTTTATTTGCCGCCACCTCTTGCTGTTTCCACTTATACCACACCTCCCATTTAACGTCTGAAAATACGAAAACAGACACCTGGTCACATTATATGTTCAGCGACTAACTTCCTGCTTCATATTATTCTGTCACGATCAACTTTCCTTGTACTACACAAGGGGTGTAAAACGCCGTTTGCCCAAAAAGGCATGTAAAACTTTAGTATGGCTATAAGCTGTTTCAAAGCATCAGAAAATTGAGGATCTGCCGCAAACGCGCCTATTTAAGTATGGTTTGTTCTAAGAAAATGAGATGTAGCTACTTATCGGTTGGTAAAGGCTTCCTATTGTGCTGTCGTCCGAAGAATGAGGTGCCGAAGCAAGGCCGGCACCTCACAACAAACCACAGAAAAGTAAAGCCACTGCATGCGCACCGGCAATGGGCATCGTGGGCGTGGCCACACCTCCTAGAACTTAGCTACACAATCAATGGTCTAGTTACGGCTAAGCAGAGGAATACTCTCTGAGTCTGTAATTACCGATCAAGACGACAGCATCGTCTTAGATTGACCGCCAGTGTATTAGATATCTTAGGTAGAACTTTAATGTGAATGTTATGTCCATCATATTTCAAGTCAAGAGTCTTGTACATATGTCTCTATCAAGTGATACTTCGACATGCAGAGATAGTTGTAAATACTCAGATCCTTTCTGCACAAATGGATGGTACTAACTTAAGTAAATTTTCTTATCTGTATTACAATGAAGTGAAGTAATATTTTAAATGCAATAGTTCCACTTAATCTCTCCCTGGAGCAAACCAGGAGGAGATTAAGACGGCGGTGAATAAAAATGGAACACGAAAATCGAGTTCCGCGTAAAACGTAAAAAAGACTGAGTCTTTATGTATTCAGTGCAAAAAAAGTATCGTGGTGCGACCTGGAAAACGTTACTGCTGCGAAGTTAAAGCAAAAAACGAAAACGAAATCATTACAAGATCAAAATCTAGTGAAAAAACAGTGACATTCATATGTAAACATTGCGATGACTTTCGTCTTATTTTAACTAAAAAAAAATAAAGAAATAAAGTAACTTAAAAGGACTGTCACCTTATTGGAGAAACAGCTGCAACATGTTGGTTGTAAAACTCAACAAACAGAGCATCATCTGAACCTCAAAGAAAAATCGGCTACCAATGATGTAAACAAAGGAAGAACGACTGTGGAAACCAGCACAAAACTTGGAAATATAAAAGTAAGTGTGTCAAATAGTTATAATAGCAAACGTGGTTCTACAAACAATGTCACTCAGAAACATATGAGTCCAGATAATAATTTCAAACAACAACAGCTGTGCACTGTAAATATCTCACGCGTGTCGCATCGTAAACAAAGAAATGTGATTAAAAAATCAGTCGACTGGCCTCAAGTGTGCAAAAAAGAGCGAAAAGTCTTGATTTTTGCCGATAGTCACTGATGTCAGATAGCAGAAAGGGTGGTAGGTACAAAAACTAACGCAGTGTCCAATCCTTTGTCCAACCAGGAGCAGACATTGCAGAAGTGACAAAAACCTTGACTCAAAAGACTGTGTTGTAATTTGTGCAGGTGCAAATGATGTGGCCAGAGACAAAGATAGTGATCTCGTCACTGCTCTTGAAAGTTTGCTACCTAAATTAGGCAGCACAAAAGTAGCTGTTGTAAATCAACCACACAGATATGACCTACCTCCTTGGTCATGTGTAAATAAATTAATAGGAAAAGTAAACAAAGAGATAGATGAATAATGCAAAAAATTTCTGTATGTGAACTTAATAAATGTAAGTACTTTAGACAGATCCATGCATACCAGCCATGGCCTTCATTTAAATCACAGTGGGAAACAAATTTTGGTCGAAGAAATCTGAGTCACAACAGGCATAGTATAGAAGCAGTCCAAAGTACTTCGAGCAAATAGGTCATAAAGAAGGATGTGATGTCTTATAAAAATGGCGAAAGACATTTTTAGGGAAGTAGACTGTATCATAAGAAAATGTGATACAGAATTAAATTGCAAATACACGCTGAAGATAGTACACCAGAATGTACAGTCATTAACAAACAAAGTTGATGAAATAAATATACTCCTCAATAGTGAATGGAGAGATGTTTCAGTTTCATGTTCTTGTGAGCAATGGTAACAAAATGAGTAGGTATTTTCAATACTTAAAACTATTGCATTTTAACCTTGCAAAGTGCTTTTGTAGAATGAAATCAAAATATGGGGTAACGTGTACATATGTAAAGGAAAATGTAGATTATAAGAGTATAGCCTCTGTTTGCAAACTTGGTTGTGAAAGAGATTTTGAAATCTCAGCTGTAGAGTCAATGTCTAAAGAAACTATTGTATTATGTGTGTATAGATCTCCTATTAGCAACATACGTGCTTTTTTTCCAAAAAACTGCACCTTGCTTTAGGCAAACTCAAGACAACTGGGAAAAGAGTGGTACTACGTGGATATTTTAATACTGACTTTCTGAGCCTTAGCCTTCACCGGGAAAAGTTTTTATATATAAATGCCTACAATCATTGTCTGACTGTTAGCTCTCCAACACATGTAACAAAAGCTAGTGTCACTCTCCTCGATCAGGTATGTGTAAACATGGACAAATGCACATCAGAAAACTTTGATACCGGCTGTAGTGACCACCTTTCGCAATTGCTAACCATACCTGTAACTCATGTTTTAACGAATTCCTGATATTCACAGTACACTCGTGAAATGCACGTACGGGAGAATCTCCACTTCATCGCTGTCTCGGAGATGCTGTGTCCCATCGCTCGTGCGTGCGCTATAACACCACGTTCAAACTCACTTAATTCAGGATAATTTGCCATTGTAGCCAGCAGTAACCGCAGTAACCGGTCTAACAACTGCGCCACGCACTTGTCTTATATAAGCATTGCCGATCGCGACGCCGTATTCTACCTGTTCACAAATCTCTGTCTTTGAATACGCATGCCTATGCCAGTTTCTTTGGCGCTTCAGTGTATACGTTGTGGTGTGTGTGTGTGTGTGTATGTGTGTGTGTGTGTGTGTGTGTGTGAGATCGTCCCAAGCTATATGTCGAAACTGTACAGGCAGGCACGGGGGATTTAAAGAACCAGATTTCGTGTAGGGATTGTGTACAGTAGTGACACACTGTGGCGCTAACTTGTACAGGACTACGAAGCACAGGCAACTGAAAAGGCATATAAAGACAAATGACATCAGAAATTTATTAACAGGTTACAGAAGCTGCTCGAAAGAGCGGCCACCAACGGAGATACACGATTCACAGCGACGGCGCATGGATCGGCGTGCATTAGTAAAGACGTCAGGCATGTCGACCACATGTCCAGTATCAACAGATATGTGGGCAACTACATCTTCTACAGACGTGACAATACTCTCGTACACCAGGCTTTTCGTGTGACCCCACAATAAAAAATCCACACATGTTATATCGGGAGAACGCGGTGGCCAGGGAACTGGACCGCCCCGTCCTGTCCAATGAGTCCATATGATACCTGACGTTTCGACTGAAATGAGCTGGGGCTCCATCGTGCTGGAACCACATTCGTCTGCAGACAGCTAGAGGAACATCGCCCAGAAGTTCAGTTAAGACCTCCGGTAGGAAGATGTGCGTGGGTAGCCAGGTAAACGACTAGGTAGAATGTGCGGTCCTACTAAGTTATTGTGCACAATGTCTGCCCAGACATTAAAGGAAAACCTTTCTTCGTGGGCGTATTCTGTTGTAAAACGTGGGTTTCCATGAGCCCACAGGTGAGGATTATCGATGTTCAACATACCCGAGCGCGTAATCGTAGCCTAGTCAGTCAATTGAACATCTGCAAGAAAGCTTCCAATGGCTGCGGTCTGCCGTAGGTATCACCGAGTAAAGTTGTGATGTGGAAGACAATCGTCAGGGGTGATTGGCTGCACCCTCTGTAAATGATACAGATGCATTCTGTCTTCATGTAAAGTCCTCAAAACACCTTGATGGCTCATACTCAACGCTGTTGCTACAGCTGTCGAGCTCGTCTACATCTACGTGATTACTCTGCCATTCACAATAAAGTGCCTGGCAGAGGGTTCAATGAACCACCTTCAAGCTGTCTCTCTACCATTCCACTCTCGAACGGCACGCGGGAAAAATGAGCACTTAAATTTTTCTGTGCGAGCCCTGATTTCTCTTATTTTATCGTGCTGATAATTTCTCCCCATGTAGGTGCGTGCCAACAGAATTTATTCGCAATCGGAGGAGAGAACTAGTGATTGAAATTTCATGAGAAGATCCCGTCGCAACGAAAAACGCCTTTGTTTTAATGACGGCCACTCCAATTCACGAATCATGTCTGTGACACTATCTCCCCTATTTCGCGATAATACAAAACGAGCTGCCCCTCTTTGTACTTTTTCGATGTCATCCGTCTGTCCCACCCGATGCGGATCCCACACCGCACACAAATACTCCAGAATAGTGCGGACAAGCGTAGTTTAAGCAGTCTCTTTGGCAGACCTGTTGCACCTTCTAAGTGTTCTGCCAATGAATCGCAGTCTTTGGTTTGCTCTACCCACAATATTATCAATGTGATCGTTCCAATTTAGGTTATTTGTAAACGTAGTCCGTGAGTATTTAGTTGAATTTACAGCCTTCAGATTTGTGTGACTTATCACGTAATCGAAATTTAGCCGATTTCTTTTAGTGCTAATGTGAATAACTTCACACTTTTCCTTATTCAGGTAAACGACAGCATCATCCGTAAACAATATAAGACGGCTACTGAGATTGCCTCCTATGTCGTTAATATAGATCAGGAACAATAGAGGGCCTATTTCACTTCATTGGGGAACGCCGGATATTACTTCTGTTTTACTCGATGAATTCCCGTCTATTACTACGAACTGTGACCTTTCTGACAGGAAATCACGAATCCAGTCGCACAGCTGAGGCGATACTCCGTAGGCACGCAGTTTCGTTAGAAGACGCTTGTGAGGAACGGTGTCGAAAGCCTTCTGGAAACCTAAAAATATGGAATCAATTTGCCATCCCCTGTCGATAGCACTTACTATTTCATGAGTATAAAGTGCTAGTTGTGTTTCTCAAGAACGATATTTTCTGAAACCGTGCTGACTATGTCGAAGGATTATCCTTTGTTTAGTAATCTTTCTTTCACTGTAGGAATCCCGCGACATCTTTCAATGCCAATTCCACGTTTGTAAGCATAAAACGATCCACTCGTGCGCAAGTCCCCGATGAAGACACTAGAATGTTTGGCGATCCGGCTGATTCATATACGGGAAACGCTCCCTGTACGTCCTTTGAGCAGATAATCCATTTCCCTGTGTAGCCCCGTACATGAAATGCATGTCGGCCAGCTCGGCATTAGTGAAACGATGCTTGCTGCTCGAGATTCGTGCGGGAAATGATGAAGAGCTTTTATACGCCGCAGTCATCGGCGCTGTCAGCTGCCTAAAGGCGGTACCACTGCACGCACATTCCTGTCCGACATCTGCTTATTTCGATCGTCTCTACCTGTCCTTACATTTTTGACATATATTCTCAGGGGTGGGAGAAAGGAGGTGGAGGAACATTGGTGACAATGTCCTGCAAGGTGTGGGTGAGTATGATGCGTGTCAATGAATCAGTAAATAATTAAAGGGAAAAAACTTCGTCTGTAAACGTGGAGTAATAAGAATGATTGTACTCTTTTTTTGTGTACTACGATTACGTAAATTTATGTGTTTTGTACAAGATTTGTAATTACTTTATGACGAGTGACGAACCAGATACCATGCGACGCAAACTAAATCCGCAAATAGGAACAAATAACACTGCACCTGAAATCGGATTCTTCTTGTAATTCAACACAGTAAGCCCAATGTCGACTGGATGGTGCTGTACTAAGGTCTTAGAAGAAGATACCTGTGTTGCATATGAATGGAACGTTGATAAATTTCATCTTTAAAGTGCATTTATTACAGGCATTTTTGTGTTGCTAGTTGTGTCTGTCTGTGGCTACAGCCTGCCAATGGTTGGTAAATTGTGTTCCAAGGTCGGTACTATCTCATGTAGGGTCCACCTAGTAAAGCAGCTCGGCCGGTCGCTGTGACCGAGCGGTTCGAGGCGTTTGTCTGGAGACGCGCTGCTGCTATGGTGGCAGGTTCGAATCCTGCCTCGAGCATGGATGTGTGTGATGTCCTTAGGTTCGTGAAGTTTAAGTAGTTCTAAGTCTAGGGGACTGATGACCTCAGATGTTAAGTCCCATAGTGCCTAGAGCCATTTGAAAGCAGTGCGGTGTTCAAACAAACATATGGGCTGAGCACACCTTTACTTAAGACACAAGGTTCAAAAATGGCTCTGAGCACTATGGGACTTAACTGCTGAGGTCATCAGTCCCCTAGAACTTATAACTACTTAAACCTAACTAACCTAAAGACATCACACACATCCATGCCCGAGGCAGGATTCGAACCTGCGACCGTAGCGGTCGCGCGGCTCCAGACTGTAGCGCCTAGAATCGCTCGGGCACTGCGGCCGGCTTGCGACACAAGGAATTTTGAGGTAAACTCAGAGCTCGTAAATTTTCCACCAATTGATATATGTAGTCTTTCGCATATTCCTCCCAAACGATAGGAAAAGCAACACTTGAAACTTCCTGACAAATCAAAATTGTTCGCCAGACTGGGACTCGAACCCAGGACATTTGCGTTTCGTGGACATGTGCTTTACCGACTTAGTTACCCACGCACGACTCACGACCCGTCATCAAAGCTTCATTTCCTCCAGTGCCTCACCTCTTGCCTTCCAAAATCACCGGTGGAAATGAAGGACAGCTTGTGAGTCGTGCTTGCGCGGCTCAATCGACAGAGCAATTCCACGCCAATAGCAAAGGTCTGATCTGACAGGAAGTTTCACATCGACTCACTCCCCGCTGCAGACTGAAAAATCCCTTTAATTTAATTTCGTTCACAATATTTTATATTTCAGGAAAGCCTGCAATTGTGTCATTCATGATTTCAGTAATGAAAACTGCACCGTTTACTTATTTTTTTGATGCTTCGAACAACGCGTTTTGAGAATTTATTGTCAATGTCAAGTGAATTTGTGCAGTTGTTTAGATAAATATGTGTGGTGATGTTTGCATGTGTAATATTGTCCCTCTCCTGCGTCTTGTTGCTGTTAGATACTAGTGTGCTTCATGCATTATACAGAATATCACACACATGCAAATCATCACTTACACTGTCACTTTTTGTTAGCAAAATTTGGTGCGAAAATATTATAGCTATAACTACACAATATCTTTCTAGCATGTTTTGCACGCCGGCCGGTGTGGCCGAGCAGTTCTAGGGGCTTCAGTCTGGAACAGCGCGACCGCTACTGTCGGAGGTTCGAATCCTGCTTCGGGCATGGATGTGTGTGATGTCCTTAGGTTAGTTAGGTTTAAGTAGTTCTGAGTTCGAGGGGACTGATGACCTCAGATGTTAAGTCCCATAGTGCTCCGAACCATTTTCAACCATGTTTTATAAACAATGTATGTGATGTTTGCGTGTGTGTGATATTCTTTATATTGGAGGAGGCACCATATCTTCTAACCACAGCAAGACGCAAGAGGCAGATAATCGCACATGCAAACACATTCACGTAAACAAATGCAGTTGAAAACGTCAATAAATTCTCCTAACACGTTGTGCTAAACGTCAAAAAATACGTGACTGGTGCAGTTTTTATTATTTAAATCATAAAAAATTCGTTCTGAAACAGTAATATTGTTCTGTGAATTACTGCTTGTATGCCCTTGTACTCGTAACAAGGATCGGGCAGAGATTTTCAGAGAACCGATGTTAGTTGCAGCCACAGGGGAAGAGCTAGCGGGAACACTCGAAATGTCCTGCAGGAATCAACAATGACACATTCTCGCAAAGCGTCACAGAGCTTAACTCCGTTACAAAGCGCGAGTGGAGTATACCGAGCAACAGTCGCTCAGAAATTACGCGTCGGCATGCAAGCGTCCACGGATACAAACGAATTCCTTCCATTAAAGAGCGGCTTAATTATCCCATCGCCTGAAATTACAAGAGGAATCTTTTCGAGTGCTTTCACGTTTAAGTGCGATTTAATGAACGGCCGGAGCGCCGCTGCGTTAATGACGAGGAGTGGAAATGTTAATGCGGATTCAAATTAGAGAGCAGCCAACGTCCCGTAACCCAACGTAACGTACCGCAGCGCCGGCGACAGTGGCGCCGCGCGGTGCTCCGGCTAACTAGCGGTCGCGGGTCGCTGAGCCGAGCCGTGTAAACTGCCCGCCGTAGTTGGAACCTCGCTGGCGCGCTGGCTGGCCACTCCTCTGTTGCGGCCCTCGTGTTTGCTGGTCAAGCGTTGCGGACGTCATGAGCAACGTGTCGATGGGAATGAGTTGTCAGGCGAGCAAATTATTCGATACAGATTTCAGTCTAGAGAGTAATTTTGTGTGCTTCAATTGTAGGGCACGAAACCATCGAATTTACTTCTAGACCCTTACACTGAAAACTATTGTATCAGGCATATGGTATGTCTTACAAAATGATAGAAGTTTTAAAACTGAACTGCAAAATAGCATATGTGCACATTCTTTCAATAATTGAAAAAAAAACTATAAATTATTTGTAGTAAGCCAATACCCGACGCCACTTTCATCGCAATAATTTTAAGAGCTGGTATTAAGTTTTGAGCTCCATGCGCATTTTACAGAAAAATGTTAAAAAAAAGGTGAAGTAAAAAAAAGAAAAAGAATTTGACAGGCCTTGAGCTGTTTGACGTCTCGTGTCGTCAGTTATCAAGGAACTTTCTAAGATGGCTCAAGCCTTCTGAACAGCTATAAAATCTGTCATAGATGGCATACGTTTTTTACTTCTTCTGTCTCTTTTATTTGGATACGCTTCGGATTTCACATGACAAACGTGCTGACGTACGCTGGCGCCAGCACATCATGTGGCATACAGGTTACGGGAGTATCGATGCAGGCCAACGACAAGACAAGCCGCAGACACGCCGGCAACGCCCTCTCAGCCGTAGACTTGGCCCCTAGCATAGGGACAGGCAGCACATAGCTACCTTATAGTGAACATAGCGGACTTCTGCTTCAACAGCATTGAGGCTACGTGGACTATGCAGAAGAGAGATTGTACCACAGCACATGGAAACTTAAGTATCTCTTCGTTTATGAATAAAGAGTCCACATTAATTGCTTGCAGTTTGAGATACAGAACGAGGATACCGGCCACCAACCAACATCCTCTCCTTGCTTCCCATGGTACAGCTCTACAGAGACACCGAGACGACACGAAGGCGGCTAAAGAGAATGTAACAACAAATATACGTTCAACACTGCCCATTATTACTGTTCACTGATCCACAAAAGGAAACGATGATTAGGGGTTAGCGTTCCGTCGACGACCATATCTTTGGAGGAGAAAGGTAAGCTCGGATTGGGGAAGGACGAAGGATGTAATCGGTAGTGTCGATTTCAAGGGAATCACCCCGGCATTCGCCATAAGCGATTTAGGGAAATGACTGTACAGGTTTAAATATGAATTGTCGGATGAGGATTCGAAAAGCTGTCTTCCCGAATGCGAGTTTTCTTCTACAACCATTCTTTGCAAACCATCATGATCTGTATTGCATTGTGTATTCCCATTAATTAAAGTTCGGGAAGGAAAAACAAAAACTGTGCGGTTTTTCGGTAACACTGTCATTCTGTCAGAAATGGCTAGGAACACGGAAGAGCAGTCGAGCGAAATTGATAACGTTTTAAAAGAGGTTATGAAACGTCCCCTTTTGATCATTTATACATGACTGTGCTTAACCTGACACACAATATTTTTTAGCGCAACGCAATCTGACTTTCAAAATTCCCTACAAAAGAATGGCCCTGACTAACATTAAACTATACCTTTCACAAATCACTTACCTCACAAAAATCTTCGCTGCTCAAGCTACTGCAATACAGCGAGTGCCACTACTGCCAGCTAAATAAAGGATTCAAACTACGGAAGGCACTAACTACTGATAGGGATAGTTAGCAAATGAAAGATATTAATAGAGAACAAACAATGTATTTACTTTGATATCATCATATATAAATATAGCAGTTCATGACAAATTTCAAAACTCCGCCATCTCTCTCCCCACATCCACCACTGCTGGCGGCTCACCTCCAACTGCCCAAAGCTACGCGCTGTTCACATCCAGCTGCCGCTGCCCAACACTACAATGGCGAGTATTACAGCAATGCAAAGCAGCCACAGACTGCACACAGCACAGCCAGTGATTTTTCATATAGAGCGCTACGTGGCGTTACCAATAAGAAAACATAAACAGCCTACTTACAGTTATAAGATGAACATCAGCAAAAGTGAAACAAGGGTAATGGAATATAGTTACGATGCTGAGGAAGCTAGATTAGGGTTTTAGGCACTGAAAATAATAGATGAATTTTGCTGTATGTGAAGCAACATAACTGACGACTACCGAAGTACAGAGGATACACAATGTATATTAGCAACAGCAATAAAAGCATTTCTGGGATAAATGGCTGGTTCAAATGGCTCTGAGCACTATGGGACTTAACAGCTGTGGTCATCAGTCCCCTAGAACTTAGAACTACTTAAACCTAACTAACCTAAGGGCATCACACACATCCATGTCCGAGGCAGGATTCGAACCTGCGACCGTAGCAGTCGCGCGGTTCCGGACTGCGCGCCTAGAACCGCGAGACCACCGCGGCCGGCTATTTCTGGGATAGAGAGATTTGTTAACATGGAATGTATATTTAAGCATTAGGAAGTCTTTTCTTCAATGTATTAGTCTGGAGTGCAGCTTAGCGCTCAAACTGAGAGATGGGGGATAAGCCGGTTGAAATGGCTCTGAGCACTATGGGACTTAACAGCTGAGGTCATCAGTCCCCTAGAACTTAGAACTACTTAAACCTAACTAACCTAAGGACATCACACACACCCATGCACGAGGCAGGATTCGATCCTGCGACCGTTGCGGTCGCGCGGTTCCAGATTGAAGTGGCTAGAACCGCTCGGTCACACCGGCCGGCGAGAGATAAGCAGTTCATACAAAAAGAGAATAGAAGCTTTTGAAATATAGGGGTAGCGAATAAATGTTGAAAATTTGATGGTCAAGTGTAGGGAATAAAATACTGTGACATTCGTTTTTATTTATCCTTACTGTCATAATAAAACGTACACCCTTCCAAGCTTAAGATAAACAGAGACTAGACGATTTAATAACAGAAAAATGGTAAGGTGTCGATATCAAAGAACTGTCAGTTGTTAAAAAACATTAGAAGTTTGTTGAGGGAAGAAGCTCCTTCCCGTTAATCATTCCCATTTCCTGGTCTCTCAAAGCAGACGTAACTAGCAAATCTTGTTCTTTATAGTGTTCTGAATAATAACTCGGCGTGTTTATCAAAAGTGTGTACCGTTACTGCTGTCACCTATAGAGTCGTCATACACGTTTTTATGCCGCGTATTTTCTGTGTTGGAGGCGGTGTGATCGTACATTGTCCGAAAGCAATGAGAGCGATCGCTAAGGCGTCTTGCTGTTTGAGCGTTGTATTTCGAATAAATCCTGCGTCTTTAAATACGAAGTCCGATTCAGTTTTGCTACCACTATTTACGGTAGAAACTTAAGTAAAACTTTCCGCGGTCAATTGGCTTATCAAACAATAATACGTTCATTAAACCCATAGCCTGATACACTCACCAATCAGTAAGCGAGAGCAATTTCGTTTTTCTTACAGGAATTCGCTTTAATACTCAGTCAGATAATTAATATTTTCAGATGTCTGGATGTAAATCCAGTACGCCATGCTATCGCTTCTGTGATGTGTCCTTCCGACGGCAAACCTTTAATTTATGCACTGCATACTATTGAGTAGATACATTTAGTTGCCGGCCGGATTAACCGAGCGGCTCTAGGCGCTTCAGTCTGGAACCACGCGACCGCTATGGTCGCAGGTTCGACCATACCGTGGATTTGTGTGATGTCCTTAGGTTAGTTAGGTTTAAGTAGTTCTAAGTTCTAGGGGACTGATGACCTCAGATGTTAAGTCCCATAGTGCTTAGAGCCATTTGAACCATTTTGACGTTTAGTTTTATCATTTTCATATTTGCTCACTGCTGCCCGTACGAAGAATACATCACAATGGGAACGTCGTGTAGTGACCAAATCATGAAGAGTTGCCATAAAAATGAAAAATATCGTCTAGTTATAAACATTAACAGTAAAGTCTGGTGAATGTAAGACCTCCTTACAATAAATAGTATTTCTTTGTGTATACATTTTTGTATCGACGAATAATGTGAAACCTATCCCGCACTTTTCTCGGATGACATACTAACAGCTTTTGGTCAAGGCATTCAGATAGGACTTTAATTCTTGATTTCAGAAAAGCATTTGACTAAGCATCACACCTATGCTTATCACCAAAAGTACGATTATATGGCGTATCAAGTGAAATTTGTGACTGGATTGAGGAGTTTTTGGCAGGCAGGACGCAGCATGTTATCTTGGATGGAGAGTCATCGACAGATGTAGAAGAAACTTCAGGTGTACCCCGGGGAAGTGTGTTGGGACGCTTGCTATTCATTTTTCATATTAATGAACTCGCAGACAATATTAGTAGTAACATCAGGCTTATCTATAATGAAGTATTATCTGAAAGAAGCTGCATGAATTTTCAGTCAGATCTTAATAAGATTTCAAAGTGGTGCAAAGATCGGCAACTTGCTTTAAATGTTCAGATATGTAAAATTGTACACTTCACAAAACAAAACAAAAAAACATATTATCCTATGACTATAATATCAATGAGTCACTGTGGGAATTGGGCAACACGCACAAATACCTTGGTGTAACACTTTGTAGAGATATGAAATGAGATGATCACACACTCTCAATTGCGGGTAAAGCAGGTGCTAGACTTTGGTTTATTGATAGAATAATGGGGAATTGCAATCAGTCTACAAAGCAAATTGCTTGCAAATTATTTGTGCGCTCCACCCGAGAATATCGCTCAAATGTGTGGGATCTGTACCAAACAGGACTAATGGGGGTATTGAACTTACAAAGAGAAGGGCACTACGAATGGTCTTAGGTTGGGAGAATGTCGCAGAGATACTGAAGGAACTGAGCTGGAAGACTCATGAAGATAGACGTAAACTATCCCAAAAAAGTCAAGCAACAAAGTTTCAAGAACAGGCTGTAAATGATTACTAGGAATATACTACAGTCCCTTACATATTGCTCAAATAGGAATCATGAATACATTATGTATCGACCAAGGATTAGAGAGTCTATATGACAATACTTATTCTAACTGTGCAAATAAACGAGAGCATGGCCTTCATTTGTTTTCTTCGATGGCAGCTAGGAGGCACCTGGCCCCTTTTTCCATCATTATCTTGTCATATACGAATCGTTGTCTGCAGTTCTGAATAATTTCGAATGTACTGAGCTAATTTTCATTCAAAATGTGTTTGAATAGTTTATTATAATACTAGTCCACATTTTCATATTAGTAATCATTGTCTGCAAGTTCTATTTTCAGTTATTTCTGTAGGAGAGAGGCAGTACTTCGACGTGGCAGCGATCCGTTATTGGTGCGACTTTATTATAGTTTTCAATATGTTCTGTTATCATGCAACCTGAACCTGCACTGATTCGAAGAAGAAGTCCGACAGTTTAAGCAAATAATACAGCATAGAACGCTTATCAGATCGTCATATGCAGTTTGAATTTTCAAAAATTCCGTCGTTCCAGATCTTTAGTTGTGGTGTGCCCAGTATCAACCTTGGAGTGTTACAAAGTACATTCTTTTGCTATTTCGGTATTCAGTCAGTGAGCCGAGGTGGAAGCTGACGTAACTCGCATAGCTTAGATGGCGTTATATAGCGCCAGTCGCCTTCGCCAGTTCAGTATGGGATCACGTGCATTAAGGAACTGCAGATTTGGCGCTCGCCGATTGCGAATTGAACTCAAAAGACGAAGCAGTCACGAACAATACGGATGCAGAAAGCCACAAATGCAGTGTGTAAAGGCGACGAAGTATCAAGCTGGACAGCGTTCCAGCCACCAGCAAAATTCGACCCAACACCGCCTGACATTATCAACTGCCAACAGCAGAAACTACGTGAGTGAGTTTTATATACAATTAAGGTTGGCCAGTGAAAAGAACTTGTAACGCTTGCCTGTATGTACCTTTGGACTATGGTTAGTGGTTTGTTTTGTACACTTGCCTTTATGTACACGTGTCTCTTAGTAATTCCTATTGTGACGTTTAGCTGAACCTAAGGGGTAGAATAGAAACTGGCTCCTTTGCATGATTCATGGTATGGAATACCACCGTTAGACATTACTGTGTACCCCATTCCTAGTAGAAAGTTTGGCATGTGTGGCCGTTTATTATAGTAATTGGTTGAAGCGTCTAATAATGGCTTGAAGATAAAATCCTCGTCTGCATTTTAAATGTGCGTTAAGTGGGTCTTAGCATCCACGTGGTAAACTAGTGTCTGAGCTCCTCTTTACGCTCATTGTAAACACGTGAGGAGCATTAAAAAGCAGAACAAAAGTTAACCCAATATCTCATGTCTTTTTTATCATTACATATTTCTCCTTAGCCCAGTGTCCGAGTCATTTTGTACTGTTTCCAACCAAAGAGATGTAAAAAAATATCAGCTCGACCCCATTACCGCTGTAACCTCCCCACAGAAAAATATATATAACATTCACATTTAGTATAACCTACCAACAGATAAATTTCGTAACCTACCAACGATAAAATGTGAGTAATCTCTCAATAAAATTGTGGCTCACTTATAACCCTTTCAATAATTGACAGTGAATTTAAATTTGTAAATTTTGGACGTCAGCAGTGCTGCGTCATGGCCCTGAAAGATCATTTTGAATAAATTGAAAATTCTTACCTCAATGAAGTCGCTGGATAACGCGTATATATCTGCTCCTATAAGAAATTTTTCTTGCACAGCCCAGTGAAATGCTGGCATGTATAATGTATTGTCAGTATAAAAAGAAACAACTGATTTTTCATTACGATAATCGGGATGACCATGGATTGCAGAAATTAGTAAATTCTTTAAATGCAAATGAATGATTGTCAAATTAGTTAATTTTTATAAAAAAGATTATTACTAAAAGATTTTTTTAAACATTTATATGGGATTTGATATAAAAATAGTACAAATTTTGCTTTAATAAACTACATATGCGCGCGGCTATTTTTGCCTTATACTACATCGCTCAGGCACCGCCATCGCTTCCCACGACCGGCCTCGCGAACTCCATACACCAGACTGCCAGCTATTACTTACTCCTACTGACACCGCTCTTACTGCAGCCAACACTGCTCTCTGTTCTGAGACTCTATTATAGCTTACATATCGCAGGCAACGCGTGAGCAATCCATCGAAATTACATCTGCTCTAGTGCGCTAGCAATAAATTTCTTAGTCATAGACCTCTTACACCGTCTCGCTCCTTGCACATAACCACTCGTGTGACCGAGACAGAGGACCTCATATTCTACATCAACTACAGTCTTATGTTATGACCCAAGTCGTGTTACGATAGTCGTTTAAGAAATGAAGAGGTACGGAATCAACGTAAAAAAAAAAAAGAAATTCGTGTCATAACTTGCGGGAAAGAAGGACTGGATTGATGGGACACATTCTCAGGCGTCATTAGTTTGTTAGTAGTGGGAACTGAGAGGAAGGAGGGAGGGGGGCTGAATTTGCGAGCGAAACAGACATGAATACAATAAGCGTGTTAAAATGGATGTAGGTTGTAGTAGTTGCACAGGATAGACTAACGGAGAGATGTTCTTCGGTGTGCGGACATTTGCCACGCCAGACATTTGCCAAGATTTTACCTGCTCCGAAGGGTTGGGTCGCTTGTCTCCCTCCCCTCCTCCTCCTCCTTCTCCTCCTCACCCACCCGCCCAGTTTGCTTTCGAAGTTCCTAACGTGACCGTCAGTATGGAAGTTATTACTACGAACAAGGGCAGGCCTCCTGCTCATTACAAAGGTTACGCGTATCTTAAACAGAGGGAATCTAAAGAAGGTGGTGTTACGTGGATGTGCTTACGCCGAAAAGCGGATCATTGCAACGGAAAGCTGCTTTCGAGGAACGGAGAATTATTGAACGTATTAGAACATCTCTGTGGACCACCTGACGATGCGGCTCTGAAAGTGAGAAAGCAAGTGGAAAGGGCGAAGAGAAGGCCTCGAGAAGAAACTACACAGTTACCGGAGATACACGCGGATGAAATGGGAAATCTACATAATAAAGTTTATGACTTTATTACAGTGATGTCTAATCCAGAATCTATGAAGAGAACCATTTGTCGTCGATGGAGTCAAGCGCGGGGGAACCAACAAGTGCCTAATAACTCTTATGAAATTGGTCTTCATGAAGACCTATTAAAACTGGGAGATGGTAGCAGCTTTCTTCTGGAAAACGATAAATAAGAGGAGAGAATAATGATTTTCAGTGGAAGCAAAGGAAAAGAAAGTTTAGAAACATGTTCCCATTTTTTTATGGATGGAACATTTAAGAGCTGCTGCAAGCAGTTTGCACAAATCTACACCATACACGTAGAATTAGGAGGCACGATTAAAGAAACAAACATTCTTCCTACTGTATTTGCAGTGCTCGCTAATAAGAAGAAAGACACATATGTTCGTCTGTTTCGTCTGATAAAACAGGCAGTCCCTGAGTGGTGTCCTAAACAAGTAAAGGTGGACTTTGAGGCAGCTGCGATATCGGCCACGTCAGCATGTGTGCAGTGCTGGTATTTGTAAAACCGGAGGACGTAACCAATGGATGGATTGAGATTCTTGCAGAAGCTCCTGATAACGGAAGGTTCTCTCAATTTTTTGACTACTTTGTGGATAACTGGCTAGAGAATGAGGATATCGCATTAGAAATGTGTGACTGTTACGGAAAAAGGCACCGAACGACGAATGCTGTTGAAGGGTGGCACAACAAAATAAATAGTATTATTGGAAACCACCACCTTAAAATCAGCTATTCTGTGGAGTGCTTGAAAAAGGAAGCAGAGCTCACAAATTGCATGTACATGAAATTGGAAATGAATCTTGAAGGTAAGAAGAGGAAGAAGAAGTAGTTGAAGCTGGACGACAGGATAGAGAGAATCGTAAAGAATTATGAAGAGACTGGTAGCATTACGCCTTGCTTGAAAGCCATTGCCCATATTCAGAAATTGGACTAAAATACGTTAAAATAATGTTTTAAAAAACTATGAATACCACTGAGGCTCTGAAGATTACTAAGATAAAATTATTAAAACATTGAAGCAGTATTATCGGAGCTAATATTAAGTTGTAATTGTAAATAGAGTGTATATTAGTTCAGCGTGTTTAGGCTGATTTTACACACGCCAGAATGGTAAATGGTCATTTATCATTTTGACTGTCCAAAGCCTGTACAATGTGTGATGCGAATCAGTCTTTAATTTAAAAATTAAAAAGTGTTTCAAGCCTCACAAAAGTATCCTTACTGTTGTCACGTTAAGATAACTTTTTTCTACCTTACAATATTATGGCCATACTATTAAATAATTGTGAGTTCTAAAATTATTTTCTGAAGCTTCAGAGTCGCAACTATCACCTAAAATGTCATGATTTGTTGAACTGATAGTATACGCTTTTGTAAAAGAAAATGGGAACTGAACCTTTGAATTGCATCTAAAATTAACATCCCAAAGCTGATCTGATCCTATGGTTGACAATTTTGGCACCTCAAATATTTTTATTTAAGTTTGGCCGCAAACATTTATAGTAGATGTAAATCTACTTAAGTACATTTAGATATAGTCCTTCAAAAATTAAAATTTCTTACTAAATTGTTGATTATCTTTAAACAGGTCAGTAAAAGCAAGGAGCTTACTACTGAAAATTAATTGTTACTAAAGAACATCAGAAATAAATGTATTAGACCTACTTTTCTTACACATTAGAGACTTTTTGAAACGATATTTGATCATTTCCTCTGTCACTGACAGTGTAATTTCAGTTGCTTTGCAACACCAGGGATATCTACGTCTAAATTATGTTTGCAGCTGTTCTCATTTCGAATTCTGGAATATTTCCTTCGTTTATTTTTTGGTGAAGGAATTTCAGAAAATGCATTTAGTAACTCCACTTTAGTGGCACTGTCAACAGTAACATTACCGTCGCTGTCACACTGTAAAGGTAGTTACTGAGCCTTTCCGCCCCCGGTAAATGAGTGGACAGCGCGAAAGACTGTCACTCCTAAGGGCCCGGGTTCGATTCCCGGCTGGGTCGGAGATTTTCTGCGCTCAGGGACTGGGTGCTGTGTTGTCCTAATCATCATCATTTCATCCCCATCGACGCGCAAGTCGCCGAAATGGCGTCAAATCGAAAGACTTGCACCAGGCGGGCGGTCTACCCGACGGGAGGCCCTCGTCACACGACATTATTATTATTATTACTTAACTTGGGACCAGAATCTCTTTGGATTTTCCGCCACATTTCTAGATTGAGTCTCGTTGTGGGAACTATTAAATGCATCCCGCATTGAAATCCGCACCAAATTTCCAGCCTCAGTAGATCTTCACCAATCTTGGAGATTTTGCGTTCGTCTAAATTATACGTGCCTTTCGTTGTACTCCTGCAGCAGCTTTCTGTCCTGTTTTGTGTACCATGGGGTATCAGTTCCGTCTCTTATTAATTTATTTGGTATGACTATCTCGAATGCTGTTGGTACTATTTCTTTGAACTTAAACCACATATGGTCTGCATTCACATAGTTTGGAAAGACGTCAATCGAATTTTTAGCTGCTTTTATAAATAGATATATTTCGCGTTTAGTTTTGCTGAATTTCTTTGTTACGGAATTGAGCCTCGCTATGACTGCATGTTCACTAATCCCTGTATCCGTCGTGATGCTCGGGATTATTTGTGGCTAAGAGGTCAAGTGTGTTTTCGTAACCATTTACAATCTGAATGGCCTCGTCAACTTATTGTTAAAAATAATGTTAAGAAAAGCATTTAGAACAATTACGGAAGTTGTTTTCTATTTACGATAGGGTATGAAAATGTATTTTTGTCAACATACGGAAGGTAGATTGAAGTCACAGCCAAGGGTACCTATTTGTGATGAGAATCAAGTTTTTTTAAACTGTTCAGCAACTGTTTCATCTGACACTGGGGGTCGGTAAAAGGAGCCAGTTATTAATTTATTCCGGTGGTTGAATAAAACCTCTGCCCATACTAAGGCATAGGAACTATCTGCTTCAATGTCGATTGTGAGCTTGAACACACATTATATTATTTTTCCTTAAGTTGTCCTCCTTGTTGTAGTACAGATAATTACAATTACTGCTTTTCCCTCCAGAACCTAGGATGCTTTCTCTGTGACCCTGTAAATACCAGAGCTAAACAATGTAGAGCAACAACGAACGTTACAAGCGTAGCATTCCGTATTACTTCATTTCCTTATTTCTAACATTTTAAAACTGTACTCCGGCTTTAGATGACATATCAATCATAGATGTTCTTATCTCTATTTAGAGAACGTGTTTTCAGTTATGTTTTGAACATTGTCTCGCTACACTTTATTAACTAATGTTTTTAGAGAGTAAATTAATATGGAATATGTCGTTCTTCTTTTCAAGCATTCACATACCCATTTATTCTTTCCTTATTGTCTTTTGGGTATGCAGTTGCAGTAATTAAAGTAGGCACAAATGCAGGGATCAAAAAGAAATGATTAGCGTACATTCGCATTCTCGTTACATCGTTCCTTTGTTGTTGCTCCCATGGCGATGGACTGTCTCTATCGCAATCAGTAAGCGCGAAAGGAAGCTACCGTACAGACAGAGGAATCTATATTATACTTGGCAGAACTAATTACATACTGGCATAATCGTCGGTATTACTTTCGTTTCCCAAAAGTTATAAATATTTCGATTTCGGAAAAGAAGATCTGTATTTCGCCAAGATCTACATCTACATCTACATCTATACTCCGCGAGCCACCTTACGGTGTGTGGCGGAGGGTACTTATTGTACCACTATCTGATCCCCCCTTCCCTGTTCCATTCACGAATTGTGCGTGGGAAGAACGACTGCTTGTAAGTCTCCGTATTTGCTCTAATTTCTCGGATCTTTTCGTTGTGATCATTACGCGAGATATATGTGGGCGGTAGTAATATGTTGCCCATCTCTTCCCGGAATGTGCTCTCTCGTAATTTCAATAATAAACCTCTCCGTATTGCGTAACGCCTTTCTTGAAGTGTCCGCCACTGGAGCTTGTTCAGCATCTCCGTAACGCTCTCGCGCTGACTAAATGTCCCCATGACGAATCGCGCTGCTTTTCGCTGGATCATGTCTATCTCTTCTATTAATCCAACCTGGTAAGGGTCCCATACTGATGAGCAATACTCAAGAATCGGACGAACAAGCGTTTTGTAAGCTACTTCTTTCGTCGATGAGTCACATTTTCTTAGAATTCTTCCTATGAATCTCAACCTGGCGCCTGCTTTTCCCACTATTTGTTTTATGTGATCATTCCACTTCAGATCGCTCCGGATAGTAACTCCTAAGTATTTTACGGTCGTTACCGCTTCCAATGAATTACCACCTATGGCATAATCGTACTGGAATGGATTTCTGCCCCTATGTATGCGCATTATATTACATTTATCTACGTTTAGGGAAAGCTGCCAGCTGTCGCACCATGCATTAATCCTCTGCAGGTCCTCCTGGAGTACGTACGAGTCTTCTGATGTTGCTACTTTCTTGTAGACAACCGTGTCATCTGCAAATAGCCTCACGGAGCTACCGATGTTGTCAACTAAGTCATTTATGTATATTGTAAACAATAAAGGTCCTATCACGCTTCCCTGCGGTACTCCCGAAATTACCTCTACATCTGCAGATTTTGAACCGTTAAGAATGACATGTTGTGTTCTTTCTTCTAGGAAATCCTGAACCCAATCACAAACCTGGTCCGATATTCCGTAAGCTCGTATTTTTTTCACTAAACGTAAGTGCGGAACCGTATCAAATGCCTTCCTGAAGTTCAGGAATACGGCATCAATCTGCTCGCCAGTGTCTACGGCACTGTGAATTTCTTGGGCAAATAGGGCGAGCTGAGTTTCACATGATCTCTGTTTGCGGAATCCATGTTGGTTATGATGAAGGAGATTTGTATTATCTAAGAACGTCATAATACGAGAACACAAAACATGTTCCATTATTCTACAACAGATTGACGTAAGCGAAATAGGCCTATAATTATTCGCATCTGATTTATGACCCTTCTTGAAAATGGGAACGACCTGCGCTTTCTTCCAGTCGCTAGGTACTTTACGTTCTTCCAGCGATCTACGATAAATTGCTGATAGAAAGGGGGCAAGTTCTTTAGCATAATCACTGTAGAATCTTAAGGGTATCTCGTCTGGTCCGGATGCTTTTCCGCTACTAAGTGATAGCAGTTGTTTTTCAATTCCGATATCGTTTATTTCAATATTTTCCATTTTGGCGTCCGTGCGACGGCTGAAGTCAGGGACCGTGTTACGATTTTCCGCAGTGAAACAGTTTCGGAACACTGAATTCAGTATTTCTGCCTTTCTTCGGTCGTCCTCTGTTTCGGTGCCATCGTGGTCAACGAGTGACTGAATAGGGGATTTAGATCCGCTTACCGATTTTACATATGACCAAAACTTTTTAGGGTTCTTGTTTAGATTGTTTGCCAATGTTTTATGTTCGAATTCGTTGAATGCTTCTCTCATTGCTCTCTTTACGCTCTTTTTCGCTTCGTTCAGCTTTTCCTTATCAGCTATGATTCGACTACTCTTAAACCTATGATGAAGCTTTCTTTGTTTCCGTAGTACCTTTCGTACATGATTGTTATACCACGGTGGATCTTTCCCCTCGCTTTGGACCTTAGTCGGTACGAACTTATCTAAGGCGTACTGGACGATGTTTCTGAATTTTTTCCATTTTTGTTCCACATTCTCTTCCTCAGAAATGAACGTCTGCCTCGTGATGGCTGGGTGTTGTGTGCTGTCCTTAGGTTAGTTAGGTTTAAGTAGTTCTAAGTTCTAGGGGACTGATGACCATAGATGTTAAGTCCCATAGTGCTCAGAGCCATTTGAACCATTTCAGAAATGAACGTTTGATGGTGGTCACTCAGATATTCTGCGATTTGTGCCTATGTCGAAGAAGAAGGTCCCTTACGTACTGGTTGTATCGAGTAAGATGTTGAAAGGTGGCTACACTGAGCCACAGCGCCTGAGATCGCGCCAGAGAGTTTTGTTCGGCCGCCTCCACTGGCAGTGATTATTGAGAAGTAGCGGAGTACAGTGCTTGCCGAGGACTCGTAGTAGGCGGCCGAACAAATCTCTCTGGCGCGATCTCTGGCGCTGTGGCTCAGTGTAGCCACCTTTCAATGTGGAGACGGTGGTTTGAAAGCTGACAGAAGAACGAGGGATCGCTATTCAAGCTACCTGGCGAAGGGGCAAGTGTGGCAAATGTCCGGCGTGGCAAATGTCCGGCGTGGCAAATGTCCGGCATTCTGTTCGTCAAACCAGTCTTATGACTGAGGACTGCAACAACAACAACACCACATATTAGTGTATATACTCGTTCCTTTATCATAGTGAGTGAGAGAAGAATGACTACTTAAATTTGTCTGCAGTCACTATGATTAGTCTAATCTTGTCTTCACCACCCGTCTACACAGACACATACGAGGCGGTCTGTGGTTCTCCAATGTCACACCCAGTACTGGTGATTAAAGCTTTGTAAGCACGCTTTCAAGGCATAGTTGAGGTCTATTTACAAGTCCCTCTCAGTACGTGTTTCCCAGTATCTCCATGGAGCTCTCCCGTGAGTCAAACGACCGTGCCACCATTCGTGCTGCCTTTCTTACCATACCTCCAATATTTCCTTATAGTCTTTTACATGTGCTCCAGACAAAACATTACTCCCACCGCCCACCGCGACAATGGATGCCGCCTGGTGGCGTTGCGGGCACATGACTCGATAAAAAAAAGTATGTAAGCGGAACGGACGCTGACGAAGAATCACTCTCGCGAAGATAGGGGCTACAAATCAGGAAATCCATTGAGATAAGCGGCATTGACAAAGGGCAGAGTTTTATTACTCAGAGCCTGTGAGCACAACCTTCATGGTACATTGTTGAGCACGGAGCTCCGCGGCAGACCATCCCTATGTGTTCACACATTGACCTAACGACATCGTGATTTACGATTTCAGTGGGAACGGGACCATCGGGATTCGACTATCGGTCAAAGGAAAAGTATCAGTTCTACGGGTGAATCACATTTTTGCTACACTAGAGTGACGGCCGTCTCGATGTGAACGGCGGCTCGGAATGAGCAGCCCGCCACGGACGCAGGCTGGTGGGACGAGTATTACGCCAAGGGATAAATTCTCCTGCGTATGCATGGGACCTCCTGTAAACCAGCTGCATCCCTTCATGCTTGATGTCTTTCCCAACTGCGATGTAATCTTTTAGCAGCGTAATTGTCCGTGTCTCCGAGCCAGAACGGTGCTCCAGTGGTTTGAGGAGCATTATAGAGAACTCGCGTTCATGTCTCAGCGACCAAATCCGCCTGGTGTAAATCCTATGGAACCCATCTGGGTCGCTATGCTATCGGACGCCATCACTGATTACGCAGATACGCTGCCTGTCATTTACGCGAATTGCATGACGTGCGCATAGACATCTAATGCCACATACTTCCACAAACCAACTAACAAACTGTCGGGTCTCCAATACGCAAAATAAGTGACGGACTTCGTTCCAAAGTCGGACGAGCAAGATATTAAACACGTGGTGATGATGTTTTCGATCATCAATGTATCTGAACGTCATTCGAGGATGGTCAGTGTGTGGGTTTTGTGATCAGTCTCCTCCAAAGACTGCTTAGATCTCCGTTAACTGCTCAGTGAACTGAACTCACCCATCTGCTTTACATGCGACTGAGTGTACATGATCATTCTAGTTTGTATCCCCACAAATTTTGCCGGCCGCTGTGGCCGAGCGGCTCTAGGCGCTTAAGTCCGGGCCCGCGCTGCTGCTACGGTCGCAGGTTCGAATACTGCCTCTGGCGTGGATGTGTGTAATGTCCTTAGGCTAGTTATGTTTAAGTAGTTCTAAGTCGAGGGGACTGATGACCTCAGATGTTAAATCCCATAGTACTTAGAGCCATTTGAACCATTTAAACCCACAAATTGTAAACTGATTACATCTGTCACTTGTTGATATTATACACATAGGCTATCATGTTTTAAGGTTTGGTGAAGTACATAATTTTACATTTCTGAATATTTAAAGGAAGTTGCCAATATTTGCACGACTTCAAAATCGTCTCGTGCCATGGCGATTTTAGCGCCTGTCAGGGAACTGATTGTTGTAAAATTTTACCCAACTCTTTCACAATGCATTAATAGTACATCATCGCTCAGTCCTGAAGTTGACAATTTTAATGATTGCCAATAAACACTGCAGACTTTTAAATTTGCACCAAACAACAACTTGCGACACTACATGCTTGGTTATGCAGATGATTAATATTTCATCACAACCACACAAAACAGGTGAGAGTAACACCATCCACGTATTTCTGTCCTTCTTTAGAATGTTTTTATGAATGTATGCACATACGTGTGTCCAGTGTCCAGCATCTCCCCCCCCCCCTCCCCCAGCCAAATTTGGTGCAGATATTGCCTGCTGGATGAGATTCAGCTCTGTGGCAGAACATCCTCTCTTTCATAGGATATATGGGCAAAAAACTTTTCAACCCCTTTCATGTCGGCTGTCCTACATTATGGGAGTGTTGTGTGGACATTATCGGCTTGTCTTGCGGGGGCTGCATGTGCGGATAGGAATGGCTGAGAAGAGAGAGGGTGAGAGGAGGTGGACAGTAGGAGAGGGGGGAGTATGATAAGGACAGAGAAAGGGAGAGCAGCAGACTGAGAGAGAGGGACGTGGAATGCGAGAAATGAGATAGCCAGAGAGAGCAGGGAGGAGGAGATGTTTATAGACAGGAGGATGATGAGATAGACAAAGACAGGGGAGGTGGTCACAGAGAGGTGAAGAGGAGGATATAGACTAGCGACAATACTCCCCAACTGCCGGTACAGAGTCAGGAAAGTCTTCACAGTCGAGAACACTCTGGACAGCTTTCAGCTGAGAAGCGCCATCGACTATAAAATGACAGCGATATCCGTCAAAATAACACCACTACCACTGAGGCGTTTCCATAGGAACGGCCACAAAGCACTAATAACAATAAGGCGTTTCCATAGATACATTCACAAAGTCACCTCGCCTCCTGTCGTTAGGCAAGCGTGCGAGCCAATGGCGCGCTACACGCTCTGCACCTGTCCGTGTTCGTCTCACGCCGCCGCGACCAAAGGACTACGTCTGAGGTAGTAATAGACGGATAACTTTCTCGCATTTGTTGCGACATAGCATTCCTAAGCCAGTAAAAATGTTGTTCATTGCTCGCAGCTGTGCGGGTTGCACACATTACTGTAGTGCAATCCACAGATATCTACAGGTCGCTTCCTGCAAGGTGTGCTCACTCCAGAATTTATACATCATAGCGCCTGGAGGTATAGTGAAAAACGTAGTAAACAATCACGTCTCGAGTTGCGAAATATGGCAGTCGTTTGTGTACATTGCGTACCACTTTCCTCAATATGTATAATATACCTACAGATGTATTCTTCAGTTAGCATAATACTCTCTTTGAGTACTTCGTAATTTCTGCGCTTCTGTCTCGATTACGTGGGAGTTACACATTTCAATGTAGTACTGCAAAGACAGTTTGCATTATTTCATTAACGATTACTGACTGGAATAAATAAACAGTCCACATCTTCTGCGCTGCAGTCATGGACTGTGAGGCTGACCCCGGCGGAGGTTCGAGTCCTCCCTCGGGCATGGGTTGTGTGTGTTTGTCCTTAGGATAATTTAGGTTGTGTAGTGTGTAAGCTTAGGGACTGATGACCTTAGAAGTTAAGTCCCATAAGATTTCACACACATTTGAACATTTTTGAACATCTTCTGCACAGAGAGACGGGAGGAGGCAGAGATGGATGGAAAGGGGAGGGGGAGGGAGTATGAGAAAAGGGAAATGTGTGCAATTATATATGCATCGAACGCGTATTCGGGGAAGCCGCGGGGAAATGGCTAGTAAGCTCATCGGAGAAAAAATAGTCATCCCAGTGCGCACGCGTAGATGAACAGTTAAGCCTTTACAGATGGCGCAGCGATCGTCCTCTATGATCTTTGGTGTGACGTCATGTGTGCTAGACTGCTGTTGAAGTTGCTCGTCAGTATTTTATAAAGTTTTAGTCTTCGGTTACTCATTTTAAAGTTTATTTGTGTTAATATTTGCTGTAAAAGTAACTTATTAGTGGATTTTCGTGAATATCAGTCTTTCTCCCTCTGTTATTGACTCCAGTGGTCTGTTATTAGTGAGTGTGCTTACGTTGTTCATCCTAGCCTCACGACGCAGTAATGTGTTTATATTTTGCGGCGTGCACTTCCAGCTGTAGCTTTTATAAAGCAAAATACTGACAGAGCTATTTGTGCACTGTTGTACAGTGGCGAAATAACGATTTAATAAACTTTTAGAAACGTTAGCTCGCTGTGTTTTTCAGAGTTTTCTGTGCGTTGAAGTCGTTTAGTATATTTCGTGCTTTAGTTTTCAGCTGACGCTTCGTATTGTTTCCAGTGAAACATTTCTGTAACATTTTCATTCAGTGTTCTAACTTTGTTGGGTGTTCCAGTGGCCGCTTGAATTTTCGGTTTTAGCTAATAAATTTGTGAAGTTTTGTTGGTATTGGCATTAGCTGTGGTGTAGTAGTATTAATACAAGTAGTTGCTTTCTTAGTACACAGAGAATTTCGAGGCCTACAGTTTTTTTCAGTAACTGCAAAGTTTTACCATGTCTGAGAAGTGTGGGTTCTGTCGTAGGTTTGTGCGTAGTGGGTTACAGTGTGGGTTTTGTTCAAAGTATTTCCATGGGGGGGGGGGGGGGGGGGGGGAATGCAGTGGACAAGCCAGTGGGCATTCTAGCGAGATCCTCTCCAGGGAATGCAGAATCTGTAGTAGAAATAAGTTGATGGAGGAGCATGAGCGTAAGATTTGTACCCCTCCAGGTGCAGTTACAACGCGCGGAAAGAAGGGTGAAGCGTGGTGGGGAATGAGAACTAACAGTTGGCAATAAGGCAGCTAGGAGGAGGAGGTATTCAGACAGTTTTACTTTGCGTATATGCAATAGATTTGATCAACTGTCGGAGTTAAGTGGAGAGGAGCCTCTTGTAGCTGTAGTGGTAGGAAACATGCAGCAGTCCTCAGCAGTTAGAAGGCCTAGGTTAGTTTAAAAGTCTAAAAGAAAGAAGAAGGTTCTGCTGCTAGGTAGTTGACACGGTAGAGGTGTGGGCCAGACGTTGCAGGAAGTGTTGGGGAGTGACTACCAGGTCAACAGCATTGTGAAGCCTAGTGCAGGATTGGCTCAGGTGACTGACAAAATAGAGGAGCTATGTAGGAATTTTACGTAGGAGGATCAGGTAGTGATAGTGGGTGGAGCAGGCAACAGTCTTGATAGGGGTGAGGAATATGACGTAGGTGGTGACCTGGTAAAGACAACTACTCAAAATGGTGGCACTAGCGTGCATTTTGTGCAACTGTTTCAGCGTAATGATTGGTATCATCTTAATGCTGCTGTTAGGCGTGTCAACATGGGGCTGGAGATGGAGCTGACTGAAGAGGGCGTGGGTCACATTTCAGTGGTGCCAGTTGGGTCTATCAGTAGATCGGGTTTCACTAGGCATAGCCTGCACCTCAGTAGTTATGGGAAGGGGAGACTGGCATGGCTTATAGGTGACAGTGTAGTGGGTGGTGGTGGGATCACTCATGGAAAAATTCCTGTATAGTTGGTGTTAGAGCCAGAAGTCAGCTGATAGGTACGCCTGCTTAAAGGAAGTCCCACTAACTAAGGGCGCACCTTCACTGGACGTCATGATTCCAAGTAGAGAAGGAGTTAGCGTATTTCATCGAAGTGTAAGAGGTATTAGAGATATAATTAGTGAACTGCTTACAGATGTTGACTCTGAAATTATTGTTATGTTGGAGCACCACTTAAATTATTTGACAATTCAGAGGCTTCCTTTACCAGGATACAGATTAGCTGGCTCTTTTTCAAGGAGTTCTTTGCGAGATGGGGGAGTGGCTGTGTACGTAGAAAACAGTATTCCATTTGAGTCCATAGACATATCACAGCACTGCACTGAACAGATATTTGAATGTTGTGCAGGGGCAGTTGAATTTAGTGAAACTAAACTGCTAATTGTTGTCGTTTATGAGTCCCCTTACTCTGACTTCAGAGCATTTCTGCTTAAGCTAGAGAGGGTTCTTTATCCACTTTGTAGGAAGTGACAGAAATTAGTTAATGTGGTGACGTCAATGCAAATTTTGTATATGATGGTGCAAGAAAAAGTATGTTGGTAGATCTCATAAATTCATATGATCTGATGCAGACTGTGTTTTTTCCAACTAGGATGCAGGGGAGCAGTACCACAGCTATAGACAAAATTTTTATTCATTCGTCATTACTAGATGAGCATTCTGTTAGTAAAAGAGTGAATGGCCTTTCAGACCAAGATGCACAAACTTTAACACTAAAAAGCTTTTGTACTCAAACAAATGTCACATATAATTACAAACTATGCAAGAGATTTAACTCAACAGCAATAGAGAGTTTTTTAATCCTTGTGAAGGAACAAGAGTGGCAGGATGTTTATAGTGCCCATAACATAGATGATAAATATGCTTTCCTTGACACATTTCTCATGCTCTTTGAGAGCTGAATACCATTAGAACGTTCTAAACGGGGTACTAGCAGTTACAGGCAGTCCGGTTGGCTGACTGATGGGATACGGACATCATATAGAACAAAGCTGGAATTTTATCAGAATGATAGAAGTAGTCACAATCGCAAACAGTATTGTAACGTGCTTAAAATGTTATTAGGAAGGCAAAGAGTATGTGGTATGCAAATATCAGTTGTGAAGGGAGTGTCTGGTCAGCAGCTCAAGGTCGACGATATAAAGTCAGTTCGTAGTAAAAATATTTCTGTTACTTATAAATCATATATATGTACAAATGGTTCAAATGGCTCTGAGCACTATGGGACTCAACTGCTGAGGTCATTAGTCCCCTAGAACTTAGAACTAGTTAAACCTAACTAACCTAAGGACATCACAAACATCCATGCCCGAGGCAGGATTCGAACCTGCGACCGTAGCGGTCTTGCGGTTCCAGACTGCAGCGCCTTTAACCGCACGGCCACTTCGGCCGGCTATATGTACAAGATTTAACAATAATTTTCTGAGCATTGCTGGTGAATTAAATAAAAATTTAGTTTCTACAGGGAGTCATATAACTTTCTTGGCAAATGCCTTTCCGAGTTTGATGTCTGAAATACTCCTCTGTGATACAGACAAGGGGGAGATTGAGTCAATAATTAAATCACTGGAGACTAAGGACTCTCATTTATGTGACGGAATGCCTAGCAGAGTATTAAAGTAAGGTGCTGCACATCTTAGCCCTGTATTTAGCCATATTTGTAATTTTTCCTTTAGGTATGGTCAGTTTCCTGAACGATTAAAGTACTCAGTAGTAAAGCCGCTTTATAAAAAGGGAGAAAGGGATAATGTAGACAATTTTAGACCTATTTCTATGCCATCAGTGTTTGCTAAAGTTATTGAAAAGGCTGTGTATGTATGGATAATCGATCATTTTATATCACACGATTTGCTATCAGATGTAGAGTTCGGCTTTAGAAGTCGTTTAACAAGTGAAAATGCTATATTCTCCTTTACCTGTGAGGTACTGCATGGGTTAAACGATGGTTGGCATATTTTCTGATTTAACTAAGGCGTTTGATTGTGTTGATCACAAAATATTGCTCCAGAAGTTGGTCCATTACAGAATAAGGGGAGTAATTCACAATTGGTTCCCATCTTACATTACCAACTGACAGCAAAAGGTCATTATTCCCAATGTCGAGAATGACTGTGATGTGGGATCTGAGCGGGGTACAGTCAAGTTGGGAGTGGGAGGGGGGCTAACGGAGTGCCCCAGGGATCAGTGTTGGGGCCACTCCCGTTCCTTACTTATATAAATGATATGCCCTCTAGTATTATGGGTATGTCTAAAACATTTCTGTTTGCTGATGACACTAGCTTGATAGTAAAGGATGTTGTGTGCAACATTGGCTCGGTTTTAAATAATGCAGTTCATGACCTACGTTCATGGCTTGTAGAAAATAAACCAACGCTAAATCACTGTAAGACTCACCTTTTACAGTTTCTGACACACAATTCAACAAAACCTGACGTTTCAATTTCACGGAATTGGCGTATGTCTAGTGAAACTGAACAATTCAACTTTCTTGGTGTTCAGATAGTAAACTGTCGTGGAAAGTCCACATTCAGGATCTTGTCCAAAGACTTAATGCTGCGTTTTTTACTGTTCGAACGGTGTCTGAAGTGAGTGATCGTTCGACACGAAAATTAGTCTACTTTGTTTATTTTCATTCGCTTATGTCGTATGTTATTATATTTTGGGGTAGCTCTTCCCATCCTAAAACGGTATTTTTGGCTCACAAACGGGCGGTTCGAGCAATAAGTGGTGTAAGTTCACGAACCTCTTGTCGGCCCCTATACACGAATCTGGGTATTTTGACATTCGCTTCTCAATGTATATATTCCTTACTGTCATTTCTTGTTAAGAATATTAGCTCATTCCCAAGCATAAGCAGAAATCAGACCTGCATTTGGGTCGGACTTCCTTAACTCTAGTGCAGAAAGGTGTGCAGTATGCTGCTGCATCCATTTTCAGTAAGCTACCACTCGAATTCAGAAATCTTAGCAGTAATCCACGCGCTTTCAGATCGAAACTGAAGAATTTCCTCATGGGTCACTCCTATTCTGTCGAGGAGTTCCTCGAAAAATTAAGTTGATTCTTGTTGTATTGTTGATTGTGTTTACTTAAACTTATGGACTGACTTTTTTCGGGCTCATAAACATTTATTTTTATCTGTTATTACTTTTATGTTGTAATTTAGTGTACCGACGCGTTCCGTGACCTTGGAGATTTGCTCCTCAATTTGGTCCTACAGAACTTGACGTGTAAATAAAGAAAAACCGCGTGCGCATTGCCTCTACGTGACATAAAGCAGTACCAATCAGTGAGACACTAGGTTTCAAGCGGACGTTATACGTAAACATGGGCAGATGTAAGGACGTGACAGAGTAGCAGAGATGTTCAGCCGTATTTGGCTGTGGCCATGGCTGTATGTTGTGTGAAGCTGCTGGATTTGTCAATGTTTCGCGGTGGACTTTTCAGCGTGTCTACAAGCAGTGGTGTAACACACGTGACCACGAAACACTACGTTGGAATTGTGGTCAAAAAAAGATCCTGACAGAGGGACTGGAGTCGCGTTTCACGACTACTGAATGAAAATCACTTTCAAACTCGACAAGAATTGCTGCAGGTAGTGAATGAAGATTCATCCAAACCTGTCAGAGAGATAACATCGCGACGGGAAATGTTTGCAATGAACTTTCGGTGTCTGCCTCCTCGGAACAGGCAACTGCTCACACAGGCACATAAAGACCGCAAAATCAAAGTTAATCAGTCAGGAAGAATATGTGAGTGGTTTCCACCCTATTACATCTCGACTGGCCTGCAAAATTACCTGGTACTATACTCACAGAGAATTTGCAGAGATGTTGGAAAAGGTCGTAAAACGCCAACAACAGCATGCCAGCAGTTTGGTGGAATTGCGCGTTCAAATCCTCAACGAGTGGCTTAACGTAGATGCCACGTACCTTCACAACCTTGTGGACTCACTTCTTAGCCGAAGCCAAGCGCTAATGAAGTTCAGGGGCGGAATTACACGATATTAAATGATGGTTGTAGTGATTGGTCTATGGGTGACTAATTTTTTTGTCCCGTAACCCTTTATTATACAACTGACCATCACAGGATGTGTTCAAAATGGCCACCGGCAGCGACAATACACGCTTCCAGTCTGGTATGGACAGACTGCTGCGCATGTGCTACCATTTCAGAGGAAACGTCCGGCCAGACTGCAGTAATACGTCGCTGCGTATCAACGAGTGCAGTTGGGTGCCCAAGTAGACAGCTTTCCCCACAGAAAAATGTCGGCAGGCGTGAATTCCAGGGAACGTGCCGGCAAAGCAAAGGTCCTGAACGTCCAGTCCAACGATTTGAAAACGATTCGTGAAGACATGCTGTAGTACTTCGTCCACTATGGAGTGGATACCCATCATGTCAGTACCACAGTTTCCTCCTAGTCTGCAGAGGAACGTCTTGTAGCATCGTTGGAAGATGCTCTTTTAGGAAGATGGTATTCAGCGTTTTGTCTGTGGAAAACGGGCCTAGGATCTGATGGTTCACTATCCCACACCACATGTTTAGGCTCCATGGACGCTGACGTTTCACCTGACGAATCCAACGGGGATTGTCAGCAAACCAATAGTGCATGTGAAAGGTCTCTGTTGGATTCCTTTCATGTTAATTTCTTAAAACTGTTATCATTTACGGCATACATTCCACTTCTAAATTTACTGTGGTGTTTCTGACTATCTGGGAGGAGACTGAGCAGTGAAACGCGTTATTTTTACACATAAACAAGAACGATCTGTCGCACTACTACACTTTAAAACACAGTTTATATGTAATTCATGTCACACAGTCTCATACAGAACCTACATCCGCTTTCTTTTATATACCATATATGATAAGATACTGTCATTCCTCTTCCCTTCTGTGTGAGAGGATGAATGAGCAAACGTGTTTCTAGTTGCATGCTCGATGGTAGCAGACAAGCCTGTCTGCTAGAGAACAGTAGGACCAACGTCGAAACAGGTAGCTACGCTTTCTAGAAGCAAAGAGGTTGCTATTCTTAGTATGGTCCTGTCCGTCTCTTGTCATGTTGGTATAGGGAGCTGCCTCTCTGGTCACTTCCGTTGGTATTTGTGAAGCACGCTCGGTAGGAGCCCAGCAGGTCAGTCTGTCCGCGGCGAGCGTCTGAAGTGGTAAGAACTCCGGCTAAGCGCGTGTCTGCTAAGTCCGTAGGACAATGGATTTCTTAAGTTCAGCCTAACTGAAAATTTAATCACCTTTATTTCAGGTTTAGCTCTAAAATATCTAATGTTATCTTAAATTGCAACGCAGTTTGATTCGAGTGTGAAGTTCAGAATATCTTCCAGTAGTTGCTTTGTCACTACTTTGTGAGGAAAGTGGAACCACGTGTTGATGAGTAACTGTAACTAAGATCATCAATCTTAAATGCGAATGTGCGTGAGATTATAACGTCTCGTCTTGACAATATTTTTCAATATAGCAATTTTTCTTTATCTTCAGCCCACGTGGGGTGTACTTTGTGAGACCAGTACCACGTGCTTATACAATTGTTTGACCCATCAGGTTAATAGTAAGACGATAGTAGCCAGTTCGAGGTTTTTCTTTTGTAAATTGCGTTTCGATGTAATTTATTTTAACCATCAAAATTCTGGTGGAGTTACACTCTCTGTTAAACCAAGTTAACCACGTGAAGCATGTGGTGTAATCATCAAAGTAGCCCTCAGCTATTCTTTTTGGGAAGATTTCACAGAGAGTTAGTATGAATTTAGTATACCAGTGTGTGGTAATTTCATGACGGGCAGGATTGCGCTACGATCGTAACTTCTTTGGGTGAAAATTAAGTCGGTTGGTTGTGGTTAATTTCCTCTTGCATATGTTTCAACGTTCTTCGTGTGTTATTTTATGAATGCAGTGTTGTATGCAGTCTCCCAATCTTGGCTCCATATTTGATGTGTTCCATAAGATTACAAACTCACATTTTCACAATCCTAAATAAGGCACCAGTTTAGTTATGAATCAAGTTTAATACGCTGAAATTTTAACGGAACAATGATCAATGTTAAAATAAATGTCCAAATATAAACTGATTTATTTCTTTTTATTTAAATTCTCTTTATATATTCATCACCAGTTGTCTTAAGACGACTATTAAAAGATTATAATTAATGTTAGTCTGGTTGGGAATTTGGTAAGCTAGACTGGATACCTGGTGAAACAGTTACTCAGTAATGCAAGGTTAACTTCCCCAGATAGCTCACGGTTTTTAACGCGCTTTTATTGTCTTGAATATCAGCACCGCTTTAAGAACCACTTAATGCATCGACATTACACATGTTTCGGCGGTTTACCTTGCCATGACTGGTAAATGTGGCCTCACCACTTAACAGGATACATGTGGAGTATTCACTCTGATCGCTCGTGGAAAGAAGTTAACACGATTCTTATTATCGTTTCCATGCTGTTCTTGATGGAGAGAGATCTGATAAGGATGGATCCTATGTGGATGGAGAATGCGTAGGACACGTGCCTGACGCATGTCACTTCCTCGTGCGATTGCACGGGAGCTGACGTGCGGATCAGCTGCAACAGCAGCAAGAGCATTAATTTATTCCTTATGTTACGTTTTCTAGATGTTACAATACCACTTCTTCGTAAACGGTTGAGGAGAATGATATTTAATTACCGATATGGTTGACGTCTATTGGGATATCTTGCTGCTTACACCGTGCAAGAACGATCTGCATTTTTTGTACCTTTCCATAAAACATGACGATGTCGGCTTTTTCTGTATCGGTAAACCCCGTCGTCCACTCACAACATACAGGCCGCGTGATTTGAGGCGCCATGTCATGGATAGCGCGGCCCCTCCCGCCGGAGGTTCGAGTCTTTCCTCGAGCATGGGTGTGGGTGTTGTTCTTAACATAAGTTAGTGTAGGTTCGTTTAAGTAGTGTGTAAGTCTAGGGACCGATGACCTCAGCAGTTTGGTACCTTAGGAATTCACACACCTTTGAAAAATTTCAAAGACCTACCCCTTGGACTGTCACAATCGTACTGACTAGCAAGTTGCAAGGCACTCAAGGAACACACACGCATACTGTAAGGAAACATAAAAGCATCGTAACTAGCTACTACGCTGGTTAAATGGTACAAACAAGTGGTCGTTGTAGGAACTTTTCAACATACGATACTTCGTAAATGACACTCAGTAGAATCCTGCAACGGGCACCACTGAAACATACTAATTTATCCTTATTTTAGTTTGTTAATGTGCACAGAGCTGCATCAAACCAGTCTCAGGACTGAAGACCACAACAACAATGTGAACAGGCATTGTACCATTTAAAAAAAGTGTATGTTTGCACAAAAGTACACTTTCTAGGTATTGTTACGATCTGTTGATTGGCTGTCAATACAAGCCCCTGACTACTAATTCATTTTGTGAGAACGGCACATCAATAGCACTTTCCACTTCCTCAATCTCTATGGCGCAAGTTTTAGGTGTTTCACTCTGTATTCATGTAAAGAAAGATTACTCAGATGGTTTTTCACATTTAGACATCACATTTGAATCTTGGTTGTTTGTTGAGAAGTTGTCGTTATTCCTCATGTAAGGAGGACAAGCGTTTTGTGTATGTGGCCTACTGGAACTACGGTTTATCGACGCCGCTATTGCTGCTAGCGTTGGTCGAGATCTCAACGGCTGTCATGCGTATAGGGAATCGATGGCTTCAGGAGAGCCGCAATCTGCCCTGTGCGGTACGGCAGCGGCCCTACGCCACAATCGTACGAGAGGGCACGCATATTGGTGGGTCAGCCGTGTACGATCGTAGAGTCACGTTAGGCACTTAGAGTCATGAAAGAGACTTGTTCGCAGCAAGATGAGCCTCCAGACCAACAGTGTGATGACGTTTCGGTGGAGCACCGCGGTCGGTCACTACGGGGACCAGCCCTTAAGCTGCCCTGGGTCAACTGCGAAATGGGGTAGAACTCGTCGGCTGTGGTCAATGACGTCAATTTCAGTGATAGATAGTAATTTGTTTATCTCCGAGCGACAGATAATACACTAATGCTCATAAATTAAAGATAATGCTGATACATGGTGAAACAACGCTCTGGTGGGCGGTCTGTGGGTTTAAATCACGTCAGCGTATGACCATGCGGTGCATCTGACCTGCGGTCGTCGCACGGTGACGCTGTCAGCAGTCCACATATATAGAGCTGTGTTGGTGCATGTCAGAGTACGGTGCAGCGAGTAAATGTGCAGACGTTTTCAGACGTGATGATGGTGACCGTGTGTTGAAAATGGGTCAAAGGACACATATTGATGACGTTATGAGGGGTAGAATACTAGGGCGACTGGAGGCTGGTCAAACACAGCAGGTCGTAGCACGAGCCCTCCGTGTGCCACAAAGTGTGATCTCAGGATTATGGCAACGATTCCAGCAGACAGGAAACGTGTCAAGACGCTACAGTACGGGACGTCTACAGTGTACAACACCGCAAGAAGACCGATATCTCACCACCAGTGTCCGCAGACGGCCACGAAGTACTGCAGGTAGCCTTGCTAGGGACCTTGCCGCAGCCACTGGAACCGTTGTCTCCAGACACACAGTCTACAGACGACTGAACTGACATGGTTTATTCGCCCGGAGAGCTGCAAGGTGCATTCCACTAACCCCTGGTCACAGGAGAGCCCGTAAAGCCAGGTGTCAAGAACACAGTACATGGTCATTGGAACAGTGGTCACAGGTTATGTTCACGTACGAGTCCAGGTAAAGTCTGAGCAGTGGTTCTCGCCGGGTTTTCATCTGGCGTGAACCAGGTACCAGATACCAACCCCTTAATGTCCTTGAAAGGGACCTGTATGGCGTCGTGGTTTGATGGTGTGGGGTGGATTACGATTGATGCACGTACACCCCTGTATATCTTTGACAGAGGAACTGTAACAGGGCCGCGCGGGATTAGCCGAGCGGTCTTAGGCGCTGCAGTCATGGACAGTGCGGCTGGTCCCGGCGGAGGTTCGAGTCCTCCCTCGGGCATGGGTGTGTGTGTTTGTCCTTAGGATAATTTAGGTTAAGTAGTGTGTAAGCTTAGGGACTGATGACCTTAGCAGTTAAGTCCCATAAGATTTCACACACATTTGAACGTTTGAACTGTAACAGGTCAGGCGTATCGAGACTTCATTTTGCACCAGTATGTCCGCCTTTTCAGGTGTGCAATGGGTCCCACCTTCCTCCTGATGGATGATAACGCACGGCCCCACCGAACTGCCACCGTGGAGGAGTACCTTGAAACAGAACATATCAGGCGAATGGAGTGGCCTGCCTGTTCTCCAGACCTAGGCACGTCTGGGATGCTCTCGGTCGACGTATCGCTGCACGTCTTCAAACCCCTACGACACTTCACGAGCTTCGACAGGCATTGGTGCAAGAATGGGAGGCTATGCTTCAGCAGCTGCTCGACCACCTGATCCAGAGTATGCCGACCCGTTGTCGGGCCTGTGTACGTGTGCATAGTGATCATATCCCATAGTGATATAGGGGTACACGCGCAGGAAACAGTGGCGGTTTGTAGCACATGTGTTTCGGGACGGTCTTCTCAACTTAACACCAATACCGTGGACTTACATATCTGTGTCGTGTGTGTTCCCGATGTGCCTATGCTATTAACGCCAGTTTTGTGTAGTGCCACGTTGTGTGGCACCACATTTTGCAATTATCCTTAATTTTCGAGCATGAGTGTACATCGGTTACCTGAAGTACACGAGACAATGTTACGTTAGTAGCTTTTTTCGCCTTCCTATTCTTTAGTTGACGCTATTACTAGAGTCTTGACTCCACCCGAACAGGCCATGAAGGCCCAACGCTATCGACCGGCCACCGTGTGATCCTCAGCCCACAGGCGTCTCTGGATGCGGATACGGAGGGACATGTGGTCAGCACACCGCTCTTTCGGCGGTACGGCAGTTTATGAACTGGAGCCACTACTTCTCAATCAAGTAGGTCCTCAGTTTGACTCACAAGGACTGAGTGCAATCCCGCTTGCCAGCAGCGCTCGGCAAATCGGACGGTCGCACATCCAAGTGTTAGCCTGCCCGACAGTGCTTAACTTCGGTGATCTGACGGGAATCGGTGCTACTACCGCGCCAGGGCCGTTGGCGAGTCTGTTACTAGCGAAGGCGAGAAACCGACGTACGTAAAATTTCTGTATATGTCAACTCAGATACTCAAGGTCAATGTTCCGTACGTAGCTTTTTTTGCCTTTGCTAGCACTAGTATGCTATCCTTCAGTTGAACTGTATATGTCAACTGAAAACTAAGATACTAGGCTTTTCTACTGTGAGGAAAGTGTTATACGTAACATTACATTAGAAATATCATACGTGACATACGTGCGCCATCTGTTTTCTCTGCACTACAAGCGTTTGTTTCTCAACATTTGTGGGTGCTTTTAATTCTTTGCAATGCATCATCTGAGGTAACTTGTGAAGTCATTGGTCAAAGCCGAGGGGCTGTATACCATTCTTCAGTATTCTCGCTTGCCTTGCCGTGGCAGCGACAACAATGGCCACTCGAGTCGCTCCTCGTCGTGTGCTCAGGTGAATCCCATATCTCTAGAGGAGCCAGCCCAGTCTACTGAATTATCACTCTCTATGGCCCCAGATCACCTACAAAGTGAGTCTAGTTTTCTACCCTATATTTTACACACAATAAGCGAAATACTGTTCACTGGTATCCTTCCTTTGCCTACAGTTTTAATGACCAGCACTGCGTACACGACGATGTTTATTAATTTTTAAAAACACTCGAAGCGTCGTATATCATACTGAGACAAGGGATTTAACATAAGACACATAGGACCGCAAAAGTAGGGAACTTCCCCGAAAGTGGATGACAAATGTTGAACATGTAACGTCTCAAGATGACGTATCTCGCCACAGAAGCAGCGGTTGAGCCTGTCGGTCTATAGCATCGGACCATCCCAACCCAAGTCAAGTAGACACCTTTGTGTTGCTCCGAGCCCACGTGCCGGACTTCACCACGTGCGACTCTGGTTTCGAGTCTTGCGTCTGGCAGGCAGTATCTTTCTGTACTGCGTTAGTTGGTCACGTGTTACATTAAGGTAACAGTTATTATTTTATCTACCGGTCTCGCTATCTACGCTGATTTATTGAGAAGTACAGTACAACAAAAGCCTATCTTATTGCACCACAAATCAGCATAAGCGTCCCAACAGCGCTACCAGTCAATGACCTACGTTTTTTTCACTAAGTCTATCAGCGAAAACTGAAGGGACAAACGGAAAGAGACGCAAAATAAGAACAGCTCTTGGTTGGTTACAGCGGGGACGATAATTTTGTAGCTTATATGTTTACAACAGATCACGCTTACAAAACGTGTTGGAAATTAGCATCATTTGCTTGAATGCAAATATTGTGTTGTTCGATCATCCTTTCGCACACGAGTTCGACAATACTATCCGTATTTTGGATCTGCGCAGCGGTAACGGTTGTGCCGGCTGTGTTCAACATTTGCCACTCACTTTTGGGGCATTTTCCGACATTTGCGACCCCATGAGTCTCGTGTTAAATTACTTATCTCAGCGACATCTACGTCACTTCTGGAGTTTTTCAACGTAGGGTGAGAATCACACTGTATAAATTTACTTAAAATTTAATTTTTAGTTACGCATAAACAGGAGCTTGCTGATACACTAATACGGCACGGAATACTTATGGTCTAGCTAAATACTACATTGTGAAATAGTCACAATATAGCTTATGACAAGCCTCGCGGGATTAGCCGAGCGGTCTTAGGCGCTGCAGTCATGGACTGTGCGGCTGGTCCCGGCGGAGGTTCGAGTCCTCCCTCAGGCATGAGTGTGTGTGTTTGTCCTTAGGATAATTTAGGTTAAGTAGTCTGTAAGCTTAGGGACTGATGACCTTAACAGTTAACTCCCATAAGATTTTACACACATTTCAACATTTTCAAGCTGATGACAAGAAAAGCTCGGCTATTGCTATTTGAAATATTCGGAAAAAAATTTACGTTTGAAATACTTTTTATTTAGTAATATACGCGGCCATGTGTCATTAATGTGACCACCGCATATGTTCGACGTCAACGTGCAATAACCACTCACAGACAGGCAGCACTGGCAGTGGAGGGTATATAAACCGCGTCTGGGTCACGCGCAGAAACAGTGAGCTCAGCATTGTACTAATGTGGAAACGGAGAGATATTTCTGACGTCCAAAAGGGCATGATTATTGGATTGTTGACTATGGCTGTAATCATTTCCGAAACAGCTAAGTTTGAAACCTGGTGACATGACGCCATTTTTAAAGTTTAAAGTGAATGGCAAAATGGCATTATTCAAAACTGGTGCCAAGGTCACTGTGGTGGGAAACGGGCCAAGGTTGAATGACAGCTGCCGAGATGTGTACGGGCGAATAGACAAGCAAATGTTGGGCAACTGGCCGCCCAGATGAACGAAGTTCAGCGTACATTGCTGCTATGTGGAGATAGTATCTGTTCTTTCGGACATGTCCGAAAGAACTTAGAACTACTTAAACCTAACTAACCTAAGGACATCACACACATCCATGCCCGAGGCAGGATTCGAACCTGCGACCGTAGCAGTCGCGCGGTTCCGGACTGAGCGCCTAGAACCGCTAGACCACCGCGGCCGGCCCGAATTCTTACGGGAGTCGGTAAGATTGTCTGCCGCGAGTAATGAGTGTATTGGGCAGGGGCACTACGAATGTAGTGTGTGGACGTTAAGTTGGGAATTTGGGTCTCACGGGGAGCGTGCAAGGGATAAGTCCCTGCAGTCGCACTATCCTCTGTGCCCTCGGTGGCTCAGATGGACACGTGTTCGGTCAGAGGGCCGATTGTCTTCTATAATAAAAAAAAACTGAGTAAGAGAATCTACGATCAACTTGAACGGATGTCATGTGAAGTCCGCCCAGATCAAACGAACCGATGGATAGAGCGTCTGCCATGTGAGCAGGAGATCCCGGGTTAGAGTCCCGGTCGGGGCACACATTTTCATCTGTCCCCGTTGATGTATATTAACTCCCGTCGGCAGCTTAGGGTCTTGATTTAATTATCGTTTCATTACTGCTATGGGTCTCCGCAACAGGCGCCGGGCTCATGCACCCATGCTGACTGCTCTTCATCGGCGACGAAGGCCGAAATTTGCATTCCAGTACCACATCTGGGCGTCCACTGAGTGAATCACGTTTTGTGCTTCGGCGCACAGATGACCGTTAGTGTATGCGTCTGAAAGCACGCACTCTACAACAATCGTCTGAAAGATCCAGGTCGGAGGAGAGAGCGTTGGAGCAGTGGGAATGTTTTCGTGGCATTCCCTGGGTGATCTCGTCATTCTGGAAGGCGCATTGGATCAACGCAAGTGTGCATTTGTCCTTGAGGATCATGCCCGACATTACACGCAGTTTGGTTTTCCTCGGCACGGTGGCATCTACCAGCAGGATAATGCTACGTGTCACAGAGCTCGAAGTGTACGCGCCTGGTTCGATGAACCCTCTGCCAGGAACTTAAGTGTGATTTGCAGAGTAGCCATGTAGATGTAGATGTCGTTCGAAGAGCTCCAGGAAGAATTTACCGTACTCCCCTGCCCACCGAGCGAGGTGGCGCAGTGGTTAGCACACTGGACTCGAATTCGGGAGGACGACGGTTCAATCCCGCGTCCGGGCATCCTGATTAAGGTTTTCCGCGATTTCCCTAAATCACTCCAGGCAAATACCGGTATGGTTCCTTTGAAAGGGCACGGCCGACTTCCTTCCCCGTCCTTCCCTAATCCGCTGAGACCGATGACCTCGCTGTTTGGTCTCTTCCCCCAAACAATCCAATCCAATCCAAATCCCCTGTCCATCGAAGCCCCCCGGGTTTAAATCCAGTGAAGAATCTGTGGCACTGCCTCATCTGGGCTGTTTGCGATGTGGATCCTCAACTGAGAAGCTGAGCGGTACGGGAGTCGGCCGGACTCCAAATCCTTGTCGGTAATTTCCAGAACCTGACTGACTCTCTTCCTGCACGTCCTGCACTGCAAAAGGTGCTTATTCGGGCTTCTGATAGATGGTAGACAGCACACATTTTTTATGCTGCCAGAATATGTAATGGAACGAAAGACTATGTATATGAAGAATTAATCTCAAAAGTGTAACTACGTTACTATGTGGCAGCTGTGCCATGCGTGGCTGATGTTCGTGCCATCCTTATTTAACATCTTGTTTTTACCGTACGGCCGTCGCATCATTTTAATTTCAATTACTGGAGTCACTGAATTGCTGTCTTGTCTGCCTGTGCGCGGCAGCAGCAGCAGCAGCGTGTATCGACAAGTGCACTGTCGTACTATCTCTAACCGATAGTATTTCCGGGTCGTCGAGTTTCTGGAAGTCTGTTGGAGTTGGAACGCGGCAGAACTGCAGTCGGGGACGGAGCCCCAGTGAGGTCCGCATAGCCAGTATCAGCGGGGACGACCGTTGGTTGGTCGTTCGGGCGGTCGTCTCATCGACGACGTGTATTTGGCTCGGTTCCTGCCTGTGCAGAGATGTCGGTTGTGTTCCCTCTGCATGGTTGGGTCCGAGCCAGTGTCTCCCGGACGTCGTCCGTCTGAAGGAAGTCAATGAGTGGGAGACACACCAGCAGTGCAGTCGCGACGGAGAAACAGTCGCGGACCGGCCAGCAGTCCAGTCGGTCGGTCGGCGTGGAGCAGCAAGCAAGTCCCCGTCGCGTGAAGTCGGGCTGGAGCCGCTGGTGCAGTGTGAGGTGCTGCTTGCGAGTGGTATGAAGTTCGTCGCCCACCGATCTTGGAGATGGAAGTTGAGTTCTCACTTAACTTACTATCGAGCCTCAACTGTTTACAAATCTTCGTTTGATCCTGATTGTCTATTTTGGGACATTCCTGCGAGCAACAACGTCTGTGTACTTAAATCGGCTAAGATTCCAGCCATCTTCCTGTGAAATTTAACTTAATTTATTCCCTGTTATGGAAGTTCACCAGCCTTGTGGCCGTTGACGTTAAGGTTACCTGCCCTGGTCGTTGACGTAATTTTGGGCAGTGTATTTTCCTCGTTGTGTTGTTGCTGTCCAGCGCGGCTTGTAGTTCTACAGCTGGGGTGTTGTTGGTCATTGTGGGTGCCAGCATTCTGTGTGTCGTGTATGCAAACCTTGTGGTCGTTTTGCTGGTTGTGTGGAGCGGAATTGATTTGGTTGATTGGTCGGTCGGCTGTCTGTCGGTTGGGTTGCCTCCAGATTTAAAAGTCGTTGGACAGGCTGCCTGTCTCACCTACATGGGCTTTAGTGTTCAATCCCAGGCCGACCCTTGGAAACTCCTGAGGGCCGTTCCTTGTGTGTGTTACGTAGTACTTTCCCTGTTTAGATTTTGGTTAATTGGTTGATGTGTGGCTTTCAGCCGAGTATCAGTATCTCTCAAATTAATGTTCTTGTCTTGCCCTTAAGGCATGAAATTTTTACATTTTTATATGGGGCCTTCAGGCGAATTTTACTGTAGAGATTTTAAGATAAGGCCTTCTGCCGATTAGATTGAAGATTTAGAAAGTATTCTTGGGTGAAACCTCCAGAAGAACCTTGTATTTTAATTTTTGCTTAGGCCCTGTGTCTTCCATTTTAAATGTGGCCTTCAGCCGATCTAAGGTTAATCAAGGCTCTCGATTAAATTTTTGAGTGTTTTGCATTCTTGTTGTAATATTGTGTGTTGATAATAAAGTTTCTATGTTGAGTGCAACTGACAGGAACTCATTTTGGCCCCTTTCCACAACCTAACCCGCTCTGTCCTGCTAGCTCAGGCATTTCAGTAGCATGTACAGAATGTTGCGTAAAATCAGGTTCTGGACCATGCACAATTCACGTAAGATCTGTTGCAAAACAGCCAGCATTAATTTCAAGAAATTACATCTTTACTTTAGTCCTTCAGACAGGTGAAGCTACTGTTTTTCAAATTTTTCTGGGTGTCTTAGAGCCTACGTTTCGTCAGAGAGTTAAAAATAACAGAATGATTGCGGTTGGCCAAGGAGGGGCAGCAACAACGGACACTGGCTATGGTTGTTCTCAGGCAATCTGGATGGAGTAATTATTGAGGAGTCGAGATTTGGTTATCATAACGGAGGACGTTTCTCTCAATGCTTTAAATGATTTAGCAAAGTGCTGAGCCATGTAGACGTGCGAAGATCAGTATAACAGATTAAAAGAGGACCGTTACATTTCGAATCCGTTATACTAGTGGTTGTGAAGTAAGAATTCCAACCTGCTTTCACTCGCTTACACCTAACCTGGGAATCGCCCATGTTGCTTTCTACTCTTGTGTAACATTCGACTATCGTTTCTGTGGAGTCTCCTCTTTCACCATACCAAATGGATTTTTTTCTACTGTTGATAATACTCAAGCAATCGTAATATAACGGGCCCTACTTCAGTTACTGTTAGTTGAATAGTATCGATGATCACCACACGTGCAATGTCGCACTGAACCAGCATTAAAATTATAGATTAAGGTATAGTTGAACTAATAATCAAAACATTAAGATGTGCAACAGTGGAACCTCCTGATTACGAAATACATATGACATACTAACAGTAGTGCAGTACGGAAAAAGGATGAATCAGCTGGAGATCAGCTCAAATAAAACTGAAAGTCATTAAGTAGAACTCCCATTCCACAAGGAAAAGTAGTTATTACATCATGAACAAACGTTAGTTCCCTATGGTCCCTTTCATACAAAAATATATTAATGTAATTGACTAAATTAATCAGCAAGAATCATCTCTGGTGAGGACGTAGGATATGATGCTTTGGAATTAATGAAAAAAGGATAATACTGGATCGCCTCAAATCATCAAATCCACTTGAGGAGGAGAAAATTTACGTTCAGCACTTCCGGTAAAACCCAATTACTCCGAGAAAATGTGATGTAGGGAAAGACTATCATGCATATAGGTATTCGTTATACTCAGGATAATCAGTACCATGCAATACCTGAACGAGAGCGAACGTATGAAAATACGACATATTAATTCCAACAAAATCTGCTAAAGAAAATTATTATCAGGGATTTAGGGATTCATTAAACTCACTGAACTGACTGAATCCAGTAGAAAAGATTTATAATCGTAATATACAGATTGGAACCCATGTGATAGTCAGTGCCACACAAACCTACACGGAAAGAAAAAAAATCGGACCGTGGTTTAATGACAACAGGATAAAGACACAAAAGTCCGTTGCACCGAAAAAGTTTATTTAAGTTGATTACACACCAAATTAACATAACATGAAACCAAAGATATTAAATAATTACGTTACACCCGTATTTATTTCTTACAGTGCGTCCCCTTAGCTGAGTGATCAGCACGTCTGACTGCCATGCAGTGGGGCCAGGTTCGATTCCCAGAAAAGTTGTAGATTTCTCCTCTCGGGGACCGGATGTACTATTGTCTTCATCTTCGACACGCAAGTCACTCAATGTGAGTGAACTGGAAGACTTGCAACTCGCCGACTGAACTTCCCCAGGTGGGGGACTCCCGGCCATCAGTGCCACATGATCAAAAAAATGTCCAAATGTGTGTGAAATCTTATGAGACTTAACTGCTAAGGTCGTCAGTCCGTAAGCTTACACACTACATAACCTATATTAGCCTAAGGACCAACACACACAGCCATGCCCGAGGGATGACTCGAACCTCCGCCGGGACCAGCCGCGCAGTCCATGACTGCAGCGCCCGAGACGGCTCGGCTAATCCCGCGCGGCCACCACACGATCATTTACTTTACCTGTTACGCTCAAACGCGAGGATTACTAGAAAAACATTATTAATTACTAACTGGACATGAAAGCTCAGATAATTTTCTCTCTTACATCAGCCTTGCCACCACAAAGGACCCCGACTTAGATTAAACAATGTTCCAATGGAACGGACATATTCACATCTTGGCGACTGTAGCAAGAGTGCTCCAAAACTAGCCTCTGGATACCCATTGGGAACGGAGCTTCATTTTTTTGCATGGAAGAGGAGGGCGTAATCACTGTGTAACTGCTGGCTCGACTCTTGATGTGTTTCGCTCTTAATCGTATAGACTTTTTCCTGTGAGTGACGCACTTGTGCAGACCGTCTTATCTCTGACGGAAGCGCATTTACTCCACAGTATGTCATTGTCTCATGGTGCTCTAATCCCGTCATTGACTCATATTAAAGATGGCTGTACGGTTACCAGCCGAAATATCGGAAGGAAAAATACTGACGTCCCTGCTGCACGCCCGGAAAGTGATGGAATATGGGCCAGCCTTCAGCTGACGTAGGGGAGGATGGGACGGAAGAGAGATTCACAGGTGGTGAACAACATTTTTCCTTTTCGCATCAGGGTTTTCGCGACCCAGTGTGAGAACGCACTCAGCCTCCACAGTCTTGGCGCCGCACGCTACGCAAGCGGAATGCGGGAACGCCGTTGAGGCCTTTTCCGGCAGCGACGAGAGAGCTCTGCGCAGTGGATGCTAGAGGATGCTTGCAGGCTCTGCCGCCCCCGCGCCGCCACCGCTCAGCCCCCCTGCACGACAAGAAACAGCCCGGCGCCTCCCGCCGGTAATCCCGCAGCGAAATCCGTCAGCCGGTGGAAAGCCGCCTCCATCTGCCCCCACCTTTACGTCCCCTCCCGCCCTTTTCACATCACTCGTCGCACATCGTCGACAACAGACTGTGTGTGCCCTCAATCCTAAATCGCTCGGAGCTGTTCGCTAAATTGGGTCGATTTTTAACGATTATACGGGGTTCTACCTATGATGATTTCGGTTCTGCTACAGCTCGTACGACTCTTTTTGTGAGACTGTTGAAACACTTCCCCCCGTAACTATTTAGCTACGATAAAGCGTCGATTAACCGAATGGCAGTCAACCGAAGGACCGCTTAACAGAACTGTTACTCGTTTTCGCGTACCGCCCCCGCCCCCCTATCACCCCGTCACTTCTTGCCGGCCGAAATGGCCGTGCGGTTAAAGGCGCTGCAGTCTGGAACCGCAAGACCGCTACCGTCGCAGGTTCGAATCCTGCCTCGGGCATGGATGTTTGTGATGTCCTTAGGTTAGTTAGGTTTAACCAGTTCTAAGTTCTGGGGGACTAATGACCTCAGCAGTTGAGTCCCATAGTGCTCCGAGCCATTTGAACCAACCCCGTCACTTCAGCCTTGCTATCCGCCTCCCCACAGCCCCTCGCACCAGTATTGAGTTTCTGACAGTAGTAACCGTTTGCGCTCTGTTACGGGTCACTTAAGCGAAGATTGTCACATAAAGTAAACTTGCGATATAAAATGCCTAAACGTAAATGTGTTGTGCTTTTCTTTGAGTAATAAATACGAGATCAATAAAAGGTTGGAGGAAGGTGAATCTGCAAATACATTAACTAGTGTGTACAAGGTTGTTAAGTCGACAGTTCTGGACATAAAAAAAGACGAACATCACAAATTTTATATTTAAACTTGATTCTACTGATGGATCGTTAACTCGCAAAGCTGTGAAGCTCGTCAGTAACACAGATTCAGATGAGGGTGTTTACAAGTGGTTTACACAAGAAGGATCACAAGGATAACCTACCTGTGCCCCCTTTCCATGTGGAAATGCATTTCAATTCAGTGAAAATCTTGGAGGGCCATCGAAATTTATAACAAGTTCAGGATGGTCAATATTCCTTGAGTGAAGATACGTCATTCGTGAGTTTCGAGCACAAGGAGAAAAACAGTCTGTTGATTTCTTTAAAATCAATCGAAGTGGCCTGTTGAAGGAAGAACTTAACTGTTGACGAAATTGGCTTTATTGGAAAGCTTTGCCAAGAAAAACTCTTGCTTCACATCTTGAATTAGCAGCAACTGGTTCTAAAATAAACAAGGATCTTATTACTGCTAATTCTACTGGTAGAGTCCACGCAGACTAACGTGGCCGGAAGATGCGCAGTCGGCAGGGCACGAGTGGGGAGAGGGTAGTGCCGGGGGCTACAGGCAGGCGCCGTATGGTAAATGCAAAGTGCTGGAGGGGAAGTTCCGTTCTAAACTGAAGCCTGCACTAACATCTCTTATATATAATAGTGGAGTCCCTCAACGCCCACAGATCCAAACTTGGTGACCAGCTACAAAGATCTGTCAATCTGTCACCTCTGCTTTAGTTAGTATAAAAAAAAAAAAAAAAAAAAAAAAAAAAAAAACACCGCTGAAAACTCAGCGATTTATTTTCGCCTGGTTTGTAACCATTTGTAACATCCAGAGAAACTTCATGAGTGTCGAATTTTGAGTAAAACCTATACATTTCTCTCGTTCCGTTTTTTAATTTGCTTCTTTTGCTAAAACGTATCGGAGTTTACACAGTCACCTCACTAACATAGTTGCGCAGACCCAGTTGTGAGAGAATTCTGGAACAGTGATACACTACCGGGCATTAAAATTGCTACACCACGAAGATGACGTTCTACAGACGCGAAATTTAACCGACAGGAAGAAGATGCTGTGATATGCAAATGATTAGCTTTTCAGAGCATTCACACAAGGTTGGCGCCGGTGGCGACACCTACAACGTGCTCACATGAGGAAAGTTTCTAACCGATTTCTCATACACAAACAGCAGTTGACCGGCGTTGCCTGGTGAAACGTTGTTGTGATGTCTCTTGTAAGGAGGAGAAATGCGTACCATCACATTTCCGACTTTGATAAAGGTCACATTGTAGTCTATTGCGATTTCGGTTTATCGTATCGCAACATTGCTGCTCGCGTTGGTCGAGATCCAATGACTGTTAGCAGAATATGAAATCGGTGGCTTCAGGAGGGTAATACGGAACGCCGTGCTGGATCCCAACGGCCTCGTATCACTAGCAGTCGAGATGACAAGCATCTTATCCGCAGGGACTGTAACGGATCGTACAGCAGCGTCTCGATCACTGTCAACCGATGGGGGCGTTTGCAAGACAACAACCATCTGAAGAACAGTTCGACGACGTTTGCAGCAGCATGGACTATCAGCTCGGAGACCATGGCTGCGGTTACCCTTGACGCTGCATCACCGACAGGAGCGCCTGCGATAGTGTACTCAAAGACGAACCTAGGTGCACGAATGGCAAAACGTCATTTTTTCGGATGAATCCAGGTTCTGTTTACAGTATCATGATGGTCGCATCCGTGTTTGGCGATGTCGCGGTGAACGCACATTGGAAACATGTATTCGTCATCGCCATACTGGCGTTTCACCCGGCGTGATGGTATGGGGTGCCACTGGTTACACGTCTCGGTAACCTCTTGTTCGCATTGACGACACTTTGAACAGTGGACGTTCCATGTCAGATGTGTTACGACCCGTGGCTCTACCCTTCATTCGATCCCTGCGAAACCCTACATTTGAGCAGGATAACGCACGACCGCATGTTGCAGGTCCTGTACGGGCCTTTCTGGATACATAAAATGTTCGACTGCTGCCATGGCCAGCACATTCTCCAAATCTCTCACCAATTGAAAACGTGTGGTCAATGGTGGCCGAGCAACTGGCTCGTAACAATACGCCAGTCACTACTCTTGATGAACTGTGATATCGTGTTGAAGTTGCATGGGCAGCTGTACTTGTACACGCCATCCAAGCTCTGTTTGACTCTATGCCCAGGCGTATCAAGGCCGTTATTACGGACAGAAGTGGTTGTTCTGGGTACTGATTTCGCAGGATGTATGCACCCAAATTGTGTGAAAATGTAATCACATGTCAGTTCTAGTATAATATATTTGTCCAATGAATACCCGTTTATCATCTGCAGTTCTTCTTGGTGTAGCAATTTTAATGGCCAGTAGTGTATATTAAGTGACGAACTGAGAAAAATGAATGTCAGTAGCACATCCTCAGTACAGGATTAACGTATGATGTCTTCACTTATGTTGTTCCAAAACCCACAGCATTTCTCGTTTCACCAGCTATCGATGCTGCTTAAAAATTACATTCTTTCATCGAAAATGTTAGTAGTTTGTGCAATAACACAGTAGATAATGAACTACTGATTAATAACCATATCTCAAAATACTCTCCTCTTTGCGTGCTATCATTTGCCAAAATCTCATTTCGATGTCACACACCGTTTGTGAAATATGAAGAATGTTGTGGATATTTCACTCTGGCTTTATCACTGGTGCTACATCAGATCTCTTTTCTCCAGATTGGTGACAGTGACCTGTACTCACCTCAAAAGAAAAATTCAATATGTTAGCTAAACTTCATATGCAGCAACATACTATGTAATATGCACCAAACGCAAAATCATAGCGACCACGATGTTTCACTGCAATCTTTTTCGAATTTAGCGCAGTGTTCTGCATCCATGTAAATATCACAATAATTACGATCAGTAATGAAATGATGGGCACATCATAATGAACCTGACATAGGAAGCTATAAGAAAAGGAAGAATGAATTTTTTTAGCCACTAGTTTCTGTAAAATGGTTTAAGAAATATTTCAGGGCGTGAGCCTCGATTCTGTCATCACCGACCGACCGAAAAGTGGCAAACACAGTCGCCCTCCCGCTCTGAACAAAAGAATGAACTTGCCCAGCACTTAACGAAAATTGGTCGCTGCACGTCGGCCATTGTATACTGCGCGGACTTAAGCCACCGACTGCTTACGCTCGTCATTGGTAAAAGTAAGAAGCCGCATTGTTTCAAAACACATTCATATGTCTGAGATGTCTACTGTTGCCACTTCACAAAGAAGGCGTAAATGGTTGGTACGATTTCCACGGAATTGTGTATGCAAGTTTTTGTGCACTCCGTAAAAGCTCATCAGTTAAAGAATGGCAACACGGAGAAAATATTATCGCTGCTTGAGAACACACCTACTAATATATCAAGTGATATCTTAACGGAAAGGACGAGCCCATAAATGTAATTTTTCTTCCTCCTAACGTAACAGCCTTGTTAGACCCTATGGATCAAGGCGTTATTGAGACTTTCAAACGGTATTATAGAAAAAAAATACGTAAATTATTGTTAGAAAGAGAAGAGGATGGAGAAGGAAGAGTGTTAAGAAATCATAAAAATATTAATTTGGAAGATGTGTCCTACAAGATCAGAGCAGCCGAGCAGCATGGGACAGTGTAAACTAACGTAATTTGAAAACAAATATGAACGGAATGCGGTGTCCGAAATGCTCAGCATGCTAAAAGAATTCGATTGTCATAAATGTATGAAGAATAAGGAATAAAGAATAAATTACTGTCGACGGTGCAGATCCAGGGCACCAAGTCATACACGATAGCGAAAGTGTAAAACTTGCCGCTGATAAAGATCACCTAACGGACAGAAAATAAAGATGAAAATATACCGCCTGCTTCTGAAGCATTTGGATGTGTAGATATTGTCTACCAGTATTTAGGTATTTGTCCTGAAAAGAAGGGCGAGACTCAGCCACTTGTAAGCAGGTAGGCTTGCTTAGGTAGACCAAAATTATTGATTTTTAATCCGTTAATTCTATAAATATGTACTGTACATGCAAAGTGCATATGAATTCATGTTGTTTTGTTCACTAGGCTATACTCCATATATTCCTACAGTACTAGCCTTTGTAATAGTAATAAAAACTAGTGTTAATATAAATATATGTACCTTTTATTGATAAATTGGTAAAAGTATTCAGCTCGATTATCCTATTAAGCCGGTTTTCCGAAAACACTTGTCCACCAATTGGTTCGGATAATCGACGCTCTGCTGTATTTTGTACCGTGTTGGTAGTGGCTTCTGCACTATACAGAGCCGAATTATATACTTCTGTATACTGTCTTGTGCAAGTCCTCGAAGTATCGTCAAATAAAGACACTTGCACTAGATTACTTAACTTCCCCATGGCCAAAGAAATGACATACCCACATTTCATGCCAACAGTCTTGTCGCAGTGGTAACACCGGTTCCCGCCAGATCACCGAAGTTCCTCGCTGTCGGGCTAGACCAGCACTTGGATATACAGGGTGTTTCAAAAATGACCGGTATATTTGAAACGGCAATAAAAACTAAACGAGCAGTGATAGAAATACACCGTTTGTTGCAATATGCTTGGGACAACAGTACATTTTCAGGCAGACAAACTTTCGAAATTACAGTAGTTACAATTTTCAACAACAGATGGCGCTGCGGTCTGGGAAACTCTATAGTACGATATTTTCCACATATCCACCATGCGTAGCAATAATATGGCGTAGTCTCTGAATGAAATTACCCGAAACCTTTGACAACGTGTCTGGCGGAATAGCTTCACATGCAGATGAGATGTACTGCTTCAGCTGTTCAATTGTTTCTGGATTCTGGCGGTACACCTGGTCTTTCAAGTGTCCCCACAGAAAGAAGTCACAGGGGTTCATGTCTGGCAAATAGGGAGGCCAATCCACGCCGCCTCCTGTATGTTTCGGATAGCCCAAAGCAATCACACGATCATCGAAATATTCATTCAGGAAATTAAAGACGTGGGCCGTGCGATGTGGCCGGGCACCATCTTGCATAAACCACGAGGTGTTCGCAGTGTCGTCTAAGGCAGTTTGTACCGCAACAAATTCACGAAGAATGTCCAGATAGCGTGATGCAGTAATCGTTTCTGATCTGAAAAATGGGCCAATGATTCCTTTGGAAGAAATGGCGGCCCATACCAGTACTTTTTGAGGATCCAGGGACGATGGGACTGCAACATGGGGCTTTTCGGTTCCCCATATGCGCCAGTTCTGTTTATTGACGAAGCCGTCCAGGTAAAAATAAGCTTCGTCAGTAAACCAAATGCTGCCCACATGCATATCGCCGTCATCAATCCTGTGCACTATATCGTTAGCGAATGTCTCTCGTGCAGCAATGGTAGCGGCGCTGAGGGGTTGCCGCGTTTGAATTTTGTATGGATAGAGGTGTAAACTCTGGCGCATGAGACGATACGTGGACGTTGGCGTCATTTGGAAAGCAGCTGCAACACGGCGAACGGAAACCCGAGGCCGCTGTTGGATCACCTGCTGCACTAGCTGCGCGTTGCCCTCTGTGGTTGCCGTACGCGGTCGCCCTACCTTTCCAGCACGTTCATCCATCACGTTCCCAGTCCGTTGAAATTTTTCAAACAGATCCTTTATTGTATCGCTTTTCGGTCCTTTGGTTACATTAAACCTCCGTTGAAAACTTCGTCTTGTTGCAACAACACTGTGTTCTAGGCGGTGGAATTCCAACACCAGAAAATTCCTCTGTTCTAAGGAATAAACCATGTTGTCTACAGCACACTTGCACGTTGTGAACAGCACACGCTTACAGCAGAAAGACGACGTACAGAATGGCGCACCCACAGACTGCGTTGTCTTCTATATCTTTCACATCACTTGCAGCGCCATCTGTTGTTGAAAATTGTAACTACTGTAATTTCGAAAGTTTGTCCGCCTGAAAATGTACTGTTGTCCCAAGCATATTGCAACAAACGGTGTATTTCTATCGCTGCTCGTTTAGTTTTTATTGCCGTTTCAAATATACCGGTCGTTTTTGAAACACCCTGTATGACCGTTCGTGTCTGGGGGGCGCTGCTGGCGAGCGAGGTGTATTCAGCCCTTGTGAGGCAAACTAAGGAGGTACTTGGCTGAGAAGCAGAGGCTCCGGTCTCGTAAACTGACACACGGCCGGGAGAGCGGTGTGCTGACCACTTGGTCGCCCATACCTGGAACCGGCGACGACAAGAAGGGGGAAAGAAATACAGTAGAAGAGGAATGGGTGGCTTTGAGAGATGAAATAGTGATGCTGGCAGAGGATGAAGTAGGCAAAAAGACGAGGGCGTCTAGAAATCCTTCGGTAACAGAAGAGATATTGAATGTAATTGGTGAGAGGAAAAAATATAAAAATGCAGTAAATGAAGCAGGCAAAAGGGAATACAAACGTCTGAAAAATGAGATGGCATGAGCAGGGATGGCTAGAGGACAAATGTAAGGAGGTAGAGGCGTATATTACGAAGTTTAAGATAGATGCTGCATGCAGGAAAATTAAAGAGACCCCGGGAGTAGACAACATCCCATTAGAACTACTGATAGCCCTGGGAGAGCCAGTCCTGACAAAACTCTACGGTCTGGTGTACAAGATATATCAGACAGGCGAAATGCCTTCAGACTTCAATAAGCATGTAATAATTCCAGGTGTTGAAAGCAGGTGTTGACAGGTGTGAAAATTACGGAAATATCAGTTTAATAAGTCACGGATGCAAATCCTGACACGAATTCTTTAAGAACGAGCGGAAAAACTGGTAGAAGCCAACCTCGGGGAAGATCAGTTTGGATTTCGTAGAAATGTTGGAACACGCGAGGCAATACTGACCGTACAACTTATCTCAGAAGGTAGATTAAGGAAAGGCAAATCTACATTTCTAGCATTCGTAGACTTAGAAAAAGCGTTTGACAATGGAATACTCTCTTTCAAATTCTGAAGGTGGCAGGAGTGAAACACAGGGAGCGAAAGGCTGTTTACAATTTTTTGTGCAGAAACCTAATGGATGGCAGTTATAAGAGTCGAGGGGCATAAAAGGGCAGTAGTGGTTGGGAAGGGAGTGAGACAGAGTTTTAGCCTATCCCCGATGTTATTCTCTCTGTATATTGAACAAGCAAAAAAGGAAACAAAAGAAAAATTTGGAGTAGGAATTACAATCCATGGAAGACAGCAAAGGACCTGGAAGAGCAGCTGAACGGAATGGACAATGTCTTGAAGGGAGGATATAAGATGAACATCAACAAAAGCAAAATGAGATTGATGGAATGTAGTCGAGTTAAATCAGGTGCTTTTGATGGAATTAGTTTAGGAAATGAGACACTTAAAGTAGTAAATGAGTTTTCCTATTTGGGGAGAAAATTAACTGATGATGGTCGGAGTAGAGAGGGTATAAAATGTAGACTGGCAATGGAAAGGAAAGCATTTCTGAAGAAGAGAAATTTGTTAACATCAATATAGATTTAAGTGTCAGGAAGGCTTTACTGAAAGTATTTGTGTGGAGTGTAGTCACGTCTGGAAGTAAAACATGGACGATGAATAGTTTAGACAGAAAGAGGATACAGTCTTTCGAAATGTGGTGCTATAGAAGAATGCTGAAAACTAGATGGGTAGATCACGTAAATAATGAAGGGGTACTGAATAGAATTGAGGAGAAGAGAAATTTGTGACACAACTAAACAAGAAGAAGGGATCAGTTGGTAGGACATGTTCTGAGGCAGGGATCACCAGGTCAGTATTGGAGGGAAGCGTGAAGGGTAAAAATCGTAGAGGGAGACCAAGGGATGAATACACAAAGCAGATTCAGAAGGATGTAGGTTGCAATAGTTACTCGGAGATGAAGAAGCTTGCACAGGATAGAGAGAGCTACATCAAACCAGTCTCTGTACTGCAGACCACAACAACAAACAACATGACGTACTCAGTCCTACCGTTTCAGGATCTTACAGACGCACGAACATTCCGACCGGCTGACCACCGAGTTTGACGAATATAGGTGTTTTGGCCAACCTACCGACCAACTTTTCTCATCGGGCGATCGGTTGGGTACGACCAACCGACAACCGATTCCACACGACAGCTCTCGACCCCACCAATACTTCATCCAGCAAATGCGTCGTCATGTGTAGTGCTGTGATACCAACCCCTGATAAAAGTTCTCCCTCTGATGAGCTGGGGATTAAATGCTATTCTGATATACACGACAGAGTGCAAAGCAGGCGAAACTTCAGTGACGATTTTTTGGGGAAATTTAAAGACTGCAGATGTTTGTAGGACACGTGATGCAAGAAGTATAGCAACAGGGATGCGAGAAATTGAGCACTTGTTTTATTTTTTTGACAAATCGATAATGGTTTCATGTGGCTCATAGAAAGAATAAATAATATATATTTTATGAATAAAACTTTTGGCGACCTTCTGTATTTCCGTCTTTACAATATATTTCCGATACTTATCAGAAATGAAATCTAAAAACCGAAATACAGACAGATTAGATCTTAGATTTTATGTACTAGAGTTGCCATCCTACACGGTGTACCAGCTTTATGGACCTTCTTGTCCCTACATCTCGAAAAGACCCAATTTTGTCCCGATTTTTCAGAATAGTGTTAGGAGCTTGGCCCAAGTACAGAGGTAACACCAACTGTTAGCGCAACATGTAAATGCAGCCCCAGTTAGTTGTATTTATGTCAACAAGGTCATGATCTAGTGCCATCATTCGTGAAAATATCAGACTTCTCCAGTAATACAGGGCTGGAACTCCTTAAGCAGCGCCACACAGAAGAATCAGGCAGCTTCGATTTGAATAACCATCTGATAAAACGATTCTTTCTAAACATAATACGAACGACGAGTGCAAGTTAGTAATGTTTGAAGTGTATAGGCTGTGAAGTTCAAAAAATGGCTCTGAGCACTATGGGACTTAACATCTATGGTCAGCAGTCCCCTAGAACTTAAAACTACTTAAACCTAACTAACCTAAGGACATCACACAACACCCAGTCATCACGAGGCAGAGAAAATCCATGACCCTGCCGGGAATCGAACCCGGGAACCCGGGCGCGGGAATAGGGTGTGAAGTGTACAGTGACAAATACTTCTATAACTAAAGTGTTATAGTCGACTGTTTACCGTCTAATAAAATTATCTTACGATATCTCATGAAAATGGCGGAGAATGGAAAGGGAAAGTGTCATTTTTCGTAGATTACACAAAAGAGTGGTCTTTTGTCAAGAGAGGACGAACGGATCAGGAAGCGTTGTGTTTTACTTACAGAAATGGTCTAGTTTTAATAACTATGAAGTATTTGATTCGATGACGGTATCTGAAACACCGAATTAAGTGATTATTGAAAACACTATTGTAGACCTGATTAAAAATGGTGAAAAGGTTTCAGGCGACAATTGTTTTCATGAACATATGTCTCTGAAGAGCCTTTTAGAAACTAAGCGTGACTTGGAAGAAAGGAAGTCTAAAAGATTCCGTGGAAGAAATATCGATTTACATTCATAAAGAAACCGAAAATCCTGAACGCAAATGCTAACTGCTAAAACTAAGCGAGTATTTGTTTTGTATTCCCGCACAAAACGCCACTGCGAAAAGAGTATTTTCGCTCATGTCGGCCCAGTGGACCGATGAAACAAATCAACTGCTGCCAGGGACTATGGAATCAATCTTACAGTACCAGTTTAACTACAAGCTGACTTGCATGGCGTCGTCCCAGCTAGATATGGCAACCCTACATTTACTACACGTATAGGAAATAAAACCTAAAAGCCGAGATATAGACAGTCGATGGACTTCCGTTCCTGAAACATACTTGCTTTAGTATTAGAAATGCTTAAAAATCCGGCCTATATCGAACCCCCTGCGATAAAGAGCAAAGTGTAAATTTTACTTAAAGTTCTAACAGTTACTAAATGCTTCGTTTTCTGTGTACTTTTTGTAGTATTTACAAGGCAATGACGTGCGTCACCAGCATTTATGGACTTTCTCCTCCTAATGTGAAACGAGTTTCTAAAATTTACAGCAGACGTATTTATGCTATACTCTTAAATATGTTCATAAAGCTTACCTGGACATCTTTTGTTTTATTTATTTTGCTTTACCGTGATGTATTTCCTCAGATAATTATAGATAACGTTGCAAATTTGAGGAATCCAGAATATAGCTGCACAGAATTTGAGCTCCACGTAACTTCTGACAATGGCGAAAAACCATAATATAGCTAAGTCTCTCCTCTTTACTGTCTCTCTCGGGATGTTCATCAGCCCCGAAAAGCTTATTTCATCCATTCTTAAATAACTGCGAAAACTGTTGGCTCCCAGCTCCTTGAGTTGAAGAGTCGGTGAATTTCTTCCTTTGCATTAGCCACTTCTTTGCCCACAACTTTTTTTATGGCCTTCATACCTCTAAAACAACCATGGAAAATTCTAGTTTTTCTTTCTTTGTTAACCCTTAGTGTCAGTTGCGGTCTCACAGAGCGCTAACGTTTATTGTTCCTCTATTGCTGATGCATAAGGGTGAGGTAGAAGATTCCAGCGTCGTCTATGTGTTTCTTTTCCCAAGCTGCGGCGTTTTCTTTGTCAATAGCCACTTGAATGTAATATGAAGCTACACTATTACTGCTTCTTTCATGCTGGCGGTCTCTGAGACCGCACCTGGGGCTTTGCGCCTCGAATTCAGTAGCCAGTTCTTCGTCTACTGTTCATGTTGTGGACCCTGACTATGAGAATACTGTTTTAAAATTATTTGAGGACAGTTTACGAAATGATGTTGGATCCGATAGTGGCAACGAAGTTGTAAGTCAACGTAATTCAGAATAGAAACGTGCAAAAGCGACGAATTTGTTTTGCCACCTGTGAATCCTTGAATGAAACAAGTGATTAAAGTGATGAAGACAGACGTGTAGAGACTGAATCTTTAACCAAAGGCTCCGTTAGAAAAATATTTGTTCGAAACGAATGTCGCTGGTCGTCGGCTTCCCTTCCAACAAGGCCAATGGCATTACTTTCCTGCATGTTGGACATGAGTGGGGTGAATACGATTGTCCTTCACAATTCCTACAAAGACAATACTCAAGTGCGCCGCTTTAATTTTGTGAATAAGCTCGCTAACTCGTCGGTGACACCACAGATATAGAGCGAGTCACCAACTGCTACGTAACACACGTACTTCGTGCATCCATTCAGCATGTTTTGAGTGTAGCTGAACCAGGAGTAGAAGTCGTTGTAGAACGATTGGAAAACGCAAAACATGCTGCACTCGTGACCCAAAAAAGAAGAGAGAAACGCTTGATATTTTCCATCGTTGCAAGAAGCCAATCTAACTTGAAATCTCCACAAAAATTTCCAGCGAGTGTAAAGAAAACCTTTGAGAAGAAAAGTAAAAACCTAAAAGGTACTAGTGTAATTTGAATTCTTTACTGTTTTAAGGGAGTTTTTTATGTTTTGGACTGCAGAGCGCAGACGCCCCCCACTGATCGCTCGCAAATGAGGCAACCATGTGAGTCTGGTCAAACACCCATCTTCCGTGTCTACTGACCCGCTTTATATACCATCCATTGCTAATGCTGCTACCTGCCATCTGTGAGCGCTCCACAGTCCAAAATCATCATCACTTTCATCAACCCAGAGTCCACGCTCCCTCCTCACCACGGCATCGCGCTATATCTGATACTAGTTCCACCGGGTATTAGAGTCTGTGGTCGTGTTGTAGGTGTTCGTCGCCGACTCCTACATTGTTACCCTGCAAAGGGTCCAATATCGGGAGCTTAAACCAGCACTACGCATTTCCGGGTTGTACTCCAGCCATCAACTCCACGAGGGTATGGCGATTAAGCTACGTGGGGGTCGATTCTGCCAGTCGACAAGTGTGTTTTATGAAAAGGTGGGAAGCTTAAGCGACCGGCTCGTTAGTTCAAATGTTCAAATGGCTCTGAGCACTATGGGACTTAACATCTGAGGTCATTAGTCCCCTAGAACTTAGAATTACTTAAACCTAACTAACCTAAGACATAACGCACAGGGCCATGCCCGAGGCAGGATTCGAACCTGCGACCCTAGCAGCAGCGTGATTCCGGACTGGAGCACCTAGAACCGCTCTGCCACAGCGGCCGGCGGCTCGTTAGTGGTTCGAACCAACAACAACACCACTGGCCGACAACATCTTGTCCGAGCCTGGTGCGGGGGTAAATACTTCCAGTGTCGGTATGAGGCAATTACTCCCTACAGAACAAGATATCGATTCACTGAGCAAGGCTTCATCGCCCAATACCGTAGGGAAAAGCAGGAACAAGGTTCAGATACGCGTTCACACCGCGTCAGGCCGAGTAACGCGACGACGACGGGGAACACGAGAATTTGTGAGACCACCTCGGTCGGGTGTTCGCGCCATGGATCCTCAGCTGAGAGAGCTAGCGCAGCTGGCCACGGTTCTGGAGTTTCCGTGGCTCCAGATCGCCGGTACCTTCCAGAGCCTCATTGACTCTCTCCCTGCACGTTTAGCAACGGTGCTCGTTGCGAAAAGTCGTTATGGAAGCTTTTGACAGGTGAATGCGATTAAACAGCGTATATTTACTTACAAATGTATGTTGCAAAATTCGAAAAATCATGTAATGCCAGCTAGTGTCAACGAGATCCGAAGCAGTAATGAATCGGATTTTCAAAATCGTTTGGTTTGTAAGTGACAGGAAAATTCAAGGCAGGAAAGACGATACCCATGATGAAATTGGTAGTAATGTTAAACATAGGAGGGTAATCCCAAAAGTAAGCTCTCCTATTTTTTTATAAGTACAGAACTCTGTTTGTGTGGCAGTTGGTCACACTGTTACGAAGAGTGCTTCATACGCTGTGTGTAAACATGCGCACGCCGCGCTGAGGCGCTCAGCCGTTGAGAATGCAGCTCCCGTTGGATGTAACCGCAAAGTGCGAATTGCGCGCAGTTTATATTCGGTTTTTGAACGCAAAGGGCACTGCGCCGATTGAAATCCATCGCCAATTGACGGAAGCGTATGGTGAGTCGTGCATGGATCTCAAAAATATTTGTAAGTGGTGTAGAGAGTTTGCAGCCGGTCGGACCGAAATTCACGACGAACAAAGGAGCGGGAGACCGTCAGTTTTTGAGGAGACAGTGTTGAAGGTTGAGCAAAGCATGCGTGAAGATCGGCGGATAACCTGGATGATCTCTGCACATTGGTTCCTGAGGTTTCCCGAAGCACCGCTCACAGAATTTTAACGGAAACATTGAACTACCGGAAGGTAACGAGTTGATGCTTCCCGCACATTTCTTCACCGCCTTGCAGCCGAACAGGACAACTCCGTCACGGGTGACGAAACCTGGGCGTACCACTTTACACCTGAGACCAAGCAACAATCACGCCAGTGGCGGCATCCTTCTTCGCCCAAGCCGCGGAAATTCAAACAAACACAGTCTGCCGGTTAAGTCATGACAACCGTTTTTTGGGATCGGAAAGGCATATTGTTGGTCGACTTTATGCCCACTAGGACCACAATTAACGCTGACAGGTACTGAGAGAGTCTGAAAAAACTCAAACTGGCAGTTCAGAACCGGAGAAGAAGAATGTTGAGCAAGGGCGTACACATTCCCCATGACAACGCTCGCCCACACATCGCTCGGCAAACCGTTGCTCTCCTGCAACAGTTTCAGTGGAACATTATCACCCACCCTATAGTCCTGACTTGGCTCCCAGTGACTATCACCTGTTCCCTAGGTTAAAAGTGCATTTGGCCGGAAAGCGATTCAGCTCCGACGACGAGTTGAAAGAAGAGGTTCATAACTCTCTGAACAGCATGGCAGCAGTCTGGTATGACAGGGGCATACAGAAACTGCCACAGCGTCTACGAAAATGCATTGATAGAAATGGTGATTATGTCGAAAAATAGCTAAATGTTCAAACTGTGAACTGATGCAAACCATTGTAGAAATATACAGGTCTATGAACTTATAAAAAAAAATAGGAGACCTTAATTTTGGGATTATCCTCGTACGTAGATTAACTACACTGCGCAACACAGTTAGCGGGTCACTTTTTCGAAACGCTTTAATTGTCTCCCACTGCGACGTAGAAGTTTGAAATTTGGGTCAAAGGTGCCTACAACGTTCCTCTGTACTAGTGAAAAAGCGTGGCACTCTGTGACGTCATCCTCAGGCTCGGCACGCTTCAGACAGCAAGGTGTCGAAACATGCGAAAAAAATGCCAGACCCCGGAATTTCGGGTGAGGCGTAAGGTGCATTAATGATGTCGCATTTGCAGCAAATTTCGCCACAATTCTGCTCCACGCCACCGCGGACGTGTCACACAATGGGTAGGTCGTCACAGCTCCTCTTGCTCACATTTCACCCCTTCATTTGACCTCTCTGTGTCCTTTGTAATGAGGGTCCTAGACGCCTGCAGACTATGCTACTGCTCTTGTGCCTGCTAGTAGGAATGCGGAATCGGGTAAGTGTTAAGCGTTCCTGTATGTAAGGACCTAGGATTCCATCGCAGTTTGTATATGCACAGGCAAATTTTTAAAATAAGGTAAATTTCTTAAGACGGGCAAGTAGCACCTAGACTGTTCCCGAAATGGGAGGTCTTAGAGGGACCATTCGCCGTTTTATTCAAACGTGTGCCAATGTCGCATCCCTCCGTGATCACGCCACAGGAGGGGGCGAAACAGAAGAACTGAAAAAGCGTAAGCATCTTCTGATACTTCGGATCACGTTCATATTTCGTCCACTGGTTTTGAATGGTCTCCAGTGGTTCCACCATGTACACCAAATCAAAAGCCAGCCGTGGTGGCCGAGCAGTTCTAGGCGCTTCAGTTCGGAACCGCCCAAAACTGCTACGGTCGCAGGTTCGAACCCTGCCTCGGGCATGGATGTATGTGATGTCCTTACGTTAGTTAGGTTTAAGTAGTTCTAAGTTCTAGGGGACTGATGACCTCAGATGTTAAGTCCCATAGTACTCAGAGACTTTTCAACCATTTTTGAACCAAATCAAAAACTATGGTTGCACTGCACTCCAAATGGGTGCAATCACTTTCAGTGGGGTTGCTGGTGCACGATGTCCTCAGAGGAGGGTTGAATCATCAGGGGGATGTTAACACTTTCAGAAGTTGTCAAGGCCATCATCCTGTTCCTCATCACGCTGCGAACCGTCGTTTTCGACGGAGAAATGTGTGGGAATCAACGTCCCAAGCAAAGATGATGATGATGATTGGGTTGTGGGGTGCTCAACTACGTGGTTATCAGTGCCCGTACAAATTCCCAACCTTTGCTCAGTCCACTCTCTCCACTTTCATGACTGATGATGAAATGATGAGGATAACACAAACACCCAGTCATATCGACGCAGGTGAAAATCCCTGACCCCGCCGGGAATCGAACCCTAGACCCCGTGCTCGGGAAGCGAGATCGTGACCGCGAGTCCACGAGCTGTGGACTCCAAGGAAAGAGGTGGTTTTACTGACGCTCTTTATGCCCCCAACCCCCCGAACTCCGCCCCCCCCCCACCCCCCGCACAGCAAAGCCTTTTCTTGTCGATTTTCTGTGACAGTGTGTTCAAAATTTTTCCTGAGCCACCCATAAAAAATCGCATTATTTCAACACTAGGTGCCGTGGTGCTGACCTCCGTCACAGAGGAGTCAAAAGAAAGGGCGAAATGTGAGGTGTGTTAGACTTTGTTGTCATTGTGTGATACGTCATCGGTGGCGCTGGGCAGAATTGTGGCGAAATTTGGTGCCCGTTTAACATCATTAATCCACCTAACACCACACATGAACTCATGGCCTCTGGCCTTTTTTCGCACGTGTCTACGCCTTGCTGTTTGAAGCGTCGCCGAGACAGAGGGTGACGTCACAGGGATCCACGCTTCTGCACATTTGCAGAGGAAGGTTTCAGCTACCTTTGAGCCGAATTTCAAACTTCTACGTTGCATTGGAAGAAATTTACGGCGCTTCAAAAAAGTAATCCTTTAATTGTGTTACCCATTGTATTAAATGTAACGTTTACAGCATTTGGCACGGAAATGAAGTGAAAGCTAATGAAAAGCGAATGCAAAATATTTGTAGAGTTGAAAGGTTACAGTACCGCCCGACATTGAAAATAGGTACAACATTATTCGTTATTCTTGTCAGAACAACATATTTTTTGTAATAATAACTCAATTTCACTTAATACCCCGAAGCCGAATACCAGTGTAGGAAAGAAGGACAATTTATTTATTTAATTGATCACATGTGCACTCCCACAAAATAAATCCCTACATCCAATTTGGTGAGATCTGTGGAATGAATGAATGTATGGTCGTCTGCTAACCGCAGATGGGGAATGTGCAATATATGATCATCTTTGAGACGGTCCTTTGGTCACCTTTGGTGGAACCAAAGAGATGAATTTTACCTGAGCTTGGAGTGCCTGAAATGTGGCTGACCAATACGGTAGCATGGTGCTCTCCCACTTCGGCGGAAGTGCGAGATGACCTGAAGAACGGTCATGTTTCAGCACTCTGGATCTTGTGTTGGTAAGACCTGTCTTAGGTGTGCTCCGTAAAGACAAGAGAGTGGAGAGAATAGTATGCATGTGGAATACTTAAGAGTAGTTTGGAATAATAATTTCTCTATTTCAGGAACTTTTGGGGGGAGAATTAAATGTCGGGCAGGTAATATTAAGGGGATCGTAGTAATCTTCGGAAGTGACCAACGGTCACAATGAAACCACGTGCAGCAATAAGTTGAAATACTTGCGAATGCTAGTACTAAGCTGAAATACTTCCGAGTGCTAAAGTTAAGCTGAATTACTGGCGTGTGTACTATAAGTTGGAAATATTTAAGAAATGGCGTGTGCAGGACTTGAAATTAGAGACGAGTACTTCCACGTGGTAGTACTGTGTGAGTCTCAATCTGTGTATGAGACAAAGGATAAGGAGAAGTACTCGTCCATGGTATCAGTTGAGGACTTGCGTGTGTGATGAATATGTTCTCAATGTTACTTTGCATGTTATGTTTCCGTGTGACGCAAGATTCAAATTCTAATATTCTGAGAGTGAAGCAAGGTGAGTCAGCCGTCTATCCAGCAACGCCACTTGGCTTGCATTGCACGGGAAGACTTGCATATATCCTCCAGAGTTCGTAGTAGGAAAGAAAAGTTACGAAGTGGGGCAGTGTCGTGTGAAACTGCGATGAATACTAATTGAAGTGGGAAAGCTGAAAGCGATGTGACTCTAACGTTGTGACTATTCTTTGTGTTGTATTCTATGTTGCCAGTGTGGTGTATTTCATGTAATTTAAGTATGTGTGGTTTGCATGGGAAGGTAGCAAGATAGGTTCAGAGGCAGTGGGTTATGCATGTTCCTTTTTGTACCACTCGGTCTCGAGGAAATTTTCGTGATGATGGGTGTGAGAGTCGAAGTGTGAGATATAGCAAAAGATCCACCATCCTATCCAGAAAGTGCACTGTAGCGTTAAATAATTACGAGACCATAAGATAGAGAATCACCAATGTAAAGCCATGCCCACTGGGCGGAATTTCTAATGTGCAGTTGTTGTATAAAATGTAATGGTGTGTTTAGTTTATCTTTGAATCATAATAGAATTTATCGGAATAAAAAAGATAGTGAAAATAAAATGATTGGTGGCCTTGTTCTTCAAATAGTGTGTAATCATGATACCCAGGATTTATAACGGGTGCGCAATTCATATTCAGTGCGATGGCCACGTGTTGGTCAAAGCCGTTGGGTAAGAAAGAAAATGTGGTATTGCCAGAGAGTAGTGAACAATCAGAGTTGTGTAAATTACTAATAGTCAGATGTGCGTTATCCGTTTCCGTTGCGTAATATTCAAACAGGAGAATAATTTGTAGCTTAATTGTGGGTACTAGACCTCATAATCAATCATTGATGTTGCTCAAGAAATAAGAATAAATCCACTCGCTTGGCAGACCACTCATCTTGCAGGCCTGACTGCTTGATGCCATAGTATGAGCAAGGCATGTGGGTGCCTCTCAGAGTATAAAAAAATTGGGAATAAGGCTTGTATTACCTAGCGATCAGTGGAGCACGATAGTAATGGTACGGTGACAACAGAAGAATAAAGTAGTAGAGCGCTCCTGGAAAAGCGGAAAGATGACGCAGAGGAAGCAGTTTCTGACAAAGGTATTTTGGTCCGTTGGCTTATACAGACGATGTAGACAGAGAGAAAAAGAAAAAGGAGGAACATTGAAGCATTTCAAATTTAGTGCTGAAGTAGACGTTAAAAAATCATGTGGACAAATAAAGCATGAAATAAAGAAGGACTGCAAAGAAGTTCCCGGAAGACTAGTGTCTGATGAACGTACCTGTTATTGGCGCACAGAATAACGCATCACAGAACAACGAACGTAATAATGAGTGAGGCGGCAGACATACCAGATGTAATGACAAAGATTACGCTATTAGTGGGACAGAGTTTTGAAGACGCTGGCTGTTACAGCATGCACAGTTTGGGGATTAAGCATGAGACGAAGACGGCATCAAATAACCTTCATGAAAGATGCACATTAAAAAATTTAACACAAATTTAGAAAATTAAAAATTTACTCATTCCCCAGCGATATATTTCCGATGGCTGGGTGGTGTGTGGTAGAGCGCATTAGGGGAGAACATTGTGGGTAACACTCCAGTAGGAGCGCGGAATCAATAAAGTGAATCGGTCTCATAATAAAATTACAAAGTCTCTCAATTTTTCTGAGTGGTACGAAATTAATTCCACAAAAGCTGTTAGCAATTTTACATCATAGCTTCCATTTTTACTGTGCTGTTCGTGCGAGCGCTTTTGCAAGGATTACTCATTTCATTTACCAGCTGTACCGAAAAGATAACAAAGGAAATTAACCGACATGGCGCAGCCAAAAATAGGTACAAGTCAGGGGATTTAAGAGTTCACAGAAGAATCTAAATTGCCAAACTACCTTTTATTCATGCAGGTAACTCGAGATGAAATTAAGGAACTTTAAAACTCAGCAGGCGCCCAATGCAGCTTTTTATCTACGCATTAGATTCTGTTTATGTATTATCCGGCGATACCTGTTGCTTAATTGAGACTAGCGATGAACGGTAAGAATCGTCCGATGTAATGGGAAATCATAATTTAATGTCGTACTTCGCGTTTTCTCCACAGTGGGAAGAAAATTGAGCTGGTGGTGAATAATGATAAAGACAAATATCTCGTGGTCACGCCGTCAAGCTCTCCTTCCAATGTTGCTGACGGACGTACCTTTGAACGAGTTCAAGAATTCGAGTACCTGGGTTACATACTGAATAATAACAGTGAATTTATGGAAGAATTGCACCAACGAATAGTAAATGCTAATCGCATGTCGTTTAGCATGAACAATATGTTCACATCGTGACGTCACAGAAGAATGAGGGCCAGCTGTTTAAAACACTAGTACGAAATGGTTCAAATGGCTCTAAGCACTATGGGACTTAAAATATGAGGTCATCAGTCCCCTAGACTTAGAACTACTTAAAACTAACTAACCTAAAGACACCACTCACATCCATGCCCGAGGCAGGATTCGAACCTCCGATGGTAACAGCAGCGCTGTTCCGGACTTAAGCACCTAGAACCGCTCGGCCACAACGGCCGGCACTGATATTTACCGAGGTTGGCTTCTGCCAAGTTTGTCTTCTTCTTTAAGTTATTACTGTCAGCATTTTTTAGCCGTTGCGTATTAAACTGACAGTTTGGTAATACACATGTCAGCACCTGCCTCGTTTGGAAATGGAATTACACTCCTGGAAATGGAAAAAAGAACACATTGACACCGGTGTGTCAGACCCACCATACTTGCTCCGGACACTGCGAGAGGGCTGTACAAGCAATGATCACACGCACGGCACAGCGGACACACCAGGAACCGCGGTGTTGGCCGTCGAATGGCGCTAGCTGCGCAGCATTTGTGCACCGCCGCCGTCAGTGTCAGCCAGTTTGCCGTGGCATACGGAACTCCATCGCAGTCTTTAACACTGGTAGCATGCCGCGACAGCGTGGACGTGAACCGTATGTGCAGTTGACGGACTTTGAGCGAGGGCGTATAGTGGGCATGCGGGAGGCCGAGTGGACGTACCGCCGAATTGCTCAACACGTGGGGCGTGAGGTCTCCACAGTACATCGATGTTGTCGCCAGTGGTCGGCGGAAGGTGCACGTGCCCGTCGACCTGGGACCGGACCGCAGCGACGCACGGATGCACGCCAAGACCGTAGGATCCTACGCAGTGCCGTAGGGGACCGCACCGCCACTTCCCAGCAAATTAGGGACACTGTTGCTCCTGGGGTATCGGCGAGGACCATTCGCAACCGTCTCCATGAAGCTGGGCTACGGTCCCGCACACCGTTAGGCCGTCTTCCGCTCACGCCCCAACATCGTGCAGCCCGCCTCCAGTGGTGTCGCGACAGGCGTGAATGGAGGGACGAATGGAGACGTGTCGTCTTCAGCGATGAGAGTCGCTTCTGCCTTGGTGGCAATGATGGTCGTATGCGTGTTTGGCGCCGTGCAGGTGAGCGCCACAATCAGGACTGCATACGACCGAGGCACACAGGGCCAACACCCGGCATCATGGTGTAGGGAGCGATCTCCTACACTGGCCGTACACCACTGGTGATCGTCGAGGGGACACTGAATAGTGCACGGTATATCCAAACCGTCATCGAACCCATCGTTCTACCATTCCTAGACCGGCAAGGGAACTTGCTGTTCCAACAGGACAGTGCTCGTCCGCATGTAATCCGTGCCACCCAACGTGCTCTAGAAGGTGTAAGTCAACTACCCTGGCCAGCAAGATCTCCGGATCTGTCCCCCATTGAGCATGTTTGGGACTGGATGAAGCGTCGTCTCACGCGGTCTGCACGTCCAGCACGAACGCTGGTCCAACTGAGGCGCCAGGTGGAAATGGCATGGCAAGCCGTTGCACAGGACTACATCCAGCATCTCTACGATCGTCTCCATGGGAGAATAGCAGCCTGCATTGCTGCGAAAGGTGGATATACACTGTACTAGTGCCGACATTGTGCATGCTCTGTTGCCTGTGTCTATGTGCCTGTGGTTCTGTCAGTGTGATCATGTGATGTATCTGACCCCAGGAATGTGTCAATAAAGTTTCCCCTTCCTGGGACAATGAATTCACGGTGTTCTTATTTCAATTTCCAGGAGTGTATTACACGCCTCAAGAAGTCTGAGTGTATGTCGCCTGCCTCATGTGTGTTGCACATTACTGGTTCAGTTTTATAATGGAAGGTCCTAGCAACCATCGCCATAGTTCTGAGTGATTATCGTTTAGTTCAGTGGCCTTGATTCGGCTTAAGGTGTTGGGATAAATTCTCGTCACAACATCAGATCATCCATCTCATTGTAATGTACTTTTATATTTCTTATTAGGTTTCCGTCGTACTGCCCTTCAATACATTTTTCCTCTCTTAGCATTCTAGCATTCCATTCATTGCATAGTACTGGTTTTCCATCTCAGCGCTTATTATTCATACTTTTTTTGCGAAGATCTCTATAATTTTTCCTACAGCCGACGTTTATCACGTTTATCTTTTCGTTAGTCATACACTCTTCTGCAGATTTACATTTCTCCTCTACTCATTTTGCATTGTATGTAATGCATTTTTAGACGCCTATATTCCCTTTTGGCTGCTTCACTTGCAACATATTTTCTCCTTTCAAGGATTTCTACTAGGTGTGAGTGAGCTGGCTGGCTCTGAGCACTATGGGACTTAACATCTGTGGTGTGGTCATCAGTCCCCTAGAACTTAGAACTACTTAAACCTAACTAACCTAAGAACATCACACACATACATGCCCGAGGCAGGATTCGAACCTGCGACCGTAGCAGTCGCGCGGTTCCGGACTGAGCGCCTAGAACCGCTAGACCACCGCGGCCGGCTGTGAGAGAGAATACCAGCATTATTGAATCATACAGTACAGTTGTCTGTAAGGCCTTATTGGTTAATGTTACAGTGCCACCTAGGTAAATCATCCAGAATATTGTCGCCTGACTGAACCATGACTTAGTTTGTTCTCCCTGATAAAAGTACATCTAGGTATTGCTGCCTTTACCATTATACCCAAGCTCCATTATACCCAAACTTTATTATTCATGATTACTGTACGTTTAGATAAGGCCGCAGAATAATGAACTAACACCTTCTTGTCTTCTCTAGTTTCATATCATAGCGGTTAGATGAAAAAATATTTTATTAAATGCTCTATCAACACACCCTTTTGCCAAGATGGCTAAATTAGTTCTAAGTAATGTTTGTCTTTAAAGGCGGCATCACCCTACATAGATTTACTGTAACGGAATGTTGCAGCTGAAGGCCCTGATAGGTAACTCAGAGGGACGTATTATGAAAGATGCACAATTCTGCCGTACTGTAATGCACAAATAAGGAGTCAGTCTAAAATCAATAACCTGTATACAAAATTTTCTTAACTGTTCATAGCTGCCATACTCCACTGTTGTTGCTAGTATTGCATTAAACTATTATCTTCTGATGTAACACCCTCAAGGGCCCTCAATATTTTGTTTATAATTTAATTGCATAGAGAAACAAACAGAAGGAGCGAAAAAAGCTAAAAATTAATAGCAAAAACATGTTAGTTATTAAGTACTGAAATTTGAATATTGATTTTTTGTGTGTTCCCAAGACGTGTATTACTCTATTAGCCCAACTAAAATCCGACAGTATTCAGCTGGCATCCAACTCGGTCAAATCCGGCACTTCTTGATGTGCCACACCTGTTTGATTGTGCTATCACGAGGACGCAGTTATATCTTTCATTGTTTTGCTCTCTTTTTTCTCATGAGGTAATGTTATCTCAGACATATATTGGAATACGTATGTGTTGAGTAATAATTTGTGTAAAGGTAATTTTATTTTCTATTTCAAACTCATTGTCCGTTGCGATGGTACAAAAACAAACGTCCGGTTTATCCCACGGCATGATTTCATAACCTGCACACTAAGGGTACGTCACAAAGAATTTACGTAAAATCGTTAATTTAAGATTACAGCTGCAGCAGCGAAACATTTTTGTAAATTTTGTAACGTTGCAACTCTGAAGATGGCAGCTCAGCCCTGCCGAAACTAGTAACACAGTGTATGTACATAGGATCAAGGCAATAAGGACTTCATATCTGAAACTTTTTTTACTTTTAGAAGTAGACCCATACGTCTAAAGGCTCATTTAGTAAGGCACATCCCGAGTCGACAGTTTGAAGATGGATGGAATTGTTGGAGTAAAAATTGTAGAGGGAGACCAACGCTTGACTACACCATGTAGAATGTAGGTGGCAGCAGTGATGCAGAGTTTATGCGGTCTGCAGAGGACAGAATAGCGTGGACAGCTGAATCAACCAGTCTCCACTCTGAGGACCACGACAACTGCTTACACTGCACACTGCTCTGTGTACGGATGTCCCATGTGGAATGGTCAGTATTGAGGGATATGACAGAAACCCTCATTTGAAACAATTAAATCCGTGTAGACATATGGCCTACTCCGAACTGTTTCTGAGACAGAACACACTTAATGGACGTTGCTATTTATTTACTGTATTATTCAATGCGTTGTCAGGTTTACAAATCTGCAACAGTTCCTAAATATTACAACGTTCCACTTATAGATTATCAATTGAAAAAATACTTATCTTTAATACATTGTCCCTCTAAGCATTATTGTATATGTCACCTTAGAGAAGGAGGAGGAGGAAATTTGTGTTCCACATCCCGTCGACAAAGAGGTCTTTAAAAACGGAGCACAAGCTCGGATTGGGGAAGGATGGGGAAGAAAATCTGACGTGCCGTTACAAAGGAACCATCCCGCCATTTGTCTGAAGCGATCTAGGAAAATCACGGGAAATCTGAATCAGGATGGCCGGACGCTGGTTTGAACTAGGACTGTTGATATTTTTAAAAATATCGGGGAAACGATATATCGATATTTAAAGTATTATCATCGGCCTCCGATACATCCAAAAACGTTATCGATGTGCCGACGTATCGATGGAAAAAATATCGACGTACCGGCCAAAAAAAGAAAATCGGCTGCACATTGTAAGTACACTGTCAGTTTTAGAGCTGTATACTTAAGTATTGATGTATTATTAGATACTCTGTGCATCAGCCAACAAGCAGCCTGTTTATCTTTCTTAGAGCAAGAATTGAAAGGAAAACGATGCCAATTCACGCTCCGCGATAACCATTGTGCTAACGATGATAACTGCAGGTACCTGGCACAATAAAAGGCGTCCGGAGGGTACGTCGTTTGGTTTTCTCACATATCGGATTTGACTGGAACACTTCATGCCCCCTGTTTTCTCATTTCTGCAAACACCAGCGGCCTAGCAGCCGTAGTGTCAAAATAGCGTAGTAAAGTTAATCATTACTGTTTCTGCTGGTAGCTGCGAGCGCCGATTACGTCATCATTTCCTCTCAAGGATTTTTTAATATCCCACCTTCAACTTCAGTGCGTTTGTGCACTCTTGGCAGAACATATAGCGTTGCTTGTCTGCTTGCCTCTGCACGTACTCTAATGAGGGGAGCAGCGTCCATGATGTGACCAAGCAGTTCATCTTGCGTATTCACCTTCCGTTTGTACAACTCACATTTACTCCAACCCCCTAAAAAGAATGTGATGGTGTAAGGTCTCGCGATCTTGGTGGCCAGTTAAGTGTACTACCACGACCAGTCCAATGATTAGGGTAAGTGCGGTTAAGAAGTTCCCTCACACGTCTGGTAAAATGTGGAGACTTTCCTTCATGCTGGAAGTTCCTTGCAGTCCGCTGGCCAAGGAACGTCCTCAAGATGTTGAACAAACGAATTTTCCACAAAAATGCCAGTAATTACGTCTGTCATTCCCTCTTCTAAAATGACTGGAGCTTTCAACACGTTACCGATAATGCCGCACCAGACATGGATCGAAAAACTAATATGAAAAACGATGATCCACTGTTGCGTGTGGATTTTCCTTTGATGATTGTTACGCATGTCTCTGACTCCATTCCGTGTAATCGTCGCCTCATCAGTGAATAGTGTTAACGAAAACAAATGACGATTGTCATTTAACCAGTGACAAAATTTAAGTCGTATGGCACAGTCGCGGCGATGTGAAGATTGTGGACACGCTGTATGTGAGACGGGTTTTCCGCATGTAACGTTCGCCATACACGTGTTCGTGGGACATTGACACGTGCAACAAGAAACCCTGTCCTGGCGTCTGGACTAGGCTGCATCATTTCATCAACGTGTTGCTGTTTCTGCACAAGTTCTTGAACTATACGTTCAGAAGAATAATGGTAGCTTGGAAGAATACCTGTTTCACGCAATGTGCTGTGAAAATTATGGAAACGCTCTACGAGCAGGAATTCTACGTTTTAGATAGCGCCGAAAACAACCTTCGACAACAGCAGGACTACTACACAATGCATATTCTTCATTAGTGTAGATGTGTGGCGTTTTAGGTAGCGCGTGTACATACATAGTCAATCGATGTTTCTCTCCGATACACTCTGAATGTCTCGCACTACTTCACTCACAAAACACCATGAGCAGCTGAGCGTTTAACAGTCTAGTTTTAACGGCAGAAAGATATCCCGAGCAAAGAGATTGGAAGCAATGAGGTACTACGGCCTAGAAAAACCCATTAAGGTGGATGGGTAGATAAGGCACATACGCTATCCATTAGCCCAAAAACATATGTACTTCAAATGTATTTTGTCTCGGATACCATTCGGAACAGGGCATGTGCGCACATGACTTTTGGCTTCAAATAGGTGTTACTGTCGTATCTCAGAATATACACTCCTGGAAATTGAAATAAGAACACCGTGAATTCATTGTCCCAGGAAGGGGAAACTTTATTGACACATTCCTGGGGTCAGATACATCACATGTTCACACTGACACAACCACAGGCACGTAGACACAGGCAACAGAGCATGCACAATGTCGGCACTAGTACAGTGTATATCCACCTTTCGCAGCAATGCAGGCTGCTATTCTCCCATGGAGACGATCGTAGAGATGCTGGATGTAGTCCTGTGGAACGGCTTGCCATGCCATTTCCACCTGGCGCCTCAGTTGGACCAGCGTTCGTGCTGGACGTGCAGACCGCGTGAGACGACGCTTCATCCAGTCCCAAACATGCTCAATGGGGGACAGATCCGGAGATCTTGCTGGCCAGGGTAGTTGACTTACACCTTCTAGAGCACGTTGGGTGGCACGGGATACATGCGGACGTGCATTGTCCTGTTGGAACAGCAAGTTCCCTTGCCGGTCTAGGAATGGTAGAACGATGGGTTCGATGACGGTTTGGATGTACCGTGCACTATTCAGTGTCCCCTCGACGATCACCAGTGGTGTACGGCCAGTGTAGGAGATCGCTCCCCACACCATGATGCCGGGTGTTGGCCCTGTGTGCCTCGGTCGTATGCAGGCCTGATTGTGGCGCTCACCTGCACGGCGCCAAACACGCATACGACCATCATTGGCACCAAGGCAGAAGCGACTCTCATCGCTGAAGACGACACGTCTCCATTCGTCCCTCCATTCACGCCTGTCGCGACACCACTGGAGGCGGGCTGCACGATGTTGGGGTGTGAGCGGAAGACGGCCTAACGGTGTGCGGGACCGTAGCCCAGCTTCATGGAGACGGTTGCGAATGGTCCTCGCCGATACCCCAGGAGCAATAGTGTCCCTAATTTGCTGGGAAGTGGCGGTGCGGTCCCCTACGGCACTGCGTAGGATCTTACGGTCTTGGCGTGCATCCGTGCGTCGCTGCGGTCCGGTCCCAGGTCGACGGGCACGTGCACCTTCCGCCGACCACTGGCGACAACATCGATGTACTGTGGAGACCTCACGCCCCACGTGTTGAGCAATTCGGCGGTACGTCCACCCGGCCTCCCGCATGCCCACTATACGCCCTCGCTCAAAGTCCGTCAACTGCACATACGGTTCACGTCCACGCTGTCGCGGCATGCTACCAGTGTTAAAGACTGCGATGGAGCTCCGTATGCCACGGCAAATTGGCTGACACTGACGGCGGCGGTGCACAAATGCTGCGCAGCTAGCGCCATTCGACGGCCAACACCGCGGTTCCTGGTGTGTCCGCTGTGCCGTGCGTGTGATCATTGCTTGTACAGCCCTCTCGCAGTGTCCGGAGCACGTATGGTGGGTCTGACACACCGGTGTCAATGTGTTCTTTTTTCCATTTCCAGGAGTGTAGACACCCTGTAATACACAATCCCTTCTATTTCTTTTGAAAACTAGTATTTTTACTATTTACAGATTGTGTTGCAGATCTCTAGAAATTATTTTTGCCTCATTGTACCAGGTTTTAACGTGCCATACACAGTGGTAACAAGAGAGGCAGTATTCATCGTTATCGTGACCACCGTATCAAGATTAGCAGCCTAAGTGACGTCATAAACAAACACTCAAAGTAGTCACAAGTTATTAAAGTTGTGCAACGAGAATCAGAGTGTGCTGCAAAACAGGAAAATCAGCTACTACCAGTACACCAAAGGAAGTAGCTCCCCAAGCTGTTAAAGCTGCAACGCTCTAGTTAATTGGGCTTCGCTTGACTGTAGGGAAGGTCGCACGTCTCTCTCACACTGTGAATGGCTCTAATTACACATCAATCGCGTTCTTGTTGCAGACAGACAGATAATTGAATTCCCGATGGTACCTTTTGTGATCGTATCCCGGCAAATAAGTTCATAAAATGTAATTGCGGAACGCACGTGAGCACAGCAGATTCGAGGGCGAACGAAATTCGAAACACAACTGTATGCTTCCAGCTACAATTACCGTTTATACTGGTTCAATAAAGAGGAAGCTCAGCTAGTATTACAAAAGTTTAGCATATATTTAGTTCTTTATTCATCGGATTGTGAAAAATAAGAGTGGCTAAAGAGGATGTTGGCCATCGTCTCGTAGTATAAAACAACCTTGGAGGCTGCCAGGAGTATTTAAAACATCGTCCATGTCGTTATCATCTACCTCATGGGTTAGTTCTTCGGGTCTGTTCTAGAACATGAGACAAAGGGTCTTCTCAGAGATTTTCTGCCGGCCGCTCCGTATTCAACGGCTAGTTTTACTTTCCTTTCAGTGACCGTGTGAAGGATGTGGTTTAGCAGTTTGCGACTAAATTCTTCAATTTTTTTTCTAGTATCGACAAGATCTTCAACTTCCTTCGGTTGTCCTCATTACGAACGTAATCGTGTCTGCTACAATCATTAATTTCTTTCAGACTTGATGCCTGTGGCATGAAGTTGTGACTCATGTAGCCTTAGACGATCCGTACTTGGCTGCAACACAGAAGAGTTTTTGTGGCCACCATTGTGTGTTCAATCTTGATCTTTGTGAAGTAGTATTTTGGACAGCCTTCTGGTTTTGCCACATGTCAATGAGAAACAAGCTCATTTTTCTCAAGTGGCTCTGAGCACTATGGGACTTAACATGTGAGGTCATCAGTCCCCTAGGACTTAGAACTACTTAAACCTAACTAATCTATGGACGTCACACAGATCCATGCCCGAGGCAGGATTCGAACCTGCGACCGTAGCAGTCGCTCGGTTCCGGACTGAAGCGCCTAGAACCGGTCGGCCACCCCGGCCGGCTCACTTTTCTCTTCAGGTGTCTAGGATCTATTTATATGTGATAATGTTGCCTTGTTAATTAGCAATTTTGACATTTCTTCGAGAAATGTGCCACCAAAGCATATTTTTGATCTTCCAGTTCCACTCACTTGAAGTTTAAGCCTTAGATTTTCTTCTTTTTGAGTTTTGCGGTGGTCTGCTATGGCTATGTTGTACAGCAGATTTCTATAACTAATCTTCACAATAGGCTGTTACAGCCTAGTTCTCACCACCGAGTAAGGATTCATGCAGCTGGGGCTGAGTGCCTATTGCATACAGCGTGATTCTATGATGATGTTACAAACCTTCAGGGATGGTGGAAAAGGGTACATGTATCAATCTGAGGTGAGGAGCCGTAGTCCGGTAACGAACGAATCGAAAGTCATGAGCGAAAAACGTTTTGATTTGTCTGACAGTGGACGTTCTCCACTGCAAGCTCTCTGTCTTCCATATTTTGTGAGAAGGTAGTGTGAACTAAACAATAAATTGTCCGGTGCCCATGGGCTCTGGAAAGAGCCGTCTAAGAGCTGTGAGCACTTGTTCGGTAGAAGGCACGTGTTTGAAGTAGCATAGATTAACAATTGCTCCTAGCTGCTAAAGTATGCATTTTAGAGCCTATGTTTACTGGATATTTTTCCTTGTTTTGGTCCGCACTACCCCCTCCCGAAATACGGGAAGCAAATAGCTTGGAGAAGAGAGATTTTTGTTCATAGCTTTGGACTCGGTCGTTTCTGTGCCGGAGTCCTTTACTTCAAGTTGATACATTTACCCTTCTGCATCATCCCTGAGAGTTTGTAACATCCTCACTGAATAACCCTGTATATTGCTTTCCATTTCTCCACCATGTCGCCTTAATACAGAGTCATTGAAAGCAGGCAGGCATCTACCTTGGTTAGTTACCATAAGCATTATGTTCCCGTCTTGGGCAATTCTTAAGAGAATAGAGATGTATTACTACAGACTCTTAACTACTAGCACCAGGTGTTACGGAAAGCCTTTACCTTGATAGTTAAAAGCAATTATTTTTACCACTACGTAATGTTGCTGTGTGGTCTGTGTAGAGAAGACTGATAGTCTTCCTGTTTTGAACTCATGAAATTCGGTCTTGACGGCAGAGCGACGGCCATGACTTTGTGGAACGTTTCACCTGCGTCCGCAACAGCTCTTGAGGCAAAGTATGTACACAGGACGTATCGTAATTAAGAGCGAAAACAGACAGGGTTTGAAGTATACAGCGCAAAAATGTTCCTATCTAAGCACAAAAAATGCCAATATGTTTCTGTTTATTTAGAACTCTGACTAAAAATGGGCGTACTTCATTCTATCATTCTAGCTTCCTCGGCACCTTAAAAATTTTTCCCAAAATCTTTGGCATGTGAACCTATCAGCGTTTCCTTTACTTTTTTTCTTTTTTTTTTTTCAGCCAACTCACCTCGAACTCCCACTCACTCACAGCCACTAGCCCATCGCTGTAAGTCGCTAATACCCACCCACTCACAGTTTTCCTTTCTCACTCACTCATTCAGCCAAACTTATTGTCATTATCTCTTTGTGTCTCTCTACCACTGTCTCCTGCGTCACAGCTGCAGTTCCCTTCGTTCTGTCCTGCTACTATAGTCTCCCTCACCGTCTCTCTCTTTCTCTCTCTTACTAGTAATCTATCATTCCTTTCTTGCTAATGCTTCTGCCTTTTCTTTCTGTAACTATCTCGTTGTATTCATTGTCATATACTCTGTCTCTCATTATCAGTGGCTCTCACTCATTTCCACTTTGCCGCGCGGGGTAGCCACGCGGTCTTGGCCGCCTTGCTACGGCTTCCCTCGTCGGAGGTTGTGTGGTGGGTGTGTGTTTTTTCCTTAGTGTAATTTAGTTTAAGTTAGAATAAGAAGTGTGTAAGCCTAGGGACCGATGAACTCAGCAGTTTGGTCCCATAGGAACTTACCACAAAAAGTTCCACTTTCTCTTTCTCTATATTCCTCCCCCCTAGCACTGATCTTTTCCTGGCATTGTTCTGTCATTGTCAACTATGTTTCACTGCCATTGTGTTCCTCTTTGTCTCTCACACTGCCATTGTCCCCTACGCTCTTTCTCTAACACCGCTCCTGTCTACTATCTTCCAGTGTTTATTACTTTTCGGTCTCTTTCCCACTACTACCGTGTCCTCCTCTCTCGGCATAAAAAACGCCAATATATTTCTTGCTAAAATTTTTGGGAAAATTTTTAAATGTGTCGAGAAAGATAGAATGGGGCAGCTGGTACGCCACTCTTCAGTCAGAATATTTTAAATAAACAGGAAAATATTCGCATATTCTGCTCCGGTAGCAACATTTTTCCACTGGTTTCCTTCTTTTTCCTGCTGCAGGAAGTTATTTGACTGCTATGATACGAAATCTGTTGGTCAGTAAAATTTAGTTTACTTATGTGAAACAAAACTAACGCAAAACTAATTTTACATCTCATACCGGATTTAACGCGCAAAAAAGTTTTGCATATGCTTCACTGCTACAACACGGGGTTTCCATTTGATAAAGGAGACACTTTACACCATATTCCCTTCTATGTCACTTTATAAATTTAGTTTTCTCGTCACACCGGATTTTACGTGCTTATTTTACGTGTACGAGTAGGGTGAGTATGAACCTGTGTATCTCGGAAGTGGATAATGATCTGAAGAAAATTTCCAAGATTTTTCGAGATCAGGATCTCAGGAATACACCGTAAAAATTATAACCATTTGCTGCGCATATCCATGTCGGAATCTGCGTCTGGGTTTTCCTTCGAAAAAACAGGTTTTTGGGGTGTTTCTCGATAACAGGTAAAGATTTTGAAAACATCGAAATGGGTCTTGTAGATAAATGCCTAGAGAAAAACCATTAAAATATAAGCAATTTTCTCCACTTACTTATTATTTATATTTCTCTTCATACCGGATCGTAGGTGCAGAAGTGGAATAACGTTGAGCCTCTGAGTGCTGGAAACGCCTAAAAGATTATCTGATGCTATCCACAGCGAAAGTGAGGGAGAATTACAGGTTTTGTTGAGTGAAATAACAGTCTAATGAGCACACACTATGAATTGACAGGAAATCGAAGAGAGACGAAGTAATGAGGAGTATCAGAAATGAGACTAGCGATAAACCTAACAGCAAAACTGAGATCCACGAAGTAGAAGAAGTGAAAGAATTACGCTACCTTGGAGCAAAATACATGAAGTAGGATGTAAGACACTGGCTATCACACGCAAAGAGGGCATTACTGCCTACTAGTATCTACAATCGGCCTTAATTTCGGAAAGAAATTTCTGTGAAAGTGCGTTTGGAGCACAGCATTTTTTGTATGTTAGTGGATTACGGACTGCAGGAAAGCTGGAAAAGAAGGGAATCGAAGCGTTTGAGATGTGGTGTTGAAAATGAGGTGTTATGATGAGGTAAGGAATTGGGAGGTTCTTCAGAAAATCGGCGAGGACAAGAATATATGGAAAATGCCGACAAGAAGTGGGGACAGGATGATAGGATGCGAGTTACATCAAGGAATAGCTTCCATGGTACTACAGAAAATAATTAACGACGTCCGTTGCATGCAAGTGCAACTTTGAGATAAGGAGTTTGGCTCGGGAAATGAATTCATAGCGTGCAGTATAGGAACATACGAAAAGTAAACTCAACCCGAACAGGCTCGTGTATGACGGGCTTAAGTTTACTTGCGACAACGCCAGGCATCTGAGCTCACCGTCGCATCAAGAACCGCAAAATAAATCCCTGCGCTGTTAAGAAGTGACAACACCACGAGAGCTGGAGCTTAACCTCTTCACAACACACATATTTTCAGGTATTTTGCCTATTATTTTTTTTTAAATTGTAGTGGATGCAGACGTTTAGTTTGAAGTTAGTATTCTACCACACCAATACATGAGGCGGTTATTTTAATTTCAGAGTGAGTGCACTATTTGGCCATCAACAGTGATATCATTTAACCTTCAACAATTCACTATTTAGCCATTAACAGTTCGAAAAAGGCAGATTTTTAAAAATGTGTTAATTAGCATATAACTTTAAAATAAGTTAACATTTCTTCAATATTACCAAAAAAGCAAAAGTTTCTTAACTTATAATACAGAAGTAATAATTAAATTTTTCCTTGCTAAAAATTTTCGTAAACAGGTTTGAGATGCAAACAGTTTTATAGTTAACCACTAAAAATGTTGATTACACCTTCTCTATAGGTCCGTAGACAGATTTTAAAATACCTGACTACATTTAAGAACTGACTTACCATTCTATTGCAAAAGTTCAATAATGGTTGTAGGGAATTGAACCCTGGCCTTCCTCAGCTCTGTGAGGAATGTTCTGTATGTTGCTGGGACTTGGAACAAGCGAAAATTAAATGACTGAATTTCTCAGTGTCTGAATTATTGTAATCACAAGCGTGTGAGTTTTTACGTTAGAGGCAATACAAATAATAGGTGAACAGGCCATGATTAATTCTCATCCAAATAATTGTAGAGATATTGGTGTGAAATGAAATGAAGGTAAGCGGTGTATGTTGGGTTGAATTTATCAATAATGTTTTTCTTTACTCATATTTGATATTCCCCGTTCCTTCTCTGTAGACTGACGTCTGATTTACATCTTTACTTGATGTACGGAGTTGTTGACAGGTAAGTGGATATCATGATAAGCTGCGGGTATAGCAATTTCCTTGCCCAACTGTTTCGTCACGTAAAATGCCCGCGCGAGCTTTCATCCAAAATAAATTTATGTATGTGTTTCTTAGAGAATACTCCATTAGTTCGTGGGCTGTATTGATAATAAGCGTATTACTGTGTGCCTCCCAGTTCCTGTTTTCTTTGCCGCTGAGAATGAGATCAGAGATAGTAAAAATCTTCACCTCGTCCGGAGTTGGAGAGTATTTGATGGCCTCCACTACTGCCACTGCCTCCGCTGTAGAAGAAGAGGCCGAGAGTGGAAGCTAATACTGCACGTGTTGACCCATTAAGGCACAGTAGATGGCACACCCAACGCGATTCTTGAACCTTGAGCATATACACAGTGTCCTGAAACAGTCTGAGGAACTTGTGAGTGTGTTTCAGGGCAGGTTGTGCTGGGAAATATCATTAGGAAAGAAATTTGATACGTTGCGGCGTTTCCAAATTAGTTACCATCGGAGTTAGCCAATCAGACCGTTGGGTGCGGAAAATTAAAGCGGCCCACGCGGTACAATTAGTTTCAGTTGTTCTCATAGCGTACGAGACTGTCTAGCGTTTGTCTCTGGTTCGATTATTACTGCTGTCCCACGCAAAATTTTTGTATCGCTTTCTTGATCGGTATTAGGAGATCGAACGAAGCACATCTTTGGCGATACCGTCTCTGACGGCTAACTTCAATGTTAATTAACTCGGAACCAGCGTATTGTATCGAGGTTTTGTTTCTTCTTGACGAGTACTTCCAGCACAGCCTACCTTGCAACACCCTTAGAAGGTTATATGAATGCGTGGTGTATGTTCTTTCGGAAATGTTCAAAGGAGTGGTGTCAGTTCTTTCGGAAATGTCTTAAACAAAAGACACAACGCATTCATATAATTGGATTAGCCTAGCTGGGCAATGGATCTTCAGTGCGGATGCACAAATACGTCGGACCTCCTGTAGGAATCTCACAGTAGCGAACAGTGAGTCAGTTGACAGGGACTGCGAATAGGTGGTGCTCGATGGGAGTGTGGATCGATCGTGAGGTGTGCCGAGATAGTCCGCGTAGGTGTGATAGTGCTGTGCCCCGGATGGCGAGTCGGCTTTCGGCCGTGGTCACGTGCGGACCGGCTCCGAGCGCCGGACAGCCCACCGCGTCGCGGTATTTCGCGTTTTGTAGTGTCCGCTACTACTGCATCTCATGGCGCACTGTTACGGCCGAGCGAGCTACACAAAGTAACATTCCAAGCCGACCACGCGCTTATGAAATTGAACAATTCATTCGCGATGGGCTACGTCTGGACCCCCCAGGAAGTGATAGATATTCACTTCTCTATTACTGGCAGTATCGTCTATATTAAAATGACGACGGAGGAAGCATGTGCTGAGCTAGTTCGACAACACGCACACGGACTCAAGTTTAGGCATTCTGATGGGCATATTGGAGAGGTAACGGTAGATCTCGCTGGTTTTGGTCTTCGAACAATTCGGGTCTTTGAGCTCCATTTCGAAGTGCCACAAGACGTGGTCCTCGAATCTTTCCGACCGTACGGCAAAGTTGTGGGCAACATCGCGGAAAAATTCTGAGAGACGATTTATCCTGCTGATGTCGACATTGCCCTCCTCCAAGAAGTGATCGTCGCTGATTTCTACGCTCCCAGTGGCTACACGGCACACATCTCCCATGCTTCTGACAACGGCAGTGGAGTCGCCATCCTCCTCCGCTCTGGACTCTGCTGAAGGTGTAGTGTACCTCCCTGTTGCTAGAGGTATGGTTCTCACGCTGTTGGCGTCCGAAACCTCAATGTATTTACGCCGTCCGCCTCCGTCGACATCGTGACGGACACACCTTCTTTGCTGACGAGGTAACGCCGCATTTTGAGGGTCCTTTGGCTGAATTGGTCCTCAGTGGCGATTTAAAACTCCACACAAGGGCCTGATGACCAACTTCCACGTTATTCCCCGTGTGCGGCCCTCTCTGTCATCATCGACAGACTTCGGGTTGTTGACACCTGGACAAAGGTTCATGGCACCCGTGCAGGTTTCACATACCATACGGCGCATTCGTTCAGTCGCCTCGACCGTATATACCTCACACGTTCCGTCGCTGCCGATACTCAACATGCCGAAGTATGGCCTCTGGCTTTCTCTGGCCACGAAGCCTACATCTGCGATGTCGTCCTCGCCCGGCATCAGGTGTGTCATAGTTGCGGCCTGTGGCAGTTAAACGTTTCCCACCTGACTGTCCCTGATTGCTGACGAGTCGTGGAGGATGCGTGTACCCTCTGTCGTCGACGTGGCCCTGCATACACATCCACCTTATCCTGCTGGCTATCTTGTGCGGAACCAGCTCTACGCAGGACACTGATGGGATTGGCAAAGACTTCAAAGCCTGGTAAGCGAGCACCATGGACGTTTATAATGCGGTGCTATGCGACTGCACTTCGATAGCATTCTCTCCTGTGCGTCAGACGATAGTGCATCGCGCTACAGTGCAGATAACCTCACTCATGCGACGACGCATGGAAGGGACCCTTGTCAGATCCTGCTCCCGTGACCATATGCCTCACGAAACTCCATCGAAGTACCAACTCCTCGAGCTCTCATGCACGACCTCACCGATGCGGAAGGACGACGATACACTACGCGATGCGCCATTGGCCACGCTTTCTATTCTCATTTCCGCCGGCTGTGTGCTGCCGTCCCACATCCCCCGACATTAATAATTGATCAGGTAGTAACACTCACTGTCAACGCCGTGCCAGAGGATGTGGCTCAAAAACTTCAGGATAAAGTGACCTCCGACGAAGTCCTAGATGCTATCAGTGTGGAAGCTGCCAACAAGTCCCCTCTGGACCTGACTGGTCTCCTCCACCCCCTCCCCCCCCCCCAGATTTTACAAGTGTTTTAGCTATTTTTGGTACCTACTTGGACATCCATCTGTCGTGAACTGATGTCACCCACCCGCCGTCCTTGATGGTGTTATCATCCTGGTCCCTAAGCCACGTGGACGATCACGGATCTGTGATTACCGGCCCATCACTCTACTCAACAGTGACATGAAAATTTTTACCCGTTTGTTGGCCTCACGTCTCAAGAAGGCAGCAAGATAGGTCACCTCCCTTGGTTAGACTTCGCTGCACGCTGACAACAACATCCACACAGCCCTTTGCCGTTACAGGGACATGCGGTCGGAACATCTACCTGGCGCATTAGCATCGCTTGACTTCAGTCAGTCATTCGACCATGTCGACCATACCTTTCTGAAATCGTTCCTCCAACACATGGGTTTTCCGGCTCATATAGTAACAGGATCTTGAGCGGCGTGACTTCAAGAAAATACTCTGTAATGGTCGCCTCACCGCGCCTTTAGCGTTCGAGCGCTCTGTACGACAGGGTTGCCCACTTTCCACCATACTGTATGTTTTGACATTAGAGCCCCTTCTCCAGGGGCTTCACCAACGCCTGGTGGGCCTGACATTTCATGGGAACCGTTTCTATTGTACAGCCTACGCTGACGATCTAGTCCTCTACCTCCGCAATGAAGACGATGTTTGCGTGGCTCTTACTTGGGTGGTAACATATGGGGAGACATCGGGCAGTTCTCTTAACATTGCCAAATCGAAGGTTCTGCTCATTGATGAGTGTCTATGTGGTGTCACCGTCAGACACCACACTTGCTGGGTGGTAGCCTTTAAATCGGCCGCGGTCCGGTAGTATACGTCGGACCCGCGTGTCGCCACTGTCAGTGATTGCAGACCGAGCGCCACCACACGGCAGGTCTAGAGAGTCTTCCTAGCACTCGCCCCAGTTGTACAGCCGACTTTGCTAGCGATGGTTCACTGACAAATTACGCTCTCATTTGCCGAGACGATAGTTAGCATAGCCTTCAGCTACGTCATTTGCTACGACCTAGCAAGGCGCCATTATCATTTGCTATTTATCTTGTGATGCATGTACCGTCAGACCGATGTTCACCAACTACGGATTAAAGTTAAGTATTCCAGAAGCTACGTACCTTTTTTGCTAGTCTCAATTCCTTGTCATTTTCCAGACCTCACGCCAGCCTGCGTGAGCTTAAACGCGTGCCTTTCGGCTTCCTCGCATAGCGGATTGGCTGTCGTGCCAGTCCACAACAGTCTACCTGAGAGATATATCGCTCCTCTAAGTGTGGCCACCCGCGTCCGCTCTTTGGGCATTGATTTTATGAATGTTCTCCATCGTTCAGCGGCAACAAACAGTAGACGTCTCCTCCAAACGATCTGGACTGGCGTTGTGGACCACCGGCTTAGACCCCTTGACATTGTGCAGCGTGCGGAATAAGTGAATGTTTACCACGCCTCACGCGTTCCCCATGTGGCACGAGTGTTCCCGGTTCCGATTAGCCTCGCACGTCGTATGTTGATGGCGATGGGGTCCTTTGTCTATAGCGGGATGTTATTTGATGTTCAATATTCCTCCCTTGCCCTCCCAAGCGAGCGAGGTGGAGAGGGTTTATTCCATGTGCCAGACAGAGTTACGGCACTATTAGTCAACTCCCTACTGAAAGTCTGGCGCCGCTGTCCGACAAGAATGACAGGGCTGCTTTTGCGTGAATACGCGCCAGTCAGCATGTTACTCCCAGTCACGTTATCAGACATTGCAACCCTCCCCCCCTTTATCACTGTCGGCACTTCTTTACTGCATTAGGTTACATTATTCCTTCCATGTATACTCCAGACAAAGACTGTACACGACACATTAAAATGTGTCGAACCCCCAACCCCATGGAACACAATTTTCCCAGGTCATATGGCGTCGTGTGTGGAAAGCGGTGCATGCAGATTATCTCGACACCAGCGTCCAGTCCAGTTGATACATCACCGTCAATGGCAAACAGATCAACCAGTTTCGTTTGCACCGCATCCGCCTCGCTGACACGCCCCTCTGTGTTCACTGTGGTGTGGAGGACACAGACGCACACCGATTCTCATGTGGTCCGTCGTTTGACGTCTGGAGGCTCACGCATCTTATCTTGGCTTTACTTGCCCGACAGACACCTGCTCAGATCACTTTCCTGACGCTTTTATTCCCAGATGTGATTCATTACCCCACAACAAAAACTAACGCAGTGATTGGATACGGTCCGCTATCTCTTTGGCCCTGTCGAGAAATCAGAATTAGGTTATTGGACGTACCTTAACGATCGACACTGTGCACGTGTTCGCAACCCCAGATACAAGCAGTTCTTTTCCAATTTTCGATGGAGCGTCCATCATGACCTGCCTTCCAGCTGGAACGTCCTAGCGATGAGATGCTGGTGGTTTTTTGGCGATATATTATGTTCTGAACGCACTACAAACAGAATATCCATTAAAATTTCGAGAAGACATGTTTGGATGTTCCGCCAAACGGAAGGCGCTAGCGACTCCTGGAATACTGGTACGTAGAATAATTTAATAATAAATAAATAAATAAATAAAATAAGAAAAATAAAAGAATATGAAAATATACATCCAAAATATACAACAAAACAAAAAATGAAATAAAATAAACTAAAAAAAAAATGCTCGTACGCAACTACTTCCATTATCATCGCTACTCTATACAGGGTGGTCAGAAAATGTGTGAAATGCTTGTAAGGATGTTACAGGGCAGGTTGCACTGAGACATAAATTTTAAGAAAAAAATTCGATACGTTGCTCCGTTTCCGAGTTATTTAGCATAGAATTTAGCCAATCGGGGCGTCGCGCGCTCACCCACTCAAGAGGCCTGCCAGGGGCGGTGTTGCCCAACACGTGCTTTATCTCGTTAGCTGAAACTTGAATTTACGCGCGCGACGACCTGATCGGCTAACTTCAATGCTAAATCACCCGGGAACGGCACAGCGTATCGCATTTTTTTTCTAAACATTTATGTCTCACTACAATCTGCCCTACAACATCACGACAAGCGTTTCAGACATTTTCTGGCCACCCTGTATATTCTTCCCCCCTCCTTCTTCCTTTCCTACACCCTTGTAGTAATAGGTCAGTTGTTTTGGGAAACGCCTGAAGAGACGCATTTCCTTTCTTTTTTTTATTTTTTTTTTTAGGACACAAGTAGCGGTGGCAAGTAGAGATTTTTTGTAGTTTCCCTTTCCTGTCCAGGGGCGAAAAAAAAAGATGGTATGGATAACGCTCCCGATGAGGAAGAAAAAAGATGGCGCAGTCGTTAACGCACCTACATTGTAAGCAGGAGGCCACGGGTTCGTATCCCGATCCTGTACATGTTTATACTCGTCGCCGCTGATTCCACGTAATGTCCCGATGCGACTGACAGCAGTGATACCCTCCCTTTTCTTTATTTTACTCCCCTCGCCACCTTCAATTTACGTACCCTTGCCGGCCGCGGTGGCCGAATGGTTCTACGCACTACAGTCTGGAACCGTGCGACCACTACGGTCGCAGGTTCGGATCCTGCCTCGGGCATGGATTTGTATGATGTCCTTAGGTTAGTTAAGTTTAAGTAGTTCTTTCTAGGGGACTGATGACCTCAGAAGTTAAGTACCGTAATGCTCAGAGCCATTTGAACCATTTACGTACCCTTACAAGGTTTCCATACTGTTTCTGACGACGCCGTATTCACAGAGATTCGCTCTATTTTTCACGGAGATACCTGCTGGCTACCAAGTTCAGGCTCCTGACTGTGCTTACAGCAAAGTCACAGTGGAACATTGACGCGGAAGCCGTGCAGGGGCGGAAAGGTCATTCATACATCATTGTTAAGGCACTTTCATACATATTTTTCGACGTCTGAAAGCTTCTAAGAAGATCTGGAGATAGCACTTCACATTTCTTAATCACTGGAGGAGAGCTTAGTACGATCCTTTCCAGTATACGTCTGCTGGCAACCCGGAACTACTTTGTTAAAAGCGGTCTATGGGCGCAAAGTGGCAGCCGTCACCGAAACAGCCACGCTTTCCCCGCACGGAGTTCCACCGCCGACTGCTGCTGACACCCTCCCGCTTCCGGCCTCGGCAGTCAGCATCGCGCCGGCGGTCCCCGGCGACTGGCCAACCCCTTTCCGCCTTCCGCCCGGCCGCCAAATTCCAGCCGTGAAATGCGGACGGCGATAAGCTACGCTGCTGCCGCGCACAGACTCGCTAATGCTGGAATAATTGGGCGGACTTCCGGCGGAAGAGCGCCCCGGGATGGGGGTGGGGGGAAGGGTCGCAACGCCGCCAGCGCGACGCCGATAAATACGGCCGCAGGCTGGCGCCCTCCACCGCCGCGCCGCGTCCTCCTCCACTGCGAGGGCCCGCCTGCTGGCTGGATGGACGAGCGGCCGGATCGGGCCGCAGCCCCCGTGGAGAATCTCATTGTTTCTGCTTTACGGTAATCCCGCTCTGCGGCCGCGTAAACTTTGCCCGGCTTCGGCCGGATGCTGACCTTCTGGTTCGACATGCTAGGGGGGGGGGGGGGGGGGGGGCTACGTGAGCCAATACAGTAGCTCCCGTCCACGCCCCAGGGAGCATCTATTGTGGCTGGAGAGGTCCGGAAGTGGCAGTGGCGCGGAAACATCTCTCAAATTAACTCAGCGTCATCATCACGTCTGAATTCAGTGAGCCGTAATGCACAAGATCGTTCGCCTTCGTAGATGAGGTGCTGAAAGCCAAGTGAAGGGACTGTTTCGCTGGTGCAGTCTTTAATGTGCAGAACTCCTTTGCAGAGACCGAGCGAGGTGGCGCAGTGGTTAGCACACTGGAGTCGCATTCGGGAGGACGACGGTTCAATGCCGTCTCCAGCCATCCTGATTTAGATTTTCCGTGATTTCCCTAAATCGTTTCAGGCAAATGCCGCGATGGTTCGTCTGAAAGGGCACGGCCGATTTCCTTCCCAGTCCTTGCGCTCCGTCTCTAATGACCTCGCTGTCGACGGGACGTTAAACACTAACCACTACCACCACCATCCTTTGCAGAGGTGGCGCAGTTGACTAAATACAAAAGGATAGTAGTTGTCGGCTTGTGTATCGGACAAAATGTCATACAATGGTGTGCAAAACTTAAGGTCGTAAGTAACTTTCACATGATACGCTGATCAGACAGAACATTCTGACTACCGACCAACTGTCGATATAAACCCATCCAGGCGATAGCAGCATCACCTGGCGAGGAATGATGCTAGTCAGGCACATGCATGGTGCATGTAGTATCAGCGACCGTGATATCCGATGATATCTGACTGATGGTTGATTGTAATGGCCTGAAGGCTCGGCATGACGGAAACTGCACGACTTATCGTGTGTTCGAGGAGTGCTGTCTTGAGTGTCTTAAACACGTGGCGAAACCAAGGGGAAACCACGTCCAGACGCCGTGGGTTGGGCGGCTACCACTCATTACAGATGTCGAACGTCGTAGGTTGGGCAGACTAGTAAAACAGGACAGGCAGCGAACTGTGGGGGCAGTATCATCAGATTTTAATACTGCGCATAGTACAACTGTGTCTGAACACACAGCGCACCTAATACTCGTTACTAAGGGCCTCTGAAGCCGACGACTCATGCATCTGCCAATGTTTACACCACGACATTGGCAACTACGACTGAAATGGACACGTGACCATAGTATGGATACTATCTCCATTGCTATCGCACAGAGAAGGCATTGATTGTTTCTTGTCGCTAAAATACTTCACATACGACGAGAATCTCTTTGGATTTTCTGCCAGGTTTCGAGACAAAGTTTGGTTGTGGAAACTGTTATTAGCATCTCGCATTGAAGTCCGCGGTAAATTTCGAGCTTCTGTAAAAGATCGCCAATCTTGGGGATTTTGCGTCTTTTTAAATTTGGCATGTTAGTTTCGATGTGTCTGCAACGGTGTTCTGACCCGTTTTGTGCACCAAGGAGGGTCAGCTCCGTCGTTTGTTAATTTATTTGGTATTAATCTCTCAATTCCTGCCGATACTATTTCTTTGAATTCAAGCCACATCTGGTCTACACTTATATTATTAACTCGGAATGAGTGGAGATTGTCTCTCAGGAACGCACTGGCTTTTGCTGTGCGGAGCTACCCACTGCTGCCTGGGAGTCAACGCATGACACTGAACGCCTTACTGAATAAAGAAAGCTCCTGTGAGGCCGGCCGGGGTGGCCGAGCGGTTCTAGGCGCTAAAGTCTGGCACCGCGCGACCGCTACGGTCGCAGGTTCGAATCCTGCCTCGGACATGGATGTGTGTGATGTCTTTAGGTTAGTTAGGTTTAAGTAGTTCTAAGTTGTAGAGTGCTCAGAGCCATTTGAACCATAAGCTCCTGTGAGTCCACGATTGTCGAGTTGCTGGTGTGATGCAACCCTGTACATGTGCATGTCATCCCGAGTTTGAGATGGTCATCCTGGCAATTAAGGGAATCCATGTCCCCAATACTATTGAGCCGTGCCAGCACGTCTTTGCCAATCGGCATCAGAGAACTTTGAGAAGTTTGCAGCGTGCACACTGCTACGCTGGTAATTTGTGGCCGCGAGTCTAGCGGCGTTAGCTGGTGCGCGGTCTATGTGGCGAGGTAGCGTACGAACGTGGAAGGAAACAAATGGTTCGCTGCAGTGCCTTGGGTAGTGGCCGGATTGTGCGCGGAAGTTGTGGCTGCAACCGTGGAACACGCGAGGGCAGTCACGGACTGTGCGCAACGAGGGCACGCTGTTTGTTTGGGTATCAATTATTTCACAAGACTTCCTGCAAACTTGACATCATTTTGACGTCACAATCAGTAAGGCAAAGATAGTAACTGCTATCGACTTTCGTCAGCGTTCAATGCTGGCCTTTCTCACTCGGGTAACTGCTCACAAGACTTCGTGCACACGCGACGTCATTTTGACGCCACACACGGTAGAGAAGAGATTTTAAAACACGTCGTCCTTGGAACGATTTATTATAATTATTATTACGGTTAAACGTCACATCAAGACTTACCGGCGGTTAAAGCTTTTGTAAGGTGTCAGGCAAATCCAACACCTTCCATGAAAACCCTGACATGATAAGCAAATCCAGTAGTATGTCACATAGCTCCGAATAAATCGTGACATTAAATTAACCAAAGTAATACGAGTAACGAGTGAGCAAATGGAATACCACAGACTAATACAAGAATGCCTAAATGCATGTCATACCTTCCCACCGTGAGACAGACGCAGTTCCGAGGGAAGAAACGAGAACAGAAGCCGAGAGTCGTGTAGGCTAGGAGGCCCTACGATAGGGGACGGACACCCACGTTGCCAGCCGACCGCCAGGACCACCCCCCAGCCCATGTTAAAAGCTAGAGACCTCCAGAAGAACAGTATAGATTTTACGGTAACACTAAAAGGGCCACACCAGCCACAAGTTTTAGCGTGAGACTTTTTCGCGTCTCTGTTACGTTGCAAACTTTAAAAACATTGCCCCACCACGAAAAGTATAACGTTTCTCATTGGATGGACAGAATTTTTGTAGGCGAAGCTTAAGGTTAACATTGAGAGCCTGATTGGTCAGATGAAAACACAGCCAGATAGTTTTTTTTTCTAAACCAACTTCGGTAAATTGTAGTAAGGAGAAGTTAGGAGAGAGTTGCTTCCGAGACGGCGAGCTGTTTGGAGCTGCGTCGCCCGCCGCCCTCTGACGATGCATAACCAAGGTAATGAACGCACGCGATGCTGAATTTTTGAGCGCATAAGGCTTCACTCAGAACTGCAGAAGTCTCATCTGTTACATCCCGGTTTTGCGTAATACTAGTGTCGATCGTCAATTGAAGCTCATGGTATTCACATTTGCTACGTAAGTTCAAATCTGAAACGCGATGATTTTTCTGTTATATAATTATTGAGAAGCCACATCAGCCACTGTAATTTACGACAAGTTAGATAAGTTATTAAAGATAATTGAGGGTCACTGTAGACCATTTTGATAGTTCTCTCTTTTGTGAAACTTAATTTAAACCTAGATTATAGATGTGATATGGCATAGGTCATCCTTCGATCCATTGTAGAACTTGGAAACCCATTCAGGGAATATTCGTTCACATTTTTGTTGAAAGCAGTTGGTTTTTATCATCCTGTATTAAAATATTTCCTTTTATCAATAGTGCAATTTATAAACAGTGTTTTGTGAGTAGAATAAAATTTCCAATGGTAAACTTAACTGCTTTTTCGACGTTATTTTACCGGCTAACTAAAAATAGGAAAGCCTTGAACCCCTTCCACTAAATTTGGTTAGTATTAAGATTCTTTTACAGGGAGTGCAGTGGAGCTCACGCTGAAATCATTAAGTATTTTGTTATATCATCGCTAGTCTCACTGGACTCTTCTGAACTCTACATGTCATGTGTGGTCTGGCGTCTCCTTACCAGCAACAGGTCCCAGGTTCAAACTAGTCAATTCCCTAAAAATCACGCTCAGAGCGTCGTTGCGCGAATGTGGTAGACAGACACGGCATAGAACAACAGACACCACGCAGAATGTTAGACTTTGATGGGGTTTAAGTTTCAGTACAGAGATTAAATTTCTGTAATCTAATGGTGGTGTTGTGATCATGAACGTGGAATCGTGTGGTGGGGGATCGCTGGTTGCGAATTCACGGTTTGCTAGCTCCAGATTTTTGTGTCCCCCATTCTAAAAGATTCTGTGACTTCCTCATTAATTTACAGAAGTATGTTCTGCATTATTCGATGGTACATACATATAAGAGATTGCTCTCTCATTGCCAATAGAGATAAAACAATCGAATGCGAGTAAATATTCCAAACACGTTCGTCAACAGGTAATAGAGACTACCACTCAGAATAGAACGTTTAGGAAAGACTGACACATTTGCAAAACAATTAACAGTTTACCTAGTCTTGGGTACCTGTAAAGTTTAAAAGAAAAGTTGCAAGCTCGCTCTTCTAGGCCACTTCTGTGCCAAACAAGAATGTCTTCAGTTCACGTTCATCTTTAACTACCAACATGACGTTTTTCGTTATTTTGTTACAAAAAATAGTACCAGTACCGACACGTTTTCGAGTGATCCTCATTGTGCTGATGTTTTGAAGCAACATTTATTCGTAGTACGTAAGTCAAATCTGTTGACGCTTAAATTCGTTTGCTAGAATGTCTGTCCACATTTTTATTGCTTTGCTTAGGCTCAACGATTCCTTTCTTTTCTTTATAATAACAAAAGGACACCATTTCTCGTTACCAGTACTAACACCCGGCTTTTGAACCTCTTCCATTGTACGCAGATGTCACATGTTAGTGGAATGATCATAGTTAATGGTACATGTCAGTTCTCAAGTGCAATGACGTGTATCATTGTGGATTAATGTGTTTAGGCGATGTCAAAACGACCCTTCTTAAAACCAGAAAACCATTTCCTTCCTGCGCTCTGTCCAGTGGCATTCTCCCCATACACGGCGCCGATGTTTTTGCCTGCCTCTGCTGCTGTCGCCCCTTTGTTGAACTCGAACAGAAGAATGTGTCTCAAATGTTCCGATTTCTCCACTTCGCACTCCATTTTCTTGCGTCCACAGCTCCACTCACTTTCTCCAAACGCCAAAATGACAATATGTAAACTCAAATGGTTCAAATGGCTTTGAGCACTATGAGACTAAACATCTGAGCTCATCAGGGCCGCCGTTGGATAAGCAGCTGCAGCAGCAAGTCGTATACTCCTAGCTCACTCATTTGTTACATAGTTTAATTCTTAATTTCTTTGCGTGTTTTTGGTACTTGCATTGTTTAATTCATAAATTTCGAGCGTATTATAGTATTTGAGAGTTGTAGCATCGCGTTTTAGTACCTGAATAGTGTAAATTCGCGTAGTCGTTTGTCTACTGTTTTGTTTTGAACGGCCAGTGTCGGTTGGTCGCAGTCAGTGTGCTCCCTGCCGCCGTTGGATAAGCAGCTGAGCAGCAAGTCGTATACTCCTAGCTCACTCATTTGTTACATAGTTTAATTCTTAATTTCTTTGCGTGTTTTTGGTACTTGCATTGTGTAATTCATAAATTTCGGGCGTATTATAGTATTTGAGAGTTGTAGCATCGCGTTTTAGTACCTGAATAGTGTAAATTCGCGTAGTCGTTTGTCTACTGTTTTGTTTTGAACGGCCAGTGTCGGTTGGTCGCAGTCAGTGTGCTCCCTGCCGCCGTTGGATAAGCAGCTGAGCAGCAAGTCGTATACTCCTAGCTCACTCATTTGTTACATAGTTTAATTCTTAATTTCTTTGCGTGTTTTTGGTTCTTGCATTGTTTAATTCATAAATTTCGGGCGTATTATAGTATTTGAGAGTGTAGCATCGTGCTTTAGTACCTGAATAGTGTAATTTCGCTTAGTCTCCTTCCGCCGCCGAGCAGTGTCAGCAGTGCGCAAGTAGCAGCATTACTGCATTTACTAGGCAATCTTGTATTTTAATAACCGTTTAAATTTTGTCGATTTGTTTGCGCTCTCTGTAGATTAGTTCAGACGTTCTTAGCAAAACAGTTTTTAGCATGGATAGGGACTGCAACTGCTGTGTTCGGATGCAGGCTGAGTTGGCATCCCTTCGCTCCCAGCTTCAGGCAGTGCTGGCTTCGGTCACACAGCTTGAGGCTGTTGCCAATGGGCATCACTGTGGGGGTCGGGATGGGGGTTTGTCGGGGACGGCCAGCTCGTCCCACGCATCCCCTGATCGGACTACGACTGTGGTTGCCCGGGATACTGCCCGCATTGAGGCTGATCCCTCACCTGTGGTAGAGTGGGAGGTCGTTTCAAGGTGTGGCAGGGGGCGAAAGACATTCCGGAGGGCTGAACGGAAAGCCTCTCCAGTTTGTCTGACGAACCGGTTTCAGGCTCTATCTCAGGCTGATACTGATCTTCGGCCTGACATGGCTGCTTGTCCTGTTCCAGAGGTTGCCCCTCAGTCTGCAAGATTCGGGCAGTCGCAGAGGGTGGGCTTACTGGTAGTTGGGAGCTCCAACGTCAGGCGCGTAATGGGGCCCCTTAGGGAAATGGCAGCAAGAGAGGGGAAGAAAACCAATGTGCACTCCGTGTGCATACCGGGGGGAGTCATTCCAGATGTGGAAAGGGTTCTTCCGGATGCCATGAAGGGTACAGGGTGCACCCATCTGCAGGTGGTCGCTCATGTCGGCACCAATGATGTGTGTCGCTATGGATCGAAGGAAATCCTCTCTGGCTTCCGGCGGCTATCTCATTTGGTGAAGACTGCCAGTCTCGCTAGCGGGATGAAAGCAGAGCTCACCATCTGCAGCATCGTCGACAGGACTGACTGCGGACCTTTGGTACAGAGCCGAGTGGAGGGTCTGAATCAGAGGCTGAGACGGTTCTGCGACCGTGTGGGCTGCAGATTCCTCGACTTGCGCCATAGGGTGGTGGGGTTTCGGGTTCCGCTGGATAGGTCAGGAGTCCACTACACGCAACAAGCGGCTACACGGGTAGCAGGGGTTGTGTGGCGTGGGCTGGGCGGTTTTTTAGGTTAGATGGCCTTGGGCAAGTACAGAAAGGGCAACAGCCTCAACGGGTGCGGGGCAAAGTCAGGACATGCGGGGACCAAGCAGCAATCGGTATTGTAATTGTCAACTGTCGAAGCTGCGTTGGTAAAGTACCGGAACTTCAAGCGCTGATAGAAAGCACCGAAGCTGAAATCGTTATAGGTACGGAAAGCTGGCTTAAGCCAGAGATAAATTCTGCCGAAATTTTTACAAAGGTACAGACGGTGTTTAGAAAGGATAGATTGCATGCAACCGGTGGTGGAGTGTTCATCGCTGTTAGTAGTAGTTTATCCTGTAGTGAAGTAGAAGTGGATAGTTCCTGTGAAGTATTATGGGTGGAGGTTACACTAAACAACCGAACTAGGTTAATAATTGGCTCCTTTTACCGACCTCCCGACTCAGCAGCATTAGTGGCAGAACAACTGAGAGAAAATTTGGAATACATTTCACATAAATTTTCTCAGCATGTTATAGTCTTAGGTGGAGATTTCAATTTACCAGATATAGACTGGGTCACTCAGATGTTTAGGACGGGTAGTAGGGACAGAGCATCGAGTGACATTATACTGAGTGCACTATCCGAAAATTACCTCGAGCAATTAAACAGAGAACCGACTCGTGGAGATAACATATTGGACCTACTGATAACAAACAGACCCGAACTTTTCGACTCTGTATGTACAGAACAGGGAATCAGTGATCATAAGGCCGTTGCAGCATCCCTGAATATGGAAGTTAATAGGAATATAAAAAAAGGGAGGAAGGTTTATCTGTTTAGCAAGAGTAATAGAAGGCAGATTTCAGACTACCTAACAGATCAAAACGAAAATTTCTGTTCCGACACTGACAATGTTGAGTGTTTATGGAAAAAGTTCAAGGCAATCGTAAAATGCGTTTTAGACAGGTACGTGCCGAGTAAAACTGTGAGGGACGGGAAAAACCCACCGTGGTACAACAACAAAGTTAGGAAACTACTGCGAAAGCAAAGAGAGCTCCACTCCAAGTTTAAACGCAGCCAAAACCTCTCAGACAAACAGAAGCTAAACGATGTCAAAGTTAGCGTAAGGAGGGCTATGCGTGAAGCGTTCATTGAATTCGAAAGTAAAATTCTATGTACCGACTTGACAGAAAATCCTAGGAAGTTCTGGTCTTACGTTAAATCAGTAAGTGGCTCGAAACAGCATATCCAGACACTACGGGATGATGATGGCATTGAAACAGAGGATGACACGCGTAAAGCTGAAATACTAAACACCTTTTTCCAAAGCTGTTTCACAGAGGAAGACCGCACTGCAGTTCCTTCTCTAAATCCTCGCACAAACGAAAAAATGGCTGACATCGAAATAAGTGTCCAAGGAATAGAAAAGCAACTGGAATCACTCAATAGAGGAAAGTCCACTGGACCTGACGGGATACCAATTCGATTCTACACAGAGTACGCGATAGAACTTGCCCCCCTTCTAACAGCCGTGTACCGCAAGTCTCTAAAGGAACGGAGGGTTCCAAATGATTGGAAAAGAGCACAGATAGTCCCAGTCTTCAAGAAGGGTCGTCGAGCAGATGCGCAAAACTATAGACCTATATCTCTTACGTCGATCTCTTGTAGAATTTTAGAACATGTTTTTTTGCTCGCGTATCATGTCATTTCTGGAAACCCAGAATCTACTATGTAGGAATCAACATGGATTCCGGAAACAGCGATCGTGTGAGACCCAACTCGCCTTATTTGTTCATGAGACCCAGAAAATATTAGATACAGGCTCCCAGGTAGATGCTATTTTTCTTGACTTCCGGAAGGCGTTCGATACAGTTCCGCACTGTCGCCTGATAAACAAAGTAAGAGCCTACGGAATATCAGACCAGCTGTGTGGCTGGATTGAAGAGTTTTTAGCAAACAGAACACAGCATGTTGTTATCAATGGAGAGACGTCTACAGACGTTAAAGTAACCTCTGGCGTGCCACAGGGGAGTGTTATGGGACCATTGCTTTTCACAATATATATAAATGACTTAGTAGATAGTGTCGGAAGTTCCATGCGGCTTTTCGCGGATGATGCTGTAGTATACAGAGAAGTTGCTGCATTAGAAAATTGTAGCGAAATACAGGAAGATCTGCAGCGGATAGGCACTTGGTGCAGGGAGTGGCAACTGACCCTTAACATAGACAAATGTAATGTATTGCGAATACATAGAAAGAAGGATCCCTTATTGTATGATTATATGAAAGCGGAACAAACACTGGTAGCAGTTACTTCTGTAAAATATCTGGGAGTATGCGTACGGAACGATTTGAAGTGGAATGATCATATAAAACTAATTGTTGGTAAGGCGGGTACCAGGTTGAGATTCATTGGGAGAGTGCTTAGAAAATGTAGTCCATCAACAAAGGAGGTGGCTTACAAAACACTCGTTCGACCTATACTTGAGTATTGCTCATCAGTGTGGGATCCGTACCAGGTCGGGTTGACGGAGGAGATAGAGAAGATCCAAAGAAGAGCGGCGCGTTTCGTCACTGGGTTATTTGGTAACCGTGATAGCGTTACGGAGATGTTTAATAAACTCAAGTGGCAGACTCTGCAAGAGAGGCGCTCTGCATCGCGGTGTAGCTTGCTCGCCAGGTTTCGAGAGGGTGCGTTTCTGGATGAGGTATCGAATATATTGCTTCCCCCTACTTATACTTCCCGAGGAGATCACGAATGTAAAATTAGAGAGATTAGAGCGCGCACGGAGGCTTTCAGACAGTCGTTCTTCCCGCGAACCATACGCGACTGGAACAGGAAAGGGAGGTAATGACAGTGGCACGTAAAGTGCCCTCCGCCACACACCGTTGGGTGGCTTGCGGAGTATCGATGTAGATGTAGATGTAGATGTAGAACTTAGAACTACCCTACAGGCCATTAAAACTGCTACACCACGAAGATTACGTGCTACAGGCGCGAAATTTAACAGACAGGAAGAAGATCCTGTGATACTCAAATGATTAGCTTTTCAGAGCATTCACACAAGGTTGGCGCCAGTGGCAACACCTACAACGTGCTGACATGAGGAAAGTTTCCAACCGATTTCTCATACACAAACAGCAGTTGACCGGCGTGGCCTGGTGAAACGTTATTGTGATGCCTCTTGTAAGGAGGAGAAATGCGTACCATCACGTTTCCGACTCTGATAAAGGTCGGATTGTAGCCTATCGCGATTGCGGTTTATCATATCGCGACATTCCTGCCCGCGTAGGTCGAGATCCAATGCCTATTAGCAGAATATGGAATCGGTGGCTTCAGGAATGTAATATGGAACGCCGTGTTGGACCCCAACAGCCTCGTATCACTAGCAGTCGAGATGACAGGCATCTTATCCGCATGGCTGTAACGGATCGTGCAGCCACGTGTCGATCCCTGAGTCAACAGATGGGGGCGTTTGCAAGACAACAAACATCTGCACGAAAAGTTCGACGACGTTTGCAGCAGCATGGACTATCAGCTCGGAGACCATGGCTGCGGTTACCGTTGACGCTGCATCACAGACAGGAGCGCCTGCGATGGTGTACTCAACGACGAACCTGGGTGCACGAATGGCAAAACGTCATTTTTCTCTGATGAATCCAGGTTCTCTTTACAGCATCATGATGGTCGCATCCGTGTTTGGCGACATCGCGGTGAACGCACATTGGAAGCGTGTATTCGTCATCGCCATACTGGCGTATCACCTGGCGTGATGGTATGGGGTGCCATTGGTTACACGTCTCGGTCACCTCTTGTTCGCATTGACGGCACTTTGAATAGCGGACGTTACATTTCAGATGTGTTACAACACGTGGCTCTACCCTTCATTCGATCCCCGCAAAACCCTAGATTTCAGCAGGATAATGCACGACCGCATGTTGCAGTTCCTGTACGGCTCTTACTGGATACAGAAAATGTTCGACTGCTGCCCTGGCCAGCACATCCTCCAGATCTCTCACCAATTGAAAACGTCTGGTCAATGGTGGCCGAACAACAGGCTCGGCACAATACGCCAGTCACTACTCTTGATGAACTGTGGTATCGTGTTGAAGTTGCATGGGCAGCTGTACCTGTACACGCGATCCAAGCTGCGTTTGACTCAATGCCCAGGCGTATCAAGGCCGTTATTACGGCCAGAGGTGGTTGTTCTGGGTCCTGATTTCTCAGGATCTATGCACCCTAATTGGGTGAAAATGTAATCACATGGCAATTCTAGTATAATATATTTGTCCAATGAATACCCGTTTATCATCTGCATTTCTTCTTGGTGTAGCAATTTTAATGGCCAGTAGTGTACTTAAACCTAACTAACCTATGGACATCACACACACCCATGCCCGAGGCACAATACGAACCTGCGACCGTAGCGGTGGCGCGGTTCCAGACTGAAGCACCTAGAACTGCTCGGCCACACCAGCCGGCTCAAATAGCAATAGGGGCTACAATCAAATAAATGGCAGTCGATAAATAAACTCCTAGGAACCGCAATAGCACATGTGAGACCAAAACGCTACGATCTTATGCGCTAAACGAATATTTTGTCACATGAGGAAAACCAGTTGTTATTTATTTTTTGCTACAGTTTGGCAGTAAAAATATAAAGTTGTAAATATAAGTTATGAATATTCTGTATTATATGGCAGTCCCTTCATGGTATGTAGTCTATAAAAACAACAACGATACATTTAGTCACAACAGGGCAGTATTACTGTAATCAGTTTCTGAGTTGGCACTGCGAATACCAGTTATCGTTCGGTGAGTTCTGCCCTGATGACGTAGGAATGTAATGTGCAACGAAGTTCGTCTGCACGCACTCCATTCGTTGCTGTCACGCGTAAAACGTGCAATTTTTCAGAGTTTCAGAATAAGGGACTGTTATCTTCCGCGGCGAAAAGTGTGGGCTATTTTCGAAACAGCACCGTCCTAAGAGGTTTGCGTGCGGCAGCGGCGAAAATGTATTGTGAGCAGGTGGATGGCACCGCAGCAGACAGCCTACATGCGAGCCGGAGAGCATCATACGTCACTGACGTGAGACGCCAGCGTAGGATGCGTGGCTGCTCAAGAGTAGGACGACAGGCCGCAGTGGAGAAACACGAGGCGAAACTCGAGCCGTGCAGTCAGTCAGCTGACGTATTTCGAAGGCTTTGAAGACAGTTACTCACAAGCGCTTACTAATCAAAATGCGTGCCTGTCGAATTCCATCACAACTAATGGACTAGATTCGTAATTTCCTGTCATAGGGGGCAAAATACGTACGTACCGACGGTAACTCACATAACCGAATTCATATATATGTTTGCATGAGCATCTTCTGGTGCAGCTATGAAACAATTAATTCGGTTTAGCTATATTAGTTACCGTCGGTTTCTACCAACTTTGACTTTTATGAAATGAAATCACGAAAACAGTCGCGTAGTTGTAACGAAATTCGAGAGACACGCATTTTAGTTAGCAGCCGCTTGTAACTGTGGAAAACTTTGGAAATATGTTAGATGACTGCACGGCTCAGTTTCCTCATTGTGGCTTGTTGGCCGACCCTTGTTTAGCTACGCATTGTTTTTTATAGCTAAAGTTTACGGCAATTCGAAAGTGTTTCTCACCGCAAACGTTTCGTTCCTATTCACTAAGCAGCTTGAGTGGCCATTCTTGGATTGTAGTACACATAATGTTTCGCATTTTTCTATTTGTACATTAACAAAAGTTTTCTTTCAGTAATTTGGCGTATACTTCATTTGCAATGTTTTTTCCCTTTCTTCAGACGTTCTGCAGCCCACTGCTTTTTCTCTCGTTGTTAGCGGATACTGAAAGCGAAGAAAACATGATTACACATTGATCTTTCGAGATTTTCCCACTTATTAGCTACGCAAATATAGCAAAAGGAAATGCCTTTTTCGTCGAAGTCGTCAAATAGTGAAAAATGAATGCGAAACCATGTTTATTTTTTCGACTCACCCTCCACTAGCAAGATGGGAGGCGTGCCTCGGTAGGTACGAGATCAGCGTGATGTATTGCTAACCGAGGGGGCCCAGGTTCGTTTCACGGTCGGGTGGTAGATTTTCTCCGCTCTGGGGCCGTGTGTTGTGTTGCCCTTACCTTCGTACCGTCATTACTGAGGTGAAGAAGTTCAAATGGTTCAAATGGCTCTAAGCACTATGGGAATTAACATCTGAGGTCATCAGTCCCCTAGACTTAAACCGAACTAACCTAAGGACATCACTCAGATCCTTGCCCGAGGCAGGATTCGAACCTGCGACCGTAGCAGCGGCGCGGTTCCGGACTGAAGCGCCTAGAACCGCTCGGCCACAGCGGCTGGCCACGAAGAAGTCGCCTAGCTGGCGGCGCATGACAAGTCTTCAGCATATGTAACTTCGTACCAGGATACGACTTCAAACTACTGTATATTCTGCGATGTCAAAACAGACACTGTCGTATCGTTTTTCCACTGTTGAGGTGGCTGTAAGCACACGAACGAAAGTAAATAAATAAAAAAAGCAACAAAGAAATAGGCAATGGATTTCAGATAAGTATAGAAGCGGAAAAATACTTTTGACGATGGTACACAGGCTGTGATAAGTATTTTATGTTGTCTGTTGATGGCTGGTCAGATAAATACGTATTTGTTTTATTAACAACACTAGATGTTTCATAAGTATTGCTTCTTTTGGACGGGACGCTGATGACGATTGTCTGGCACGACCAATGCGACGAGCGGTTAGTGGCTGGTATTCTTGTACGAGAACCGAGAATCGCCGCTCCAGCTCTGGTGTGTTGTTCGCCGTCTCACATCCTGGAACTCTCTCGCTTGTTTCAATGGTCCTTTCTCCTCCCAAGTTCCTTTCGAAGGCAACAAGTGTTCAACAATTGGAAAGACCTCATCGTCTCTCTCTTAAATTGGTCGCCACTGACTACATTCGATCGATATATCGGACACTACTACCAACTCACTATATTCTGTTTCTGCCAACTCTTGAAACTTGTAACGACACAAGTGCAACCAACTGACACCATATGCGCCGCGTTACACACACACACACACACACACACACACACACACACACACATGCATTCATACATTGCGACTATTTCTCGTTTTCTGGTCGAAAATGAGCCGTGTGTATCGCCGGGGAGATTAATCGCATCCGCCAGAGCACACTGTCAAGGTTCTAGCTCTTGTTTCCTTGGCTCATGCTACCACCAAGGAGTATAAAGAACATGTGTGGACCCAGAAGGTTGTGCACTAAAAGGCTCCGTCTTATTTCCTGTCCTGTGCTTTATCTCCGCTACACTGGCGATATGCGCAAATTACACCCAACAGTTCACTTCCCTCAGTATGCTGATGACGCCTCCTTCCTCGTCCTCTACCCCACACCCCAGAAACCTCAACAATACCTCCGAACGCACCTCAGTCAGTTTACCTCCTGGTGCAACCAATGGCTCCTAAAGGTCAACCCCTCCAAAATCCAGGCAGTAATTATGGAACGAATCACCCACAACTTCCGTCTCTATGTCTATTACTTTACCATTAACGACTGTCCCATCCACTTAATTGATACACCAAAATACCTTGGACTAACGCGCGACCTGCAATTAACGAAGAAACCTCAACTAATATGCATCCAACAGAAACCCCACAATGGACTAAAATAGTGAAACTACTAACTGGCCGAATTTAGGGACTATATCCTTCCACCATCCTCCGCACCTACAAAACCATGATCCGACACATCCTCTCCTACGCAAATGTTGCATGGCTACCTATCCATCAAAGTTCTATAATTCGTTCCAAATTATCGAACGCCATGCACTCTGCCTCGTTTTTCTCACCCGTTTACATTCCACCACGTGGATCTTCTACCGTCTCAGCAAATTCCAACCCCTCCTCAGCCACATCAATCACGTCCAGATATCCTGTGCTTCCCGCACACTAAATTCCAATAAACCCATTCTCTCTTCTCTGATCAGCAACTCTGGTATGATACCGTTCCTTCACAAAGGTATCCTACATCTTACACCTACACACACCCTGCATACTACACTAATGCAACTTCCATTCACTTCGTCTCCCAGACAATGAAATCCGCGCCAATATTTATACGTCCTACAAACTACGAGGGCGTGCTGAAAACTAGTGCCTCAGAATTGTTTTATCTACATTTACGTGATTACTCTGCCATTCACAGTAAAGTGCCTGCCAGAGGGTTCAATGAACCACCTTCAAGCTGTCTCTCCACCGTTTCACTCTCGAACGGCACGCGAGGAAAACGAGCACTTAAATTTTTCCGTGCTAGCCCCGATTTCTCTTATTTTATCGTGATGATTATTTCTCCCTATGTAGGTGGGTAACAACAGAATGTTTTAGCAATCGGAGCAGAAAACTGGTGATTGAAATTTCATGAGAAGATCCCGTCGCAACGAAAAACGCCTTTGTTTTAATGACTGCCAGTCCACGTATCATGTATGTGGCACTATCTCCCCTATTTCCCGATAATACAGAACGAGTTGCCCTTCTTTGTACTTTCTCGATGTCATTTGTCAGTCCCACCTGATGCGGATCCCACACCGCACAGCAATAGTCCAGAATAGTGCCGACAAGCGTGGTGTAAGCAGTCTCTTTAGTAGTCTGTAGTAGTAGACCTGTTGCATCTTCTAAGAATTCTGCCAATGAATCGCAGTCTTTGGTTTGCTCTACGCACAATATTATCTATGTGATCGTTTCAATTTAGGTTATTTGTGATTGTTCTCTCTAAGTATTTAGTTGAATTTACAGCCTTCAGATTTGTGTAAATTATCGCGTAATCGAAATTTTGCTGGTTTCTTTTAGTACTCATGTGAATAACTTTACACTTTTCCTTATTCAGGGTCAATTGCCACTTTTCGCGCCATACAGATATCTTATCTAAATCATTTTGCAAGTCGTTTTGATCATCTGATGACTTTACAAGACGGTAAATGGCAGGATCATCTATCCTTGGGAAACGCCGGATATTACTTCTGTTTTACTCGATGACTTTCCGTCCGTTACTACGAACTGTGACCTTTCTGACAGGAAATCGCGAATCCAGTCGCACAACTGAGGCGATACTCCATAGGCACGCAGTTTGGTTAGAAGACGCTTGTGAGGAACGGTGTCGAAAGCCTTCTGGAAATCTAAAGATATGGAATCAATTAGACTTCCTTTGTCGATGGCACTGTGAAAACTCTTAAAGCTCTTTAAATAAAACAAACGTTATTAACATTGTGCATCTTTGTTCTTCGGTCTACATATTTGCAGCTCTCTGGTAATCGACATTCGAATTCGAAGAGTTGTTCCTCACACAGAGGGAGCACTTTCTCCTTCAGCATGACAATGGAAGAGCGCACACGAGTTCTGCGACATCTGCAACAATCCAACTCCTTTGGTTCATCGTCATCGATCGACCTTCGTACATTCCCAGTTTCGCCCCATCCGATTTTCATCTGTTTCCAGCACTTAAGGCACATCTTCGCGGACTTCAGTTTGATAGTGATGAAATGGTGCAAGCAGAGATGAGGCTGTGGCTCCGTTGACAACGTCAAACATTCTAAAGTGGCGGTATCTCGTTGATTGGACTAACGTACCTGTATCTGGGATTCAGGCAGGATCCTTGGTTTCGCTCGTTGCTGAGATGCTTTTCCAACACAGCTGGAGAGCCTGTGCAGCGCTAATAGAGTTTTCGGGGGAATATCAAGTGGGCTAAGGCGTGAATATAAATCAGCACGGAAGGGGGAAGCGTGCTAGGATAGCCCGCGCATTTGTGAAAACCACTGCGCCGGGGTGGCGTAGTGGTTAGTGCATGTGCCGAGAGAGCAGGGGACTCGGGTAGAATCCTGGACTTGGTACAAGTTTTTTACTGTCGCTTCAGTCTGCATATCACAAATGTTTGAGGCTTGAAAAGGTCTGTGTAACAATTGTTTCATATGATTAACAGGAGTGTTTTTGTTGATCACGTTCCCAATGTCGTAATTGATGCTTTTAAATTACGTACGACTCTGGATCAATGGTTTCGATCGCAGTCATCTCCATTTTCTTTATCTAATTTGTGGCACATACTGTATCACAGCCTCTGTGGCTGGAGTACTTGACGAATAGATAGCCTCAAGGAGACTAGATTGCCATGAATGTGTGCGATTTTCTTTTTATCTCATATTTATTTTTTAAGCTAGCAATATGAAGCGAAAGTTGACACAGTACCAGTGGCGGCACTCGCCCTTTGAGATTGAGGAGCCTCCTCTACTCCTATAAATTCCTTACACGAACATTCTTCACGCTTGACTTGACGCTGGATATTCCGGAAGCGGCAGGCGTGTGCAGGGAGTTTCGTAAGGGCAGCCAAAACCGGTCAAAACGGCCGTTGCTGCCAGAAATGCGTTTCGTAGACCTCATCTAATCTCACAGCTGCTGCTCCATCGACAGCTGTTGAGAAGTCCACTGTGGGACACAAGATGGTAGCCTGTTACGCACGGATCTCAGAAAGAAAGTTCCACGTACCGTCCTACGCTAAGATCCTTTTGCAAGACTTGCGCACTCTGAGGACAGAGTACATGTTCCCTGCAGACACCGTTTAGCTGCTGTACGGAAAACAGGAGCGTCACAGTGTGCGAGTAAAATAGCGCGGCAACTAGAAATGTAATACAAAGTTGAAGTACTTTGGTCAGTTCAACTTTTCTGGGCTAAACTGCACACAGATTCACCGTGATATTCTAGGAGTTTATAAGACGGAGTGCCGAAGAATAATGCCTCCGGAATGTGAAAACTCTTAAAGCTTTTTAAATACAATAAACGTTAACATTGTGCATTTTTATTCTTCACGTCTACGTACATATTTCTCAGCATAGCCGCACTACCGACAAACACAAGTCTCCCGACGAGGGACCAATTTGTTGATACTGTCACTGTAGAACGTTGGACGTTGGTGACGGAGCCAACAACTCACGTCTACTTGCACCTCTTCGTCACTATCAAAGTGAAGTTCAAATGGTTCAAATGGCTCTGAGCACTATGGGACTAAACATCTGTGGTCATCAGTCACCTAGAACTTAGAACTAATTAAACCTAACTAACCTAAGGACATCACACACATCCATGTCCGAGGCAGGATTCGAACCTGCGACCGTAGCGGTCGCTCGGCTCCAGACTTTAGCGGCTAGAACTGCATGGCCACTCCGGCCGGCCCAAAGTGAAGTCCTCGAAGATGTTTTTTAAGTTCTTTAAACAAATGAAAATCGGATGGAGTCATGTCGGAACTGTACTGAGGATGATCGATGACAGTGAAGTCAAGGTGTCTGATTATTGCAGATGCCGCAGCCTTCGTGTGTAGTGTGGCGTTGTCATGCAGAAGGAGAGGGAGGGTGCTTCCTCCAAGTGTGGTCGAACTCTTCCAAATCGACCGTCCACTACAGTATGCTGTTGCTGGCGCACTGACGTAGTTACGTTGCACACCGCCATGTCACATGCTATAGCTAGGAGAGCGCTGCAGATATGTAGACAAGATGAATAAAGATGTAGAATGTTAATAATGTTTGTTTTATTCGAAAACCTCTATGAGTTTTCACATAAAAAATTCGGAGGCGTTGCTTCTCAGTACGCCGTCATAGTTGATAGGCCAGACAGATTTCATTGTCTGGGAGAAGGAGTCGGTGGAAGCTGTGCCGGTGTAGGAAACGGTACGTGTATAGGTGTAGGGACGGTGCGAGGTCCTATCATATCAGAGTTGGTCAAGAGAGTGCAAAATTTATGGGGTTACTGGATCTGTTGTTGTTGTTGTTGTTGTGGTCTTCAGTCCTGAGACTGGTTTGATGCAGCTCTCCATGCTACTCTATCCTGTGCAAGCTTCTTCATCTCCCAGTACTTACTGCAGCCTACATCCTTCTGAATCTGCTTAGTGTATTCATCTCTTGGTCTCCCTCTACGATTTTTACCCTCCACTCTGCCCTCCAATACTAAATTGGTGATCCCTTGATGCCTCAGAACATGTCCTACCAACCGATCCCTTCTTCTAGTCAAGTTGTGCCACAAACTCCTCTTCTCCCCAATTCTGTTCAATACCTCCTCATTAGTTATGTGATCTATCCATCTAATCTTCAGCATTCTTCTGTAGCACCACATTTCGAAAGCTTCTATTCTCTTCTTGTCCAAACTATTTATCATCCACGTTTCACTTTCGTACATGGCTACACTCCATACAAATACTTTCAGGAACGTCTTCCTGACACCTAAAGCAATACTCGATGTTAACAAATTTCTCTTCTTCAGAAACGCTTTCCTTCCATTGCCAGCCTACATTTTATATCCTCTCTACTTCGACCATCATCAGTTATTTTTCTCCCCAAATAGCAAAACTCCTTTACTACTTTAAGTCTCTCATTTCCTAATCTAATTCCCTCATAATCACCCAACTTAAATCGACTACATTCCATGATCCTCGTTTTGCTTTTGTTGATGTTCATCTTATATCCTCCTTTCAAGACACTGTCCATTCCGTTCAACTGCTCTTCCAAGTCCTTTGCTGTCTCTGACAATATTACAATGTCATCGGCGAACCTAAAAGTTTTTATTTCTTCTCCATGGATTTTAATACCTACTCCGAATTTTTCTTTTGTTTCTTTTACTGCTTGCTCAATATACAGATTGAACAACATCGGGGAGAGGCTACAACCCTGTCTCATTCCCTTCCCAACCGCTGTTACCCTTTCATGCCCCTCGACTTTTATAACTGCCATCTGGTTTCTGTACAAATTGTAAATAGCCTTTCGCTCCCTGTATTTTACCCCTGCCACCTTCAGAATTTGAAAGAGAGTATTCCAGTCAACATTGTCAAAAGCTTTCTCCAAGTCTACAAACGCTAGAAACGTAGGTTTGTCTTTTCTTAATCTAGCTTTTAAAATAAGTCGTAGGGTCGGTATTGCCTCACGTGTTCCCATATTTCTACGGAATCCAAACTGATCTTCCCCGAGGTCGGCTTCTACCAGATTTTCCATTAGTCTGTAAAGAATTCGCGTTAGTATTTTGCAGCCGGGACTTATTAAACTGATAGTTCGGTAATTTTCACATCTGTCAACGCCTGCTTTCTTTGGAATTGGAATTATTATATTCTTCTTGAAGTCTGAGGGTATTTCGCCTGTCTCATACATTTTGCTCACCAGATGGTAGAGTTTTGTCAGGACTGGCTCTCCTAAGGCTGTCAGTAGTTCTAATGGAATGTTGTCTACTCCAGGAGCCTTATTTCGACTTAGGTCTTTCAGTGCTCTAACAAACTCTTCACGCAGTATCGTATCTCCCATTTCATCCAACTACATCCTCTTTCATTTCTATAACATTGCCCTCAAGTACATCGCCCTTGTATAGACCCTCTATATACTCCTTCCACCTAACTGCTTTCCCTTCATTGCTTAGAACTGGGTTTCCATCTGAGCTCTTGATATTCATACAAGTGGTTCTCCTTTCTCCAAAGGTCTCTTTAATTTTCCTGTAGGCAGTATCTATCTCACCCCTCGTGAGATAAGCCTCTACATCGTTATATTTTCCTTTAGCCATGCCTGTTTAGCCATTTTGCACTTCCTGTTGATCTCATTTTTAAGACGTTTGTATTCCTTTATGCCTGCTTCATTTACTGCATTTTTATATTTTCTCCTTTCGTCAATTAAATTCAATATTTCTTCTGTCACCCAAGGATTTCTACCAGCCCTCGTCTTTTTACCTACTTGATCCTCTGCTGCCTTCACTACTTAATCCCTCAAAACTACCCATTCTTCTTCTACTGTATTTCTTTCCCCCATCCTTGTCAATTGTTCCCTTATGCTCTCCCTGAAACTCTGTACAACCTCTGGTTTAGTCAGTTTATCCAGGTCCCATCTCCTTAAATTCCCACCTTTTTGGAGTTTCTTCAGTTTTAATCTGCAGTTCATAACCAATAGATTGTGGTCAGAGTCCACATCTGTCCCTGGAAATGTCTTACAATTAAAACCTGGTTCCTAAATCTCTGTCTTACCATTATACAATCTATCTGAAACCTTTTAGTATCTCCAGGGTTCTTCCATGTATACAACCTTCTTTCATGATTCTTGAACCAAATGTTAGCTATGATTAAGTTGTGCTCTGTGCAAAATTCTATCAGGCGGCTTCCTCTTTCATTTCTTAGCCCCAATCCATATTCACCTACTGCGTTTCCTTCTCTTCCTTTTCCTACTGTCGAATTCCACTCACCCATGACTATTAAATTTTCGTTTCCCTTCGCAATCTGAATAATTTCTTATATGTCATCTTCAATTTCTGCGTCATCTGCAGAGCTAGTAGGCATATAGACTTGTACTACTGTCGTAGGCGTGGGCTTCGTGTCTATCTTGGCCACAACAATGCGTTCACTGTGCTGTTTCTAGTAGCTTACCCGCGTCCTATTGCTTTATTCATTATTAAACCTACTCCTGCATTACCCCTATTTGATTTTGTATTTACACTCCTGGAAATGGAAAAAAGAACACATTGACACCGGTGTGTCAGACCCACCATACTTGCTCCGGACACTGCGAGAGGGCTGTACAAGCAATGATCACACGCACGGCACAGCAGACACACCAGGAACCGCGGTGTTGGCCGTCGAATGGCGCTAGCTGCGCAGCATTTGTGCACCGCCGCCGTCAGTGTCAGCCAGTTTGCCGTGGCATACGGAGCTCCATCGCAGTCTTTAACACTGGTAGCATGCCGCGATAGCGTGGACGTGAACAGTATGTGCAGTTGACGGACTTTGAGCGAGGGCGTATAGTGGGCATGCGGGAGGCCGGGTGGACGTACCGCCGAATTGCTCAACACGTGGGGCGTGAGGTCTCCACAGTACATCGATGTTGTCGCCAGTGGTCGGCGGAAGGTGCACGTGCCCGTCGACCTGGGACCGGACCGCAGCGACGCACGGATGCACGCCAAGACCGTAGGATCCTACGCAGTGCCGTAGGGGACCGCACCGCCACTTCCCAGCAAATTAGGGACACTGTTGCTCCTGGGGTATCGGCGAGGACCATTCGCAACCGTCTCCATGAAGCTGGGCTACGGTCCCGCACACCGTTAGGCCGTCTTCCGCTCACGCCCCAACATCGTGCAGCCCGCCTCCAGTGGTGTCGCGACAGGCGTGAATGGAGGGACGAATGGAGACGTGTCGTCTTCAGCGATGAGAGTCGCTTCTGCCTTGGTGCCAATGATGGTCGTATGCGTGTTTGGCGCCGTGCAGGTGAGCGCCACAATCAGGACTGCATACGACCGAGGCACACAGGGCCAACACCCGGCATCATGGTGTGGGGAGCGATCTCCTACACTGGCCGTACACCACTGGTGATCGTCGAGGGGACACTGAATAGTGCACGGTACATCCAAACTGTTATCGAACCCATCGTTCTACCATTCCTAGACCGGCAAGGGAACTTGCTGTTCCAACAGGACAATGCACGTCCGCATGTATCCCGTGCCACCCAACGTGCTCTAGAAGGTGTAAGTCAACTACCCTGGCCAGCAAGATCTCCGGACCTGTCCCCCATTGAGCATGTTTGGGACTGGATGAAGCGTCGTCTCACGCGGTCTGCACGTCCAGCACGAACGCTGGTCCAACTGAGGCGCCAGGTGGAAATGGCATGGCAAGCCGTTCCACGGGACAACATCCAGCATCTCTACGATCGTCTCCATGGGAGAATAGCAGCCTGCATTGCTGCGAAAGGTGGATATACACTGTACTAGTGCCGACATTGTGCATGCTCTGATGCCTGTGTCTATGTGCCTGTGGTTCTGTCAGTGTGATCATGTGATGTATCTGACCCCAGGAATGTGTCAATAAAGTTTCCCCTTCCTGGGACAATGAATTCACGGTGTTCTTATTTCAATTTCCAGGAGTGTATAAACCTGTATTCACCTGACCAAAAGTCTTGTTCCTCCTGCAGCCGAACTTCACTAATTCCCACTATATCCAACTTTAACCAATCCATTTCCCTTTTTAAATTTTCTAACCTACCTGCCCGATTAAGGGATCTGACATTCCACGCTCCGATCCGTAGAACGCCAGTTTTCTTTCGCCTGATAACGACGTCCTCTTGATTAGTCCCCGCCCGGAGATCCAAATGGGGGACTATTTTACCTCCGGAATATTTTACCCAAGAGGACACTATCATCATTTATCCAAACAGTAAAGCTGCATGCCCTCGGGAAAAAATTACGGCCGTAGTTTCCCGTTGCTTTCAGCCGTTAGCAGTACCAGCACAGCAAGGCCGTTTTGGTTAGTGTTACAAGGCCAGATCAGTCAATCGTCCAGACTGTTGCCCCTGTAACTACTGAAAAGGCTGCTGCCCCTCTTCAGGAACCATACATTTGTCTGGCCTCTCAACAGATACTCCTCCGTTGTGGTTGCACCTACGCTACGGCTATCTGTGTTGCTGAGGCAGATCTAGGCATTCCTTTTTAGCACACATTTGTAGGCCAAATGCAATGTCAAGTACAACTATTGTGAGATGGTGACAACAATTTGAGCTAGACCTCACAGATCTGCTGGCCGGGGTGGCCGTGCAGTTCTAGGCGCTACAGTCTGGAGCCGAGCGACCGCTACGATCGCAGGTTCAAAGCCTGCCTTGGGCATGGATGTGTGTGATGTCCCTAGGTTAGTTAGGTTTAATTAGTTCTAAGTGCTAGGCGATTGATGACCTCTAAAGTTAAGTCGCATAGTGCTCAGAGCCATTTTTATCACAGATCTGGGTGATGTTGATCGAGTGGGAAGGCCATTGATATGAACCACAGGCGTCAATGACCACAGGCAACATGGACCACACACAACAGTCAACACAGATGACATGGACCACAGATGACAATGATCACAGATGACATGGACCACAGACAACAATCACCACAGAGGACATAGCCACAGACGACATGGCCACAGACGACCTGGCCACAGATGACATGGCCACAGACGACATGGAGCACAGATGACATGGACCACAGATAACATGGACCACAGACGACATGGACCAAAGACGACAATGACCACAGATAACATCGACCACAGGTAACATCGACCACAGATAACATCGACCACAGATGACAATGACCACAGACGACAATGACCACAGACGTCAATGACCAAAGATGACAATGTCTACAGACGACAATAACCACAGATAACATCGACCACAGATGACAATGACCACAGACGACAATGACCATAGATGACAATGTCCAGTGGCGACAATAACCACAGATAACAAAGACCACAGATAATATCAACCACAGACGACAATGACCACAGACGACAATGACCACAGACGATGATGACCACAGATGACAATTACCACAGATGACAATGACCACAGCTGACAATGTCCACAGATGACAATGACCACAGACGACAAAAACCACAGATAATATCGACCACAGACAACAATGACCACAGACGACAATGGCCACAGACAACAATGACCACAGACGACAATGGCCACAGGCAACAATGGCCACAGATGACAATGTCCACAGACAACAATAGCCACAGATAACATCAACCACAGATAACATCGACCACAGACGCCAATGACCACAGACCAAGATGACCACAGACGACAATGACCACAGATGACAATGACCACAGACGACATTGTCCACTGACGACAATAACCACAGATGACAATTTCTACAGATAACAATAGCCACAGATAACATCAACCACAGATAACATCAACCACAGATGAGAATGACCACAGACGACAATGATCACAGACGACAATGACCACAGACGACAATGACCAAAGATGACAATGTCTACAGACGACAATAACCACAGATAACATCGACCACAGATGACAATGACCACAGACGACAATGACCACAGATGACAATGTCCAGTGGCGACAATAACCACAGATAACAAAGACCACAGATAATATCAACCACAGACGACAATGACCACAGACGACAATGACCACAGATGACAATTACCACAGATGACAATGACCACAGCTGACAATGTCCACAGATGACAATGACCACAGACGACAAAAACCACAGATAATATCGACCACAGACAACAATGACCACAGATGACAATGGCCACAGACAACAATGACCACAGACGACTATGGCCACAGGCAACAATGGCCACAGATGACAATGTCCACAGACAACAATAGCCACAGATAACATTAACCACAGATAACATCGACCACAGATGTCAATGACCACAGACGAAGATGACCACAGACGACAATGACCACAGATGACAATGACCACAGACGACATTGTCCACAGACGACAATAACCACAGATGACAATTTCTACAGATAACAATAGCCGCAGATAACATCAACCACAGATAACATCAACCACAGATGAGAATGACCACAGACGACAATGATCACAGACGACAATGTCCACAGGCAACAATAACCACAGATAACATCGACCACAGATAGTATCAACCACAGACGACAATATCCACAGACGACCACAGATGACAATGACAACAGACGACAATGACCACAGACGACAATGGCCACTAACGACAATTACCACAGATGACAATGTCCACAGATGACAATGACCATAGATGACAATGTCCACAGACGACATTAACCACAGATAACATCGACCACAGATAACCTCGACCACAGACGACAGTGACCATAGACGTCAGTGTTTACAGAGGACAATGGCCACAGACGACAATGTCCACAGACGACAATGTCCACAGGTGACATGGACCAGAGATGACATGGACCACATATAATGATCACCACACGACATGGACCACACCTGCATGAACCACTCATGCCATGGACCACTCATGCCATGGACCACTCATGACATGGACCACACATGACATGTACCACAAATGTCATGGACCACAAATGCCATGGACCACACATGCCATGGACCACACATTCCATGGGCCACACATGCCATGGGCCACACATGACATGGACTACACATGACATGGACCACACGTGACATGGACCACACATGACATGGACCTCACATGACAATGACCAAATGACATGGACCACATACGACAATGTCCACAGACAACAGGCAGTCTTCTGGGCAGCCCGAGTTCCCGTGTTCGATTCCCGGCGGGGTCAGGGATTTTCTCTGCCTCGTGATGACTGGGTGTTGTGTGATGTCCTTAGGTTAGTTAGGTTTAAGTAGTTCTAAGTTCTAGGGGACTGATGATCATAGATGTTAAGTCCCATAGTGCTCAGAGCCATTTGAACCATTTCTTCTGGGCAGGCTGAGAGAACACCTTGCGGAGGGAAGGGACAGAGATTTTCTAACGTCGAGGAGGATCACGCAACAGTTCTCGAATGACTCCATGACCACGAAGTGGATGGAATGATTACTGAGATGTTGCAGACTGTTGTTCACAGAGAGTTCGCAGCTGCATTGAAAAATGACATCATGTCTCAGCGTCAGTTTGAAGTCTAGTGCAGGATTCAGTAAAAGTTACTTGGCCTACCATATTAATGTGTAACTTACTTTTTGAAGTCTCCTCATATAATGCATGCCAACTCAGTCAGCCAGCTGTGCAATGCCATGCTATACAGTTAGTGTCCTTAGTACTCTTGTGATGTAAATGACGTGGGCAGTCACCCCTGCAATTAGTTGTGACTGGATAAATGGTTCAAATGGCTCTGAGCACTATGGGACTCAACTGCTGTGGTCATCAGTCCCCTAGAACTTAGAACTACTTAAACCTAACTAACCTAAGGGCATCACACACATCCATGCCCGAGGCAGGATACGAACCTGCAACCGTAGCAGTCGCACGGTTCCGGACTGCGCGCCTAGAACCGCGAGACCACCACGGCCGGCGTGACTGGATAGTCAGTGGAGCTATGGAGACCAGTATAGAACACTTACAAGGGAAACTCCTCATCGCACCCGTGTCAGAATTAGTGGTCAGATGGCGCAGAGTATGGCCTGTCAAAAACTGAACACAGATCAAGCAGGAAAACAGGAAGAAGATGTACCTAACTGAGAGAAAAGAAGTAAGATCGAAACATTGAACGGTCCAAGCTTAAGATGTACCTCATCCAGTAGATGCGAATAGCCATTGTGTCGTGCTTATCTGTGGTCACGGTGTTGGAGAGCGATTGTGGAGATCCGTGTTCAACTCTCGCTCGTGCCCCACATATTTTTTCACGAAGTTATAAACTGTCCGTCCCGTCATTGACGTGTCTGTTCGCTATATTCAGATTTGTGTCTGTGTCGTGTTTTGCAACAGCAAGGCGTAAGGAAGCGACTTCCAGACGTAGATATCTCTTATTTGTTCTACACAAGTACCACATCTTATGAATCTTGCGTTCCGTATTCGAAGTTTTGACTCTTGAATTCCTTCGTTGTAACATAGTTCACGCCCGTTTATTTATCGTTTTCATTTCTGTGACAGGTCTATCCGGCATCTCGCCTGCTCTCACTATTCACCTCGAATACTTGCGACGGTAACGTATTACCACGTGAGTCATATTCTATGACCAATGTATAGTATGACAGTTACCAAGACTACAGAGGGGGAACAGACACTCAATGACCGGACGGACAGTTCATAATTAGGGAGATCTGAACACGGATTTCCCACTTTTCTGTCCAACACCGTGGTCACACAGCCACGATGCCGTGATTCTTCCGATTCTCTCGATGTTGCACATCTTCAGTTTGGACCGTTCACTTTTTCTATTTTGCTACTTTTTTTCAAGGTTCAGTACAACTTCTTCCCGTTTTCATGCTTGATCTGTGTTCAATTTCTGATTGGCTATCCACTGGGCCATTTTCCAACTAAATATGAGGGCAATGCAATGGGAAGTTTCCCTTGTTAAAAGCAGACTATTAATCGCATGATATCCATAGATTTTACGCCATAATTGAAGCCTGTGAATTCCATTTGGGTGTGGATGACGTATGCGGATTTTCATTGATGATAGCAACTGATGGGCATCTCGGAATGAGACTGTAAAATTCCAAAATCTTTCATGTAATATCGATATCTTAAGTAAAAGACTGCTGAGCGAAAATCTGCCCAGTGTGTTATTATCACGGACAGTTTAATAAGACATTCTAAGCAGCACATAGGTGTTCCAAAACTATTCGTTCAGTTTAATACAGGAGGTAGAAAACATTAAAATAAATATAGTTCGACAAGGAACATAAGGTCTCTGAAGTCAACTTGTAATATTAGGGACATTTTGTTAGTGACGCTGACGTAAACCGTTGTGCCTGTGTCGCTGACTGGGAATGTACACTGACATTCGAAATTGCTCTGTGCACACGATTCACACGTTTGGACACATGCGAATCCAAGAGGTACACAGGTACTCGACCTCGTGCTCAGCAGCTGGGATTCAGTGTTAATGTGTGGGCCGGAATTTTCGGTGACACGTAGCCTGGAACATACATTCTTACATTCCGCCTCAACGGATGGAGATATCGCATCTTCGTGCAACAGGTGCTGCCAGAACTGCTGGAGGATGTTAGGCAAAGGACGCACTTCCAGCATGATCGGGCACCAGACCATTTCAGCAGTAGTGTCAGGAATCATCTGAGAGCCAGCTTCGGGACTCGATGGATCTGCCGAAGTAGCCCTGTGACCTGGCCACTGACGTCGCCTGACCTCGCGTATTTGGGTTTCTTCCTCTGGTGGTGTATGAAGAAGCTGGTGTACGAAACCGATGTCAAAACGGAAGAAGACCTCGTCGCTAGAGTTGCCAGGAATCTTCGAATGGACACGACAATTAACGGTCCGACGATGTACTGTGTGCGGTCGCGCTTTTGAGCAGTTCCTGTGAATGACAGTGCTATAATTAGGATACTGAACTACCTTCTGTGTAAATCATCCCTAGCATTAGAAATTGCCATCAGGGACCATATTTACCATAACTAAATACGAGTATATTTCTCTTGATATTCTTTACCTCCGCACTAATTTGAACGAATAGTTTCGGAAGACCATGTACGGTATTTAGCAGTAAATAGTCCATAGTATTTTTATGGTTGGCTCCAAAATAGACATAAATTTTTGCAAGAAATCGTTCTGATGCCTAAGACTGTTTTTCATTTCAGATAGGTTCTTTACTTCATTTCATTACCGGTCGGCTAATTTCACCCCCTGTAGTATCGTCTAGCGACAGCACACAAATCGCTCACAACATGTCAACATTCACATATCAGTATCGACGGAACAAAACGCATCAGTTGGTGTACTAGTAACACGCTGCGTTTGCATTCTGATGAACAGTGGTTCGAGTTCCCACGGGGACAGCGGAATTAACATTTTCCGTAGCCTCCACAAGTAAGTGAAGGCGAATCTCAAGATGTTCCCTTTGAAAGGGCAAGGCCGTTTTCCTTCCCAAATCTTCTCAAATCCGAGTTTGTGCTCAATCTCTAATAACCTCATAGTCGACGGTACATTGAGCCCTAACATTTTTGCGTGTAAATGAGTCTTTAATCTGAATTCAGTACAGCCATAGCAGGTGCCGGCACAACTTTAACAGAAGTGATGTTTTATTTGTACAATCTCGGATGGTCTCTTATTTCCTCTTAAAGCCCCGTAACTTCACAATGTTTCTTCGCGTTTTGCAGCAGTTGAGTTTTATCTTAATTGGAGTATGCTTAGAACCAAATTCATCTCTGACACACACCTTGTTACAACGAATATCCCGTCTCGGCTGCATCATTCTTTACTTTTGCTCCCTGGTATCTGAGTATTTTACCCAATCCCCCTCGAGGGAATGCATAAAAAACTTTTTTCATGCTTGGTCCTGCAGCAAAATTTTCATTATGAAGGCCTTTACATGTTTTTCTTTCCACATTAATCTGTGAATCATGGGATTCTCTATGAAGAACTTAATTTTTGAATGATGTCGCTTGATAACACGTTGAGGTTACACTATGATAGTTCTACAAATTGTTTTATTTCATGATCCAAGGATAGTGATAATAACTAGAGGGAAAGTTTTGTTAAATTTGAGAATGAACCCATGCATGTAGGATGCTGTTTCCTTGGGGAGAAGACCGACGAACTGATTTTGTTGATTGCCCTGGTGGACTGGTATCTCTTGCACGAAAAGATTCACTATTAGCGATAGTGGACAAACGAAACGAACAGGTGATTTAAATCATCTCGTGGCGCCCAGATGCATGAACAAGTTAGCGTATCTCTGACACCAATTCCCTGGAGCTACCTGGGTTCAGAGTCAAATTTGGTACAAAAGTTAATATAGTATTTACAGATAAATATGTCACAATCAGCACAATTATTGCAATTAGTGCAGCTAATCCAACCTTAGAAAAAAATTTCATTGCAATACGAACATTCAGTGTCGTTTATTTCTTCACGGTGTTCGCAAAAGAACAGCTTCTGGCATTTAACTGAATCCTTTCCTTATTGCGTCTTTATTTTCTAATTATTCTAATTATTCAGTTCAGCAGATTTGGATCTTTCTGCTTTTTCTTCCGTTTCTACTGGTTTCCATCTTCTCTTGTTGATCTGCCTAATTTGTTTTCAATTGGCATTTACATCTACGTAGATACTCTGCAAATCACACTTAAGTGCCTGGCAGAGGGTTCATCGAACCACCTTCACAATAATTCTCTATTACTCCAATCGCGGACAGTGCGCGGAAGAAACGAACACCTATATCTTTCAGTGCAAGCTCTGATATCCAGTATTTTATTATGATAATCGTTTCTCCCTATGTAGCTCGGTGTCAACAAAATATTTTCGCATTCGGAGGAGAAAGTTGGTTATTGAAATTTCGTGAGAAGATTCCGCCGCAATGAAAAACGTCTTTGTTGTAGCGGCGTCCGCCCCAAATATAGTATCATGTCAGTTACACTCTGTCCCCTATTTCGCGATAATACAGGTCGTGCTGCTCTTCTTTGAACTTTCTCGACGTACTCCGTCAGTCCTATCTGGTAAGGATCCCAGACCGCGCAACAGTACTCTAAGAGAGGCGAGAGGCCGGACAACTTTAGTGTAGGCGGTCTCTTTAGTAGAAATGTTACGTTTTCTAAGTGTTCTGCCAATAAAACGCAGTCTTTGGTTTGCTTCCCCACAACATTTTCTGTGTGTTCTTCCCAATTTAAATTGTTCGTAATTGCAATTTCTAGGTATTTGGTTGAATTTACGGCCTTTAGATTACACTCATTTATCGTGTAACCGAAGTTTAACGGATTCCTTTTACCACTCATGTGGATGACCTCACTTTCCATTATTTAGAGTCATTGCCAATTTTTACACCGTTGAGATATCTTTTATAAATTGTTTTTGCAATTTGTTTTGATCTTGTGGTGAGTTTACTAGACGATAAATGACATCATCATCTGTAAACAATCTAAGTCGGCTGCTCGGATCGTCTCCTAAATCGTTTATGTACATAAGGAACATCAGAGGACCTATAAAACTACTTTGGGGAACGCCAGAAATGAGTTCTGTTTCACTCGATGACTTCCCGTCAGTTACTACGAAATGTGACCTCCCTGAAAGTAAATCACGAATTCAGTCAAATAGCTCAGATGATATCCCATAAGCACGCAATTTCAGTACAAGCCGCTTGTGCGGTACAGTGTCAAAAGCTTCATATGTGTGAAGAGACAATTGTGTTTCACAAGAACGATGTTTCCTGAGAACTCATCGTTATTATCGTTGTCTTGCCCTTTTCTTGGCTTTTATTTTTTGTTGTTGTTGACCTCATTTCAATTTCGGCTGGTATATGACGTCTCTTCGACCTAGTGCAAGACATATCAGCGCTGTTCCCATCTCATTCACGTGAGTGACTAAAGGTAATACATTATTGTCCTTGCCTCTCACTTCTGATTTATGCAAAACTTTCATCGGCATGTCTATCTGGTGCCTGTTCTGTATCTTTGCTGCACTGAATCCAGTTCATCTTCTCCAATGGGTCCATTAACTGCTTCTTCAACACTTGTGTTTCTCTCGTTTACTATATCTCTTCTATTGTCATTCAACTTGTCAAAACGAGATGGTGCCAACGTCCGGCGAGCCGAAGTCTGCGGAAACAGAATCTGTACGTGAAAATACACGTGAGCACAAAGCAATAATCCCACATTTATGAAATCCTTTTACCATTGTAGCTCGTACTAATGCCAGCCAACTGCGAGCCATCTACTTGGAACAGTCAGCTGCGTTCTGACTGCTACAGTGACTTGAAGTAGCTACTGGAGGGACGATTTTTCACAGAAATTCTTTTTCAGTGACGAACCCATGTGCCTAGAAAGGTTAATCGTCCTATAAGAGATCGTAGAGCACATTCGTGACTCACCTGAAGTTAACGTCTTTCGTGCCATGCCCTCTTCGAAACTTTTTGGACCACTTGTTTGCAAGAAAATGGGGATGGTTTCGTGTATCTGGACATGCTGCAGCAATTTGGTATGCAACAATTATAGCAAGCCATTGGAGACTTCATTCAACAATAAAACTGTTCCCCAACATACTTTATTTCAGACGGTCGTGATTACCTCAACGTCGAAGAGTCTCAGCGTGGTGTTGGACGTGCTTCTCAAGACGATTCTCCTCTTCTTCAGCGGCCCCCACGGCCAGCTGACTATTAATTTTAATTATTGAGTTTTTGGATACACCCACTGTTGAGATGGCCTCAACAGTGGAAAGAGGATACTACAGCGTTTTACGACAATTCAGAAAATTTATTAGGATCAGTCCGTACCCAGGTACGAAGTTACATGGGCTTAGAATTGTCATGTTACACCACGCAAACGATTTTCGTGTCAGTTACGAAGTTAAGGAGAACGCCACACCCCATCCCCGAGAGGAGAAAATAAACGACCCCGCCGCGAATCGAACTCAGTCCACAATGGTTAGCAGTTTGCCGCGGGAAACCCACAGCTACCGAGGTGGACATCACCTGATTTAATTCAGTATGATTTCTTCTTATGGGGTGATGTCAAAAATCGTGTGTTCATGTCTCCACTGTCACTTAATTTGGAAGACTTCCATGGAAGAATGCTTCACGCGATTGCAGATATCGACCATACGTTAGGACGGGTGTGTTCCAGAGTTTGAATACTGTACTGGTGACTGAAAAACTTAGAGAGATCCTCTATCCACTAATATGTGTAATTTTTCTGTATGTCTTGTAGTTTTCGGAAGGTACTTACGAATAACACTCTACGCTCATTACATTCACAAAGCGGATTTTATTCCCCGTCTAGATTGTTTTCACTTTTAAATTGACAGTTTTTGGGTCTACTTGAACCATCTTCAGGTCTGATTGTACCTATCACAAGAGGAACCTGTCCTTTTACCGGCAAAATTTACATGCTACGTCACTGGATACTATTACCTAATGACGTACTATGTAAGGTTTGCTGGCACTTTAGGCGGTTATTTTTTGTACCCGAAACATTCGGATCTGAAAATAGTTCATGTGGATCCGAAACGGCGCATTTTAAACACGAAATCAGTCTAGACGGACAGTAAAATATGATGTGCAAGTGTTGCAGATTTTCTCTGAAGACAGTATGTTACAATTTTGCAAACATTCATAATCCAGACTTTGTACGGTAACACGTGCGTATTTTCAGTTCAGCTCCAACAGTTGGTCTGTACTGAATATCTCGCGTTCTGAAGTAACCTCGATGCGGCGCACATGGTACGCCTGCGCTAATGGCCATATTTCACGGTAACGGTCCCACAAGTGCTGCAGTAGTTACATCTCACTCTGCTTGTTGCAGTGCTTCCGAACATTACCTTTACGTGCCTAACGCCGGGGCAACGATAACTCAGTTTACTGCGCCATTATGAAGAAACATCTTCGTCGTAAAATGAGTTTCCTAACAAAGTTTCGTGCCGGAATGTTTATAACGGATACCTGCTTGTGAAGCAGTAAAAGCGCTCTAGTGGGCTACTATACACCAGAAAGGACGTTCTAGGGAACACGAGGCACCCACTGCACGTATAGTGTACGCGATGCAAGCGGCACCACCCTGGATGATAGCTCTAAGAACCTACGCTTCTTGTCACGTAGTTGCACTGTATAGAACCTGAACATGACTACTTTACTTTCTAGTAATTATATTGTTTGGGCCCCATGCGTACTTCATATAGTCATTCTCTCTAAGCCTCACACTGGGTGCCATTTATGTTGTGTGCAATTTTTTAGGACCATTCCAGAAACTGATTGAGTAATGATGCCTCGTTACTAAGCTTGAGTGACTAATATACACTGAAGCGCCAAATAAACTAGTATAGACACGCGCATTCAAATATAGAGTTCGGAAAACAGGCAGAATACGGCACTGCGGCCGGCAACGCCTATATAAGACAAGAAGTGCATGGCACAGTTGTTATATCGGTTACTGCTGCTACAATGGCAGGTTATTTAAGGGAGTTTGAACTGAGTGTTACAGTCGGTGCAGGAGCAATGGAATACAGCATCTCCGAAGTAGCGATTAAGTCGGGATTTTCCCAGACGACCATTTCACGAGTGTACCGTGAATATCACGAATCCGGTAAAACATCTAATCTCGACATAGTTGGAAAAAGATCGTGCAAGAACGGGACGAACGACGACTGAAGAGAATCGTTCAACTGACAGAAGTGCAACACTTCCAAAAATTACTGCAGATTTCAATGCTGGGCCATAAACAAGTGTCACCGTGCGAACCATTCAACGAAGCATCATCGATGTGGGCTTTCGGAGCCGAAGGTCCACTCGTGTACGCTTGATGACTGCACGACACAAAGCCTTACACCTTGCCTGGGCCCATCAACACTGACATTGGACTCTTGCCTGGTCGGGCGAGTCTCGTTTCAAATTGTATCGAGCGGATGGACGTACACGGGTATTGAAATAACCTCATGAATCCAAGGACCCTGCATGTCTGCAGGGGGCTATTCAAGCTGGCCGAGGGTCTGTATTGGTGTGGGGCGTGTGCAGTCGGAGTGATATGGGACCCCTTTTACGTCTACATACGCCTCTGACAGGTGACACGTACATAAGCATCTTGTCTTATCACCTGCATCCGTTCATATCTATTGTGCATTCCAACAGCCTTGGGCAACTCCAGCAGGACAATGCGATACCCCACACAGAGAGTCCCGAGGAACAGTCTTCTGAGGTTAAACGCTTCCGCTGGCCACCAAACTCCCCAGACATGAACATTATTGAGCATATCTTGGATGTCGTGTAACGTGCTGTTCAGAAGAGATTTCCACCACCCCCCCCCTCCCCCCCGTACTCTTATGGATTTATAGACAACCCTGCAGGATTCATAGGGTCAGTTCACTCCAGCATTATTTCAGACTTTAGTTCCCATGCCACGACCTGGTGCGGAAGTTCTGCATGCTCGCGGGAGTCCTACACGATATTAGGCAAGTGTACTAGTTTCTTTGGCTTTTCAGTCTATATTCACCACAAAAATTTGTACTTGAAAGCAGCCTTCTACATGAAATAAAATGATTAGACGCACTGAAAGCTGCTACTGCCTTATTTGTGTAATGCTATTACTGCCTACTAATACCACCCTTTGTAAGAAATTAGACACATGAATTAACAACAGCGCGATCTCACTACTGTTAACGAAATGCTGGGCTGTAAGCAAACTTTAATACCGAAACGGATTAAAGAAAGGAGCCGCGCGGAGCAGCCGTGCGGTCTCAGGCGCCTTGCCATGATTCGCGCGGCTGCCCCTGTCGCCGGTTCAAGTCCTCCCTCGGGCATGGGTGTGTGTGTTGAATGCCACATCACCATCGATTGCACCCGTACCATATTTCTATGCACCAGGAATTGCATGGCGACGACTTTGAACGTAGTGTACAGTTGTGCCACTGGGCACAAGAGAAATTACGGGACGATGACAGATTTTTTACACGCGTTCTATTTAGCGACGAAGCGTCATTCACCAACAGCGGTAACCTAAACCGGCATAACATGCGCTATTGGGCAACGGAAAATCGACGATGGCTGCGACAAGTGGAACATCAGTGACCTTGGCGGGTTAATGTATGATGCGGCATTATGGGAGGAAGGATAATTGGCCCCCATTTTATCGATGACAATCTAATTGGTGCAATGTATGCTGATTTCCTATGTAATGCTCTACCGATGTTACTACAAGATGTTTCACTGCATGACAGAATGGCGATGTACTTCCAATATGATGGATGTCCGGGACATAGATCGCGTGCCGTTGAAGCGGTATTGAATAGCATATTTCATGACAGGTGGATTGGTCGTCGAAGCACCATACCATGGCCCGCACGTTCACCGGATCTGACGTCCCCGGATTTCTTCTGTGGGAAAAGTTGAAGGATATTTGCTATCGTGATCCACCGACTACGCCTACAACATGCGTCAGCGCATTGTCAATGCATGTGCGAACATTACGGAAGGCGAACTACTCGCTGTTGAGAGGAATGTCGTTACACGTATTGCAAAATGCATTGAGGTTGACGGACATCATTTTGAGCATTTATTGCATTAAAGTGGTATTTACAGGTAATCACGCTGTAACAGCATGCGTTCTCAGAAATGATATGTTCACAAAGGTACACGTATCACATTCGAACAACCGAAATAAAATGTTTAAACGTACCTACGTTCTGTATTTTAATTTTAAAAACCTACCTGTTACCAACTGTTCGTCTAAAATTGTGAGCCATATGTTTGTGACTATTACAGCGGAATCCATCGCAAAGCGAAAAAAGTGGTCCAACTGAAACATTCATATTTGTTTACGCACTACACGAATATGCAATAAAAAAATGGGGGTTCCTATTTTTTAAAAAAAACGCAGTTCATATTCGTTTGACCTATGTCAGCGCCATCTAGCGGACCAACCATAGCGCCATCTGGTTCTTTGTAGATTTTTCGTTTGACGCTTATTTCGTGAGATGTTTGGCCCGGTCACGATCAATGGACCACCCTGTATAGTGTGACTCATGTAAGCCCTCCCTCAAACCTGTTATGTTATATCGTCACAGATCCGATGATGGCACCTTTAGCGTGTTGAAACCGGTTATCCAGTAAACAGTATTTAAGCGGTCTTGGCTTTTGAATTATTTCTGTAACAGGGTGAACGCCCCACTATGCACTGTATGTTCCCTGCAAAAAATGTGTTTATATTCTCTTACTTGCAGCGGAATAAGCTCCAAATATAGGTAGGTTCGAAATCATTTCTTTATGAACGAGTTGAAGCTGACGTCAGTGAATGAGTGTTATTCGGCTGTTTTTACATTTATTTCACAATGTGCAAGTCTCTTGGTAAATTAATAACGAATGGAACTCAAAAATATAACAAATATTCCGTTAATTAAGTAGAAAATAATTAAAAACAGAGATTATCCTTACGAAGCATGTAGCTATCTGCTTTCTCACCGCTTCGAGCGCTAGTATCGCTCCAGCTGTCAAACGATAACTTTCTCACCAGAGTGTGTCGTGACTGTATGTATTAGATTCTGGTAATACGAAGCCACTCCGCTGCTTGTTCTCGTGCGTGTGTGTGTGTGTGTGTGTGTGTGTGTGTGTGTGTGTTTTGACTTTATGAGCGCTCAGGGAACGAATGTGGATAAAATCGCTAAAATTCTTACACAATGAGAGGATGAAACCTACAAAACGTCACTCACCCACTCACTATCACCTCACTGGACTGACTCACACAACCACCCTATCTCACGCGCCTGAACACAATGGAGAAAGGGCGAAGCGTGCTGCTCCAGGGATTAAAACACAAGTAAAACGACGTAAGAGCTAAAATAATGGCATAGGCAAATGTGAGAGGCGGACCACTGACAGAAAACATGGCTGAGCCAGTCACTCTGTGAACACATGAAAACCATCTCTCTGATGCTGGTTTTCATATTGCACGGACGAGGACGCAGATCTACGATTTCAACATGCTGCACCACACATTTTGGTGAGGTCATTGCATACTCGTGGATTAATCTGTGCATTTTCTTCATGCATTGCTTCCGTTTCTTGCAGCTTGTGTTGCTTTCGATTCATATTTATAGAGAGTAAACTCTCATGTGATGTATTTGTTCCATTCGTAATGCAAATATGCACTTCTTTGTCGTCAGTTTGGAACCATGTGTCCATGTAACTGTGATTAACACATATCCGTGAGCGTCGTTAGCATTCTCTCTCTCTCTCTCTCTCTCTCTCTCTCTCTCTCTCTCTCTCAACTAAAAGTGCAAACAACACTTTCCTTGGATTATTCTTTGGTTCCTTAAATATCAATACAACTGAAGGCTTTGTATGGGACTTAAGACGAGCTGCAATCGGCCGAGTGATAATGCCTATTTTGTAATTAATCGTTTTGATCATTAGATCATCTTTCTAGCACTACCTATTTTTGTCTTTTAGTTTCAGTCTAAGGTTTCCATTTTTTGGCTATACCACGAAGTGGCTTTACATATTTGCAGCAACACTGGATTTCCTCCCATTCGTCGGGTCTGTTTGAAAAAAAATTTACTTGCCTTACTGTGATATGAATTCTTGAACTGTCTTTGCAACTATCAGGTACGTCTACATCTACATCTTCATGGATACTCTGCAAATCACACTTAAGTGGCTGGCAGGGGGTTCATCGAACCACCTTCACGATAATTCTCTATTATTCCTCTCTCGAAAAGCGCGCGGAAAAAACGAATACCTATATCTTTCTGTGAGGGCTCTGATTTCCCTTATTTTATTATGAACATGTTTTCTCCCTATCTAGGTCGGCTTCAACAAAATATTTTCGCATTCGGGAGAGAAAGTTAGTGATTGAAATTTCGTGAGAAGATTCCACTGCAACGAAAAACGCCTTTGTTTTAATGGTGTCCATCCCAAATCCTCTATCATGTCCGTGACACTCTCTCCCCTATTTCGGGATAATACGAAACGTTCTGCTCTTCTTTGAACTTTCTCGATGTATACCTCCGTTAATCCGACCTGGTAAGGATACCATATCGCGCAGCAGTACTCCAAAAGAGGACAGACAAGCGTAGTGCAGGCAGTCTCTTTAATAGTTCTGTTATGTTTTCTAAGTGTTCTACCAATAAAACGCAGTCTTTGGTTTGCCTTCTGCACAACATTTTCTGTGAGTTCTTTCCAATTTAAATTGTCCGTAATTGCAATTCCTCGGTATTTAGTTGAATTTACGGCCTTTAGATTAGAGTGATTTATCGTGTAACCGAAGTTTAACGTATTCCTTTTAGCACTCACGTGGATGACCTCTCACTTTCAATTATTTAGGTTCAATTGCCTATTTTCGCACCATTCAGATACCTTTTCTAAATTGTTTTTCAATTTATTTTTTATCTTCTGATGAGTTTACTAGACGATAAACGACAGCATCATCTTAAAAAATGGCTCTGAGCACTATGGGACTTAACTGCTGAGGTCATCAGTCCCATAGAAATTAGAACTACTTAAACCTAACTACCCTAAGGACATCACACACATCCATGCCCGCGGCAGGATTCGAACCTGCGACCGTTGCGGTCACGCGGTTCCAGACTGTAGCGCCTAGAACCGCTCGGCCACCCCGGCTGGCGACAGCATCATCTGCAAATAACCTAAGACGGCTACTCAGATTGTCTCCTAAATCGTTTTTATACGTAAGGAACAGCAAAAGGCCTATAACACTACCTCGGGGAACGTCAGAAATCACTTCTGTTTTACTCGGTGACTTTCCGTCAATTACTACGAACTGTGACCTCTCTGACAGGAAATCATGAATCCAGTCACATAACTGAGACGATATTCCGTAAGCACGCATTTTCTACGACCTGCTTGTGTGATTCAATGTCAAAAGCCTTTCGAAAATGTAGAAATACGGAATCCCTTGTCAACAGCACTCAACACTTCGTGTGTGTAAAGAGCTAGTTGTATTTCACAAGAACGATGTTTTCTAATTCCGTGTTGAATGTGCATCAATAGACCGTTCTCTTCCAGGTAACTCATAATGTCCGAACACAATATATGTTCCAAAATCCTACTGAATATCGACGTTAATAACACGAGCCTGTAATTTAGTGCATTACTCATACTTCCTTTCTTGAGTGCTGATGTCATCTGCGCAACTTTCCAGTCTTTCGCTACGGATCTTTCGTCGAGCTAGCGATTGCATATGATTGCTAAGTATGGAGCTATTGCATCTGCACACTGTGAAAGGAACCTAATTGGTATACAGTCTGGACCAGACGACTTGCTTTTATTAAGTGATTTACGTGTTCGTCAGTGATGAAATATGTTGATTTGCAGAGTATAGAACAGCGACGATATCAGGTTAATCTCACGACGTAAATTCCCTCATTTTTTTTTTATCAGAATTGAAAGGTTTTTGCCCCATGTGCTTAGGTTCAGGTGATACAGATGGAAAATACACTTATCTTGCACGAGTTTCATCTATGACGTGAGACTAAACACATCACTTCATTAATGGGACAGTATTCAGTTAATTTTTTTCCTTCATGGGCTTTTAAATGGAATTCACATTGTGCTTGCGAAAACACTACCGTTATTAAAATTTGCAAGTGAGACTGCGTTATCACGGATTCATGTTTGAAAACTGGTTGAATATTAGGATAAAACTAGTTCCGATACTTTAATTGCATATTTAGCTAAATTTTTCAAGATCACGGTTGGTTTTCAACCTCTTTACAGAATTAATTCTGTAACAAGATATGTTCATCAGGCAGATTAGGAAAGGTAGTAGTGCACCCTTCGTGCTAATAGTTACCTTGTGGTGACGTCCCTGTGTGTTAGTTATTTCCGTGAGACACAAAGCATGTGGCAGGAGCACTATTACCTGGGAGTGTTGGTGCATTTCATTATCATGCAAAACCCCACGTGGGTATGAATAAAGTTAACTGATTCAGAACTAATCATGATGCAGGCTCACACTTCCATGATACTATACGGAAAGTTTGGAATACATCCAGGGACGTCGGTTGCAGGTGTTCTGAGACGAAAAGGTTGCCACTGTAACGGAATTAATAGCGGGCATCATCAGACCAGTAAGAAGGCTAACGACTCAAAGTTACCGTGCTGTACGCTCACAGACGTGTCAAGTGAAAACCGTATCTGAGTTATAAGTCCCAAATCGTAATGTTATAGAATACTTCGCCTTGAATTAACGACTAGTTCTACACACTAAAGGTAAAGATAACAAGCCCTTCTTCACCTTCTACAATAAAAATGCCATGATGGTTTGGTAAAACCGTCTCGCTATCTCTACAGATCAGCTGTGTCAACTAAAATGAAAAGAGTGTAATGTAAGAGGTAACAGGGACAAGTGTTATAAGGAAACATCATTTTATTTTCATTTGACGTTAGATGCGTGTAAACGGTTAGAAGGAAAACTTGCATTTAATATCTAATCTGCTTCCAATGTTAGGTATGAAACTTTCGATGTGCCGGCCGGTGTGGCCGAGCGGTTCTAGGCACTTCAGTCTGGAACCGCACGACCGCTACGGTCGCAGGTTCGAATCCTGCCTCGGGCATGTATGTGTGTGATGTCCTTAGGTTAGTTAGGTTTAAGTAGTTCTAAGTTCTAAGGGACTGATGACCTCAGATGTTAAGTCCCATAGTGCTCAGAGCCATTTGAACTAAACTTTCGAAATAAGACTAAAATATCTCTCTTAGAAATTACGGTTTCATATTGAGACTCCTTTATATCATCGAAACAACCTATTCTTCACGAAACTTCTATCCTGAAATCCCTATGACTATGTTTCCGTAAGGAACGCCGTTTAGCCGTCCGCGGTGGCCGAACGGTTTTAGGCGCTTCAGTCCGGAACCGCGCGACTGCTACGGTCGCAGGTTCGAATCCTGCCTCAGGCATGGATGTGTGTGATGTCCTTAGGTATGTTAGGTTTAAGTAGTTCTAAGTTCTAGGGGACTGATGACCATAGATGTTAAGTCCCATAGTGCTCAGAGCCATTTGAACCACTTTTTTCGAACGCCTTTTCGCTAGTTGAAAGTATAGTAGGAGATTCGGTAACAGACAATTTAACAAATTCGAATGTCGTTTCGTTTCATAAGATGTGCTTCACATAATACAGTACCTGACCCTTTTTGGCATAACATGATAAATGGCTTAATGTCTTACTCTTAGTGAGGCTACTTGTAGTTCAATAAAGAACATAAACAGCTCGCTCTTGGTTCCTGAGTCTCCAGAATTCCCAAATGTCACCATCAAAAGTTACTCGTGCAAGGATGTGTACGCGGTCATGCAAATTCAGAAAGAAACGTTACATTGTGATTAAGAGAAAGATTTTGTCATTACTTTACATAGTGACTAGTGTAGGTTTAAAACGTATTATCCAATAGGTATAAAATTCTGTGGAGCCCAAAATATCGTGTGGGAAGAACCATAGCTCTCTTGATTACACCCAGCAGGCCTAAGCAAAAACACTGAATACAAACACGCTCATGAAAGCAAGTAAATTAAGGAAGTTAAAAGATGTGTTTGACAGATGCAGCCTTCTATAATTGACCTAATTATAAATAAAAAATAATCAAAGTAAAATATTATGCATAGTAATGTCAAAGATAGACTTTAGCATTGCAATAAAAAAAATTATGATCTAAATTTCTTTGCTCCATGGAGTTTGGAACCTCCTGAGTCTTTTGCTGGATACATTTCATTTGAAATCCAGAGTAGCTCCTTCTGCAACCGAACTTTACACAGCATTCTCTTTTAAAAAGGAAAACGCCTCTCCGACGCATTGAACATGTCTCACGCCAAAGACATTGAGGATACGGACTTTCAGTGTCCTTCGTTACTGAACAATCTGGCACCACATGCCGTGGTGACGACGGAAGAGTAAGGGACCAAAGGAAGGTTGATACCTCTAAACGCAACACGTGACAAGGTTTTTGTATGTCCATACTTTTGACAGGAGGTCTTGGGGCCGTTTACTGTTTCGAGAAAATGAGACGCTTACACCTGTCCTTATGATTTTATTTATTTTGTAGCTACCAGATCCGGCGCTCCAACGCGCCATCTTCAGGCTGAACTTGATGCTGAAGAGGTTGACACGATCCCTATTTATACCGCATCAGTAGGCAACGTAACTGGCTACGCAGACTATCTGAAAACTTTTGAGTCAGCACTTCACCTCCAACTTGATGGTTGGAGTGCTGACGCCAAGCCGGCCGCGGTGGTCTAGTGGTTCTAGGCGCGCAGTCCGGAACCGCGGGACCGCTACGGTCGCAGGTTCGAATCTTGCCTCGGGCATGGATGTGTGTGATGTCCTTAGGTTAGTTCGGTTTAATTAGTTCTAAGTTCTAGGCGACTGATGACCTCAGCAGTTAAGTCGCATAGTGCTCAGAGCCATTTGAACCATTGCTGACGCCAAAGTTTTCAGATATCTTGTGTACCCAGTTATGTTGGTCACTGATGCGGTATACACAGCGATCGTATCAATCCATTCGACATCAACTACAGCCTAAAGAAGGCGCACTGAAGCGCCGAAAGTGGTAGCTACAAAAAAATAAAATAAAATAAAATCGTAAGGACGGTTGCAGGCGTTTTGTTTTCCCACAACAAGGCAAGGTATTCGCTGCAAGCCGCATCGAAGAACGAGCGATGAAACGTCCCGTTCGAAAAATTATACATAACTGTGCTTAAACTAACACACAATATTTTTTAGCGCAACGCAATCTGACTTTCAAAAATTCCTATAAAAGAATGGCCCTGACTAACATTAACCTATACGTTTCACAAATCACTTACCTCACAAAAACCTTCGTTACTCGAACTACTGCAATACAGCGAGCGCCACTACTGCCAGCCAAATAAAAGATTCAAACTACTGAAGGCACTAACTACTGATAGGCATAGTAAGCAAATGAAAGATTTTGATAGAGAACAAACAATGTATTTACCTCAATAGTGGTCAAAAGTGATAATATATATATCATTCCATGATATCCAATATTACAAATTTACTCTTTCTGATGGACACACTTCCAGATCGTCCGCTCTCAAAACTCCGCCATCTCACTCCCCACATCCACCACTGCTGGCGGCTCACCTCCAACTGCGCAGAGCTACGCGCTGTTAACAGCCAACTGCCCAACACTACAATAGCAAATTCCAACAATGCCACTCAGCCACAGACTGCACACAGCACAGCCAGTGATATTCATACAGAGCGCTAGGTGGCGGGGGCGTTACCAATATAAGAACCTAAACATCCTACTTACAGCGACACCACCGGAGCCATGCCCACAAACGTTTCGCTGCGGCGACCCGACCACTCTTCCACCTACGGCCGAGCGCAGGATCCTCATCGTCATCTAGCAAACCAGCAGTGTGATCAGTGCGTTAGCCACAACTCTGAGTGAGAGACTTGTATTTTGTTTGGATCAAGTGATACGTTAATCTCAGAGACTGTTGTGAATACTCATGACATTCCTGTGGAAATGGATTACACGAAGTTAAGAAATTCTTCTTATCTATGCTGTAATGAAGTGAAGGACTCTCTCTAGGGTTACTTCGCCAACAGTACAGCAGGATCACATGGTAGAGCAATATCAGCAAGCATTGTAAGTAATTGTAAGTGTATTAAGAAAAGGTGGGCGGGTCAGAAATGTTTGCAGCTTATGTACAGACTAAAATAGCAGAATATGTAAGCTGAAAGTGCTGCACATCGCTGATGGTGCCTTAATAAACAGATATTAATGATTGATGCCAACCACCACAAGTGTATTTAAACACATTCATTAGGTAATGACCTATATCGTTCGTTAGAAAATAATCAGGTTGTATGGTTTTTCCAATATCGTATTACAGAGGTCTGGTCGTTTTCTACAATTCTGAGTCAAAATTTGGAAGTGACAGTCATATAAACATTCTATCGACCACTTGGTGAAAGCTTGGAGAGCAGCAAGTGCTTGTGGTACGGTATGCTGCGTACACTAGGCTATAGAGTTCATCCTCATTCCATATTATGTGCGCAGTTGGCTGTTCTTTCCTTTCAGTATGTCCTGTAACGCTTCATCCCTTTCACTGGCGATAGTAATGTCTTCAGCGAATCACATCGTTGATAACCTCTGACCCTGTATCTTAATTCCACTCTGGAACGTTTCTTTTATTTCCGATATTGTTTCATCGATCTATAGACTGAAAAGTAAGGGTGAAGGGCTACATTCCTACCTTACACCCTTTTTGATCTGAGCACTTCACTCCTTTCGTTCCGCCTTGGTTCTTGTACACGGTGGGGCAAATGAAAGTGACCCAGAGAACATAGTTCCAGGTTACAAAGGAAATGCAGAGAAAAGGAAATGCAGAACTAATCTGATTATAGCAGATGTTGAAAGTGACTCTTTTGGGACCTGGTCAGCAAGGTGCTGTAGCCGGACCGAAGCTGGACTGTTGGAATTGCTGCAGTCTCATCCGAAATGTTCTGCTGCAGTTCTTGAAGATTATGATACACCTTAGACTTGAGAGCTTCCCACACAAAGCAATCGCACACTGACAGATCACGTGACCTGTGTGGGCAACTAGGGCCACTACCAGACTGACCACTGCTAACAACTCTCTCAGGCATGAAGCTTGTGTAAATGTGATCCAAGGCTCGGCCGGCTGTATGGGCAGTTGCTCCATTCTGTTGGAAGTAACTGTAGGTATTTTCCTCCTCCGTTGATGCTGCCACAATTTCACATCCAATCATATCCACACGTCCGGGACACTTTTATTTGCCCCACCCTGTACTAATTGTATACCACTAGCCTTTCCCTACGGCTCACTCCCATTTTTCTCCGAATTTCAAACACACTGCACAATTTTGCGTTGTCAGATGCCTTTGCTAGGTCGATGAATTCAATGAACGTGTCTTGAATTTTCTCCTCGCTTCGGTATCAAGCGCAACGATAGAACTACCTGTCTGATGGCTTTACCTGATTATAATCTAACCACCCCTCGAGTTTTTTTTTTCATTATACGGAACATATACCGTATATCTTTTTCTGTCCGAAATTTTGTGGCCAGAAGTAGTGGGTCGATGTGTATTCGCGGTATGTGATATTGGGCTTTTCTTTTCTTTACCGAATGGAAACTTGAGCTTCCATTAAGCTGAAACCATACTTTTGCCACGCCCACCGGTTTAATCTTGAACGTACTGATGAGCTTTGAGCATTGTTGTACGATATCAGGAAGTGTTTGCTGCATTTTTTTGTCATTTGTTGTTTGACATTGGAAATCCCACTTCTCAACTGCGTGGTAAACTGTGTAATGGGTCGTGGTGTGGAACAATGTGGTTCAACATCAAATGTTTCAGCAAGATACAAGCGTTGTTATAGCGCAAATCTCTTAGTAGTGGTTGTTGGCATGCACAAGCAACAAACAATTGTGACGCTTAGAGGAAGTATAGAGTTACAGTAGCCAGAGTACGGAGGCGGCGAAAGGGCAAAGGACCTCTGACGAAATGGGAATCCGATTAGGACAGCTTTCAGTGACTCACAGAGTGAATGTTTCGAAAACACTGAAGTCGAGAAACGTAAAGAAGGAATGGCAGTTTCCCCCAATTTCACACGAAATGAAGCACGTGGATTGGCGGAGGAAGGCGGTGTTCGGTTTAAAGCCAGCTCTAGGCGATGTACAAGGATAATGCGACGCAATGGACGTGTATCGCAATTTCGGATATGCGTTGCTCAGCGACTTCCGGGATCGTATTTGGAGATGTTGGTCGTGTATCAATGACACGCTGGAAGACTGTGAAAGGAACATGTTTACCTCCTAGGGTAAATCGGAAAGTGATGACGACACTTCTGTTTGCTTCGGCATGACTTTCAGTACAACAACTGAAGAGAAAGGCGTCAAAAGTGCATCGGTTGAGAATACGGGCAATCAGAAATTGCGAATCACTGTGATGATGTTTGTGCCTGCCAATGGAACGAAGATGCTACCCTACGACATCCTCAATCATAATACTATGCGAAAAGAATAGTTGCCGCCTGGCGTCATATTTTGTTGCAAAAGGAGAAGGATGGTTTATCAGTGGGTTGGTTGCAGGTTGGCTCTGTACAGTCTGGAACAGGAGGCCAGGTGCTCTTCTACAGAATCGTGGGATGTTGATTCTTGGTGCTTTCAAGGGCCATCTGACACCAACAGTGAATGCAGTAATACTGAAATTAAAGACAGATTTTGTCGTCACTACACAAGGCATGACTTCGCAACAAAAAGTATTGTATGTTGTGGTGAATACGCCACTTGGTGACCATCTCATGTAGCATAGCAACTTGGTTACTTCAAGGCGGTCAAGCTGTGACGCCTACTGGGAGCTTGATGAAGCCTTCACTATCTTCAAATTGCTCCAACGTAGATATCCCGAGCATCAGCAGTGAAGATCTTTAAGAAGTGCTGTGTAAGAAATGGATTAGATGGGAGTGAAGACGATCGACTATGAGAGGAAATGCAAGATAACCATGATAGTGGTAGTGGCTCTGGATATTCTGTGGACAATGCCAGTGAGAAGGACTAACGAGGAAACACTCCCAGTCCGCAGCTCGTGGTCGTGCGGTAGCGTCCTCGCTTCCCACGCCCGGGTTCCCGGGTTCGATTCCCGGCGGGGTCAGGGATTTTCTCTGCCTCATGATGACTGGGTGTTGTGTGCTGTCCTTAGGTTAGTTAGGTTTAAGTACTTCTAAGTTGTAGGGGACTGATGATCATAGTTGATAAGTCACATAGTGCTCAGAGCCGTTTGAACCATTTTTTTTTTGGAACACTCACAGGTGTTAATAAACGATCTTGATGAAACTTAGCGAGCGTGTACACGGGACAAAATAATGCAATGTATGTTTTTTTGTTTGTGCTCAATTTCAATTGTAAGGGGTAAAACACATCCCAAAAGAAAACTTGGAATATCATGTTTGTAGGGAATATCTTCGAAACGATACTATATAAAAATGGTTTCTCATATAAAAGTTGATAGGTAATCAACAGCCGGCCGCGGTGGTCTAGTGGTTCTAGGCGCGCAGTCCGGAACCGCGGGACTGCTACGGTCGCAGGTTCGAATCCTGCCTCGGGCATGGATGTGTGTGATGTCCTTAGGTTAGTTAGGTTTAAGTACTTCTAAGTTCTAGGGGACTGATGACCCAGAAGTTAAGTCCCATAGTGCTCAGAGCTATTTGAACCATTTGGTAATCAACATTCTTGGGAACTTTATAATCCAATTTTGTAATACTGCGAAATTTTGAAAAATACTCCACCACCATTGATTAATTCTGAAAAGTGAAAGCTTTTGTTCAAAAAATGGTTCAAATGGTTCTGAGCGCTACGGGACTCAACTGCTGTGGTCATAAGTCCCCTAGAACTTAGAACTACTTAAACCTAACTAGCCTAAGCACATCACTCACATCCATGCCCGAGGCAGGATTCGAACCTGCGACCGTAGCAGTCCCGCGGTTCCGGACTGAGCGCCTAGAACCGCTAGACCACCGCGGCCGGCAATTAAAGAAGATTTGAGGCTATATACATCTTTGTGTACTAAAGCCGGTTTCTGAAATTCCATGTTTGGAAAATATGTTGTACACAATATGTTGTCGGAATATTTTCAACGATGTAATTAAAATATCTAAACATTCGTTATTAATCCGATTGTTTATTTTACTTGTATTTGACAAACTGCCTATTGGCTTCAGTGTCGGGTTCTTCGGCCGACGTTCATCTAATGATTTTTCTGACGTTTCGTCAGCACGAGTGGCTGGCATTGTCAAAGCTTCACCCTCCATTGCCGGTGGTGAACTGGAGGCGAGCTCGCGGCCGCAGACTATATGTACGTGGCGAGCCAACGTCCGAGAGCTTCTCCGCGGTCATTTCCGGTGCGGTTCTCCTCTTGCTACCTGCAACGGTCGTTCGCTGCAGTACGGGAAGCCAGGATCCGTTTACCTTAAGGCTTTCCTCTTTCTTGTTCAAACTGTTCGCGTGTTTTTGTATTTCTGCAGCTTCTCTGAACAAGCGCGTGTGATTGTGCTTCTCTATAGCCAGAACTCCCGTGTCGGCGAATTTTATTACGTGGTCGGTCTCATTCAGTGCGTGCTCTGCCACGGCCGATTTCTCCACCTGCCCCAACCTGCCGGACGAATATGTGAGCCGCAACACCTCAAACGAGAAATGCAACGCCTGGAAACTGTCCTGAGGAGCAATGGGTACTCCACAAATTATATTAGAAGCGTAACAGAGCCAAACACTCGGCGAAGTAAGGAACCAGAAAAAGAAATGTCGGGTATGGCCTTTCTGCCATACATTCCCAGAGTGACGGACAGAATCGGCCGTATATTGCGCAAACATGGCGTAAAGACGATTTTCAAACCGACAAGGAAGATCAAAGAGTGTCTTAGATCGGTGAAGGAGAAAAGAGACCCACTTGCAATGTCGGGAATATACCGCATACCATGCACAGGCGGAAAACTTTATGTCGGAATGACTGGACGATCCATTAACACCAGGATCAAAGAGCATAAGCGACATTGCAGGTTGGGGCAGGTGGAGAAATCGGCCGTGGCAGAGCACGCACTGAATGAGACCGACCACGCAATAAAATTCGCCGACACGGAAGTTCTGGCTGTAGAGAACCACTATCACACGCGCTTGTGCAGAGAAGCTGTAGAAATACAAAAACACCGAAGAGTTTGAACAAGAAAGAGGAAAGCCTTAAGGTAAACGGATCCTGGCTTCCCGTACTGCAGCAAACGACCGTCGCAGGTAGCAAGAGGAGAACCGCACCGGAAATGACCGCGGAGAAGCCCTCGGACGTTGGCGCGCCAGGTACATGTAGTCTGCGCCCGCGGGCTCGGCTCCAGTTCACCACCGGCAATGGGGGGTGAAGCTTTGACAATGCCAGCCACTCGTGCTGACGAAACGTCAGAAAAATCATTAGATGAACGTCGGCCGAAGAACCCGAGACAGAAGCCAATAGGCAGTTTGTCAACAAGTGGCCACGAAAGCCTCAACAATTTTGTATTACTTGTATTTGTTTTAAACTGTTATTTTACGTTTGACATTCATTTGATTTTTTGGTTTTTTTGTGCACGATTTCACATATGAGTACTTTGTTAATTGAAAATAAAAAGTAACTCATTATTATGATAACAAAATCGTCACAATAATGACATTCTTTAAGTAAATGCTTGAAACGTAACGTTTCTTACACCATGTACATAATATGAACGTGATTTCTCCACGTAATACACCTGACGGAGAACATAATATAAAACAAAATTCAGCGGCAGTTCAAATTGTCGCAGGTGATCCTCTAAATATCCTAGTTTATATCAGGCATATTTCACTACATTGGCAAGCCTTGGCGAAAAGAAGTGATCATATGCCACTGACTGCAGCTTAATTGTATTATTTTTGAGGTGGAGATTGACACCAAAACCATTCAAAAGAACTGGTTCTGAATATCTTGTCACACAGTTGTTCCAGAATCGAAAGCAGTATACTGTTCACAACTGTACCTATGCCGTGGAGCCCTTTGGTATTACCAGATGAAGAAGTTCCCCATCCTTGGAGATAATGCTCTGTACGGTTCTTTCACACTGAGAGCCCAAAGAATCTAACAATAGTAAAGAGCTTTCTCCCTCACTATGTAAGAAAACATCTTTCAGATACCTTTTGCTCTTGTCAGACGATTGTTTACCAGATTTCTGCTCTCTAAGAAGGACGTTTGAGGCCTCTAAAAGAGATTCGAAAGTAACTTTATTTCTTTCAAAACTATCAAAAGGTAGCGGTTCAGTGTTAAAAGACTGTTTTGACCGCCTTAGACGAGGACAAGAAACTTGTTCATCTGGTGATCTCGAAGGGCTCCACGGCACAGGTATAGTTGTGAGCTGTATACCGCTTTCGATGCTGGAAGAACTGTGAGAGATTTTCAGACCTCGTTTTGCTGAATGATTTTGCTGTCAATCTCCACTTAGTATATAATCACTCCTTTTCACCAAGGCTTACCAGTGTTCTGATATATGCCTGATATAAACTAGGATATTTAGAGTATCAACTGTGTCAATTTGAAATACCACTGAATTTTGATGTATATTGCGCTCTCAGTCACGTACATTCTGTGGAGAAATTTCGTTCACATTATGTTCATCTTTCAAACATTTAGTTACAGATTATCATTAATGTAATAATTTTGTATCATAATAATGAGTTACTTATTATTTTCAGTGAACAAAACACATGTGCATGAAATGGTGAATAAAAAAAAATGAATGTGAAGTGTAAAACAACAACGCAGAAACTTAAAATATAAAACAAATATAACTAAAATAAATAACTAGACTAGTAATGAATGTTTCGGTATTTTAATCACATGCATTGAAAGGATTCTGACAACACAATGTGAACAGCTCATTTTCCAAAAATTGTATTTCAGTAACCAACTTTATTACATATGGATTTACGTACGTTGAAATCTTTAATTTGTGTTGTAACAAAAGTTTCCTTTTTCAAAATTATTTAGTGGTAGTGAGATATTTTTGCAAAATTTCACACTACTACAAAATTCGATTTACAGTTTTCAAGCACGTTTATTACATATCAACTTTTATATGAGAAATTTTTTTTGTATATTACCATTTCGAAGATGTTCTCTTCAAACCCAATATGCCAAATTACCTTTCGAGTTGCGTTTTATCTCTTACTAGTGAAACGGGATACAAACAAAAAAGTACGTATTGCATTATTTTATTCCTTCTACACACCACCCAGATTTTATCTAGATCGTTAATCGACACTTGAGTTCGTTTTCTTATAAGTGGCATCTGTGTGTCACTAAGGGAGGTCATTACCAGATTTTCTTTTCTGTGTACCGGTACTTTTAATGTCGCCTTTAATTGCCTGTAATAAGCTCACCATTTGTAAATTTTGAAAATCAACCTAGTATGTGTATGCATGTTTTCTCTGTAATAACTTGTTCGACAGTGGTAGGTCGTCTTGCATTCGGTATAACGAGACGGCACGTTTCCCAGTTAAACTGCAGCGGGACGGAAAATGAATGTAAGATGGCGTGCTTCCAGGGCAGAACGGAGCCTCGTATACATCTGTCAGAGCGTTAACTGCTGGCTTTACTTGCTGCTGCCCGTACATTCACTGTGCAGCGTTTACGTTTCTTCCTCGGTAGTAGGCTAAATTTCGCTTTCCTGTACAAATAGAGAGCGAGTGTACTTAGCTGTCAGGCGCTGGCTCACGTTTCCCTAGAGCAGCACACCTGCACCTGTTTCATTAAAAAAAATAAAAAAATAAAGAGAACAATGGAAAAAATGAAAGAAACAGCCCGAGAATAAAAAAAACTGTTTGTAGAGGACAGACGAGGGGGCCATGGAGACTTTAATTGGGAACGTGATCAAATTACGCGAAAGCGGAAAAGTTGCTGTTTGACTTGTGTCTTGTTAATTGAGCACATTAATTAGACTCGTGGCCGGCTCCTGTTCCAGCCAGCTCCAGAGTAGCTCTGGATAGCGGCTGGATTAATCACAGCCTCTTTGGCGCGGGTATTCAAGTACCTTCTACCCACGCTTCCCAAACAGGCAGCTTTCAACACTGCCGGCTAAGATTGTCATCCTCGGTCTTCATCATAATATACAGCTACACTTAATTTTCAGCCCAGTCACTTACATAAAGATGACTCATTTTCTCCAGTATCCCTCGTTTGCAGTCCATGTTGTCGGGGGAATCAGGCACAGAATTCGTGCAGACCTATATCGGTAAATACAGTGGTGCAGGAAGTTAGTACACGAAACGGAGTTGCACTTCATACATCACTCCGGTATCTTCACTGATAAGTACTCTATGCTGTTAACAGGACTACATTGTGAAGTTTCTCCATCTTAAGTTGCGTTTGTTAGAGAGCATCTCATAAAGTTCAACAAAACTATCCCCTGCGTCATACAGCGACTGCTGTCCAGATATGCAAATGATCGGTTGCTTACGATAAATACTCACACCAAACTGCATTTCAAGAACACTGATAAAGATTATGTCATATCAAAGAAGGCATAACAATAGCCAAAGATAGTGAATTGAAAAGAAGCTATGAGACGAATATGAATAAAAATAAAGTAGGATTAATACAGTGTAGGGAAATTAGGTCAGGCGATGGTAGCAGAATTAGATTAGGCAACTGAGACGTTACAAATAGTAGATGAGTTTTGCTGTTTAGCCAGGAAAAAAAAGTACGTAAGTCATAGATAAAGAGGATATAGACTGTAGACTGGCAGTAGCAAGAAAATCTTTCCCGAAAAGGATACACTTGTTATCATTCACAATAAGTGGAAGGGTTATTGTTTTGAGTGAAGTCTAATATGCAAGAACAGAATACAAGCTTTCGATATGTCATGGTACAGTAAAATGCTGAAAATTAGATGCGTAAATCGGATATAAAGAACAAATGCTTTAAAAAAGCTTCATGGGAAACTTGTCTATTAGAACGGAATTGATACGTCACGTTCTGCACCTCAAGGAATAGTAAAGCTGACAATGGAAGAAAGTTAAGGTTGGAGGAGGACAAATAATTTATTAGAGGCGTTCAAGAGTTGACTTCAGCAAAGAGGTTCAAATGGATTTAGGCCGTAGTAGTTGTGGATATGTGAAGAAAGCTGCACAATATACACTGAAGCACCAATGAAACTGGTATAGCCCGCATCTCGTGGTCGTGCGGTAGCGTTCTCGCTTCCCACGCCCGGGTTCCCGGGTTCGATTCCCGGCGGGGTCAGGGATTTTCTCTGCCTCGTGATGGCTGGGTGTTGTGTGATGTCCTTAGGTTAGTTAGGTTTACGTAGTTCTAAGTTCTAGGGGACTGATGACCATAGATGTTAAGTCCCATAGTGCTCAGAGCCATTTGAACCATTTGAAACTGGTATAGCCACGCGTATTCAAATACAGAGCTATGTAAACAGGCAGAATACGGCGCTGCAGTCGGCAACGCCTATATAAGACATGAGTCTAGAGGAATTGTTAGACCGGTTACTGCTGCTACAGTGGGAAGTTATCAAGATTTAAGTGAGTTTGACCATGGTGTTATAGTCGGCGCACGAGCGATGCGACACAGTATCTCCGACATAGCGGTGAAATGGGTATTTTCCGTACGACCATTTCACTAGTGTAGCGTGAATGTCAGGAATACGGTAAAACATCAAACCTCCAATGTCGCTGCAACCGGTAAAAGATCCTGCAAGAACGGTACTAATCTGAGGTGTGGGGTTGATCTATTATTCTGTTATTCTGCGCAACGGATTAATCTGGGATGTACCCTTTACCCTGTGGCTCCTGCAAGATGCAATTTCCACCCCCACACTACTACAGAAGTCAGACAGACGCTCCTAACGTTCTAAAGAGAAATGCCTGAACATCTTTCAGCAGTAAATATCTTCTGGAGTCGTCCGCTGTAAGGAAATGACACAAAAATTCACAAAATTTCTTACGTAACTAGTGGGATACTTGGGTACTGGAGTAGTGCTATTTAGTGTAAGAAAAACGTGAAACTAACGAAAGTTATTATTTATTTTGCAAAAATTCTGAAAAATCACAATGACACTTTTAGTTATGAATTGAACAAGTTATATCCTGGTTCTTTTCGGAATGTGAAGTTACCTTTCAAGGATAGGATTTGCTATTGAAATTTCTATACAAAGTTAAAGATGCTTGTTGCCTTGGCAGAATGGCTGAGAGGTGCGCCTACTCAACTTGAATAATTATCCTTTAGGATGTTGCTAGGTACGGTCGAGGCTGTCGTGTGTGAAATGCAGTGAAGTGTACTGTTGTGGAGGAAATATGGGGCTCGCAATAGGTGTAGTGCACAATACAGTAAGCTGCGATGACTGCTGTCTGCGCCGCTCGCTGCTGACAAATAAGATAACTCTCGTTCTATCTGGATTGACCTTCGTCAATCAAACTCTCCCTGTGCCTTGATGATGTCAAGAATTCCTATTCACCCCTACTCTAACTATTGGCGTGGTACACCGGTCAGATAACCAGTCAACCGCGATGCCACTCAAAATTCGCTCGCAGGCGTTTAACTATAACTCTGTGTGTCCACACCGCACAACAAGTGTGTCGGCCCTTTGATTCGCTCTCGGCAGAGGTGCTCTCCCAGTGAAGTACTGAGGAGAGACTTGTTCCTCGCTCTTTCGAGTCCACGTACGAGCGCGCACCCTCTCGTTACGTGTTCTCGTTCCAAGAGCGACAATGGAACGGCCCCTCTCCACGCCAGACATGAAGGGGTATATCTTTCAGTCTCTTCCATTATTCCTTCAGCTCAAGACGTCAGAAATATAGTCTGCCAATCAGCATTTCTGTTCTAAAACGGGAGAATGACGTTTCGTTTAAGGCGACCAATCTGGAAACTTGTAGCTTTGGCGTTTTGCGTTTCCTGTCTCCCTGTGAAAATCTCTGAAACTGCATGCTATGTGTAAAGAATGCGTAGGCTGGCCACTCCCACACAATGTAGCGGAATTTGTTTTTAAGCCGAACACGGGGTCATTCCCCCATTTCACTCGGACCCACGCTATCCGCTACGGGCGGTCACCGGCCGACATGGGCTGGGTCGTCCTCTGAAGGGCCTGGCGTCCCGCTGTGCCGCCTCTCTCCGAAACTAAAAGCTTCTGTGACCGTCGTGTCTGGAATGTATGTGTGCACGCCAGCCTCGAGTATTTCAACCATAGTGCGCTCACTTGTCATTTGCATATCGTTTACATGAATTCATACAACATTGACTTTATCTTATCGAGTTTGGGTTCGAATGAAGCGTCTTGATGTGCGGAACATGATTGTCAGGGCGGAATATGTAAGCAATGAAGGTCAGGAGACCGCGACATCTTACTCTAACAACGAGCAAAGAGAATTGTTCAACGTGGCAGAAGTGCAACACTTTCGCAAATTGCTGCAGATTTCGATGCAGGGCCATGAACAACTGTCAGCGTGCGAACCATTCAATGAAACTTCATTGATATGGGCTTTCGTAGCCAAAGGCCCACTCACGAACCCTTGATAACTTTACGACACAAAGCTTTACACCTCCACTGGGCCCGCCAACAGCGACATTGGATTGTTGATTAGTGAAAAGATGTTGCCTGGTCGGACGAGTCTGGTTTCAAATTCTATCGAGCAGATGGACGTGTATGGGTATGAAGACATGTCAGCAGGGGACTGTTCAAACGCCGGTCGGGTTGGCCGAGCGGTTCTAGGCGCTACAGTCTGGAACCGCGCGACCGCTACAGTCGCAGGTTCGAATCCTGCCTCGGGCATGGATGTCTGTGATGTCCTTAGAGTAGTTAGGTTTAAGTAGTTCTAAGTTCTAGTAGACTGATGACCTCAGAAGTTAAGTCCCATAGTGCTCAGAGCCATTTGAATCATTTTTTGACTGTTCAAGCTGGTGGAGAATCTGTAATGGCGACGAACACATTGCTCCCAAAGAGAGGCCAGTTTGTTGATACCACCACTGTAAAGTGTTTGAGTTTGTTGACGGAGCCACAACCTCATCTCTTCTTGCACCGCTTCATCACTACCAAAGCGAAGTCCTCGAAGGTGTTCTCTAGTTTTGGAAACAGATGAAAATTGGATGTGACCGAGTCGGGACTGTATGGAGGATGATCGATGACTGTGAACCTAAGGCGTCGGATTGTTGCAGATGTCGCAGCGCTCGTGTGTGGTCTTGCGTTATCATGCTGAAAGAGAGGGTGCTCCATCCACATGTGGACGAGCTCTTCGAATTCGAATGTCGATTAGTGGACGCTGTTTTTCACGCTCCGATATAGTTACGTTACACACCACCATACTACACGGTACAATTCGGAGCCGTTAAGCGGCGAAGGGTTGCAGATATGTACATATTAAGAATAAAAATATAGAATGTTAATGACGTTTGTTTTATTTAAAAAGTTTTAAGAATTTGCACATAAAATATATGGAGACAGCACTTTTCAACACGCTCTCGTAGATAACTGCATCACCTGCTAAAATTCTAGGGTCACTATTAGTACTGTGCACAAGATCGCTAAAGGGGTGTAGGACGTCAAACGGGCCGACTTGGAATAGGAGAGGCACCACTGGACATTTTAATTTCCACCGTCTGTACTTTTACAAATAAATTCATAAAACTTTCCCAGCCTGAGCAGGCAGGATTCAGGAATTCACACTCGTAGCAGTGGAAATTCAAATAGGTACCAAATAATTATTTTTACATGTGAAATGTCATAATTTTTTCCCTTACTATTGGCTGCATTTGTTGCTGTAGGTATACTTCTCTTCATAAGGAAGAGAGATTCTTCGATCAATTTTCCACAGCATACAAACCATGCATACAGGTTATGAAACTCTAGAATTTTCCAAATCTATGAAAAACTGTGGTAAAATTGAGATAGTTAACTATAAAATTACAGTTTTTTTCTAAACATGAAGTTTAAAAGGTACCAGCTCAGTAATTTTTTCATAAATTAAATAAATTCTAGAGTTTCATACACCAGTAAATATGGTTTGTGTGCTGTGCAAAATTCATCGACAAATCTCTCTTAGTTATGAAGAAAAGTGTACCTATAGCAACAAATGCAGCCAACAGTAAGTGGAAAAATTATGAAATTTCACATGTAAAAAAAATTACTTTGTTATGTTTTTGCACTTCCAATGCTATCAGTGTCAATCCTGAATCATTCCTGGTCATGCTGACGATGTTTTATGAAGTTATTTGTAAAAGTATAGACAGTGTAAATTAAAATGTTTCGTGATGCCTCTCCTGCTCAAAGTCGGCCCGTTTGACGTCCTAACCCTCTTTAACGATCAACATGAGCAGCAAGGCCTCCAGCGAACTTCATGGAAGCACACCCGAAGTTACTTCTACATCGGTAGATGACTGCCCATCCAAGATAACATGGTATGTGCTCCCTATCGAAAAATTCTCAATGCAGTCACAAAATTCGCTTGATACTCCATGCGATAATACTTTGGATAATAAGCGCTGGTGTGGTACTGATTGTGAGTCAGATGCTTTTCGGAAATCGAGATATACTGCGTCAGCCTCACTGCATTGAACCATGACTTTCAGTACGTCATATGACAAAAGAGCGTGCTGGCTTTCACATGATCTATGTTTTTGGGATCCTTGCTGACAGGCGTAAAGGAGATCATTCTGTTGAAGAAAACTCATTACGTTTGAGCTCATAATATGTTCTACAATTCTACAACAAACCGATGTCATCGATAGTGGCCGATAGTTTTCTGGCTCACTTCTGCTATTCTTCTTGTAGAAGGGTGTGACCTGTGCTTACTTCCTTCCAACTATTGGGCGTGTTTTTTGTTCGATGGATCTACGGTGCAACATAGTCAAAAAGAGGGGCTAAGTCAGCGGCAAATTCGGTACAGAAACTGACAGGGATCAATCAGGCCAGGGAGCTTCGTTCAGTTTCAGCGTTTTCAGCTGTTTCTCAACGCCACTGACACTATTATCTATTTAGCTGAACATCTCAATGTACGATGATTAAATTGTGGCAATAATTCGGGGATTTCCTTTGTAAGGGAACATTTGAAAACGGAGTTAAGCATTTCTGCTTTTCTTTTGGTACTCTCGATTTCAGTTCCTGTCCCCTCCGTGAGTGACTGGTCACTAGGTTAGGTGTCACCTAATAGCTTTTATGTAAGACTAGAATTTGTTTCGATTTTGTGAAGGTCCTTTCAGCAACATCCTGCTAACCAGTCTGAAGGCATCACGCACTGGTCTCTTGACAGCGAAACGATTATCATTTAACAGCTCTGTATGTATAGTCAAAAAATGGTTCAAATGGCTCTGAGCACTATGGGACTTAACAGCTGTGGTCATCAGTCCCCTAGAACTTAGAACTACTTAAACCTAACTAACCTAAGGACATCACACAACACCCAGTCATCACGAGGCAGAGAAAATCCCTGACCCCGCCGGGAATCGAACCCGGGAACCCGGGCGTGGGTGTATGTATAGTCCTCTGCTTTATTTTACACCAATTATGCAATAATCTCTGTTTATTTTCTTTACGGTGGCTGTATACCATGGAGGGTCCCTCCCATGACGAAGTGTTCTACTAGGTTCATGGCCGACTAGTCTTTTAAAATTGAGCCACAGTTCCTCAATAAGCTCCTGTCGTGAGCTAAAAGTTTGAGGTTCGTCACAGAGATAAAACATTAGTGCTTCTTCATCTAATTTACTGAACACACAACTCTTACTGCTTGTCTTAGGTGCCCTTTGTACTTTGATAATCATTGCTGTACAACGGCGTGTTGCTCAGTGTTTTCAATTTCGATACGGACATCCTCTAAGAGGTCAGGTCTCTTTGATACCATTAGATATATTTACATCATGAGTGAGGTTCGGAACCACGTGTTCTAGGAAGTTTTCAGATAATTCATTTAATAATGTTCCACAGGATGTCTTGCCAGGCCCACCTCCAACAAAACTATATTTATCCCTATTGATTGTTGGGTGATTAAGATCTCCTCCGACGCTTACGGTAATAATTGAGAAGCTACGTGCTGGTGAACTGATGTTTTTTATTTCAAGTTTTTATTTATATCTGCGAATGAGTGTGATGGGAGATAGAAAGATCTAATTACAATTTTCTGCCACGGTCTGACACTGAGTCTTTCCCCAAAAATTTTCAGTTATTTCAGACATTCACTGTATAGCACGTAGAACAGTCAAAACAACCTTCGGTGAAATTAAAAGCCAAGACATCAACATCATGACTGTAGCTGAAATTGCACTATTAAACGCAGAGAACAGAGGGAAAGAGGTTGCCTGATTACTCCACAGGACAGGAAATGGGAGATTATTTGGAAGGCAAAGGTGATCCAGTATTAGAATTTAATTTTATGTATGACTTGCAATCAAATAATCGAAATTTTTGAAATCATAGGTGGACGTGAGAACATAACGACTTTTCAAGTATAAAATCTATGAGACTGGCAACGTACCATCAACACAGTCCTGAAGATAACAAAGACAGGCAAGTGTCAGAACTATCGCGCAATCGGCTTAACAGTTCATGCATCCAATTATCTGACAAGATTAATATATAGAAAAATGAAAATAAAATTGAGGATCTGTTAAACGACAAACAGTTCGCTTTAGGAAACGTGAAGGCACTAGAGACAATTGTGACGATGCGATTGATAATGGAAGCAGGAGTTTAGGAAAGTCAAGACTCGTACATATAATTACTAGGAAAAGTGTTACACATGTGCTAAACGTGCGAAATTCTCAGGAAAAGGATGCAAGCTATAGAGAACGATGAATAATACACAATACAAACGAAAACCAAGAGGAATAAAGAAGAATGGAAGAAGAAGAACGAAATTCTGTAATATAGAGACGCAGTCTTTCTTCCCTACTGTTTAATCTACGCAGTGCGAACGCAATGACGAAAATGACAAAAATTTTAGGCTGTGGGACAGAAATTCACGGTCGGAGCCTATCAGTCATAAGAATTGCTGATAGCGATTGCTGTCGTCAGTGAATCTGAAAAAGAGTTACGGAACCTGTTGAATGGAATGAGCAGTTTGCAGAGTGCAGAATGTGGTTTTAGGCGGAAGACGAAATGAGAATAGTGAGCCGCGGCGGCTCCGTTTCCTTTTACAAATCGACCGCCTCGTCCGCGTGAGTTCGAGGCCGCGGTATACACTGATCAACCAGAACATTATGACCAACCTACCCAACTGTGGCACGGATGACAGCGGCGACGCGTCGTGGCATGGAAGCAATGAGGACTCGGTAGGTCGCTGAAGAAAGTTGGAACCACATCTGCACACACAAGTCAACTAATTCCCATAAAGTCTGGGGAGAGCACAAGGGCCTCTGACATCACGTTCAATCACATCCCAGATGTGTTCGACCAGGTTCAGATCTGGCGAGCTGGGGGGCCAGAATATCAACTGGAATACGCCGCTGTGTTTCTCGAACCACTTGATCACACATCTGGCCTTGTGATGTGGCGCGTTATCTGGCTGAACAGTGCCACTGCTCTCGGGAAACGTGATCGTCATGAAGCGTTGTGCGTGGTCTACAACCAGTGTACGATTCTCCTAGGCCATGACTGAGCACGAGCTCCACTGAACCTATGGATTCCCACGTGAATGTTCCCCAGAGCATAATGGAGACTCTGAGACGCCGCCAGCTTGCCCCCGCCCTGCAGTACAGGTGTCAAGTAGCTGTTCCCCGGGAAGACGATGCATTAATGCATGATGAAGAAGGTATCGGGATTCAACAGACCATGCAACTCTCTGCCACTGAGCCAACGTCCAGTGTCGATGGTCACGTGCCCATTTCAGTCGTTGTCGCCGATGTCGTGATTTTAACATTGGCACATGTATCGGTCGTCAGCTGCAGACGAGCATCGTTAGGAGTGTTCGGTGCGCCGTGTGTTCGGACACACTTGTACTCTGCCGAGCGTTAAAGTCTGATGTTAGTTGCACCACAGTTCGCAGCCTGTGCTCAGAGTACGACGACCGTCATCTGTAATGAGGTGTGGCCGCCAGACCCCATCTTGGTTTCGCCACGTGTCGAAGACAGTCACCACGGTACTCCTCGAACACTCGAAAATTCGTGCAGTTTCAGAAATGCTCGTGCTGATCTTCTGAGCGATCACAATCTGCCCTCGGTCAGACTCAAGCTTTCTCTATTGTACACCCGGACAGCACGCTCACTGATACTGCTTGCAACGTGCGAGTGTCTGACTGGCGGTCAATCTTCACCAGGTCACGTTGCTAACGGCTGGACGGATTTGTATTGACAACACGTCAGTGGTCATGACGTTCTGGCTGGTCAGTGTAGTATGCGCTGTTCAGCTAGGGAACATGGTGGTGGTGTCACGATCGGGGTTCAAAATGGTTCAAATGGCTCTGAGCACTATGCGACTTAACACCTGAGGTGATCAGTCCCCTAGAACTTTTTTTTTTCTTTTTTTTTCTTTTTTTTTTTTAAAAGAAAAGAAATTCTTTATTAACCATCAAATAATAATTATACATCCAACCCACCTCCTTATTTGATTAGTGGGTCTTACTTGCTACTGTTAGTTACAATTAGCAGCTAATTCTATTTTATATTTAGTTGTGAGCTACAGCTATAAGTTAGTTTGAATGGGCAGTTATATAGTTTATTCTAATCTCTAAGTTTTTAGCTAACCTACATTCTACTTCCTGCAGCGTCACAAGTGTGTCAGCAGTGTACAAACCTACTGTATTGCCTTGCCCATCGAGCTAATCCCGATGGGCGTGCCCCTGACACTGGGCTGGCCAGGTTGTAAATCGCTGCAGGATTCTAAAATCTAAATTTCTAATCTAATTCCTACTAACTAATTCTAAATCTACGTCATCTCCAGTGTATTGTCAATTTCGGGTTAGTCATATTCCCCACCCCCCCTAATCCCGCGCGTGGCGGATTCCAGACTAAGGGTCGGCCTATCCCCGCGCAGGCGGAATGGGAGTAGAGAGCATTGGTCATAATCGGTGCTATTTAGTCTTGTTCCCTCATGTATTCCCTTAACACCTTCTGTGATACCTCGTTGGCAAGTTTATTTATTATATGGAAGGTGTCTTCTTGTCTTATTAGGTTATAGGTGTCATGATTAGGTAGTTGGTCCCGTAATGTAGAGGCAACATCATTGAAGAGGGGGCACTCGTAAATCACATGATCGGGAGTGCCCTCCGGTTCACCACATTCACACGCAGGTGTGGCCCTTTTCCCAAACCGGCATAGGTATGCCGGGTAGGGTCCATGTCCAGTGAGAAAATGGATTAGCCCCCTGGTGGGTTCAAAGTGCTTCATTTTTAGCCGTTCCCTAATACTTGGTATCAACTCATGTGTCCTTCGCCCTGTTTCATCCGCATCCCAAAGTTCTTGCCATAATTGTACTCCTCTTTGCCGAATTTCTCCCTTGTCCCTTGCCCCAATACCTAAGATCTCCTCTATTTTTGTTATATTTTCCTTTTTGATCCAGAACCATGCAGCTTGCTCCCTAATTTTAATGTCCAGGGGGCAAAGCCCCATTATGACTAGTAGTGCTCCCCCTGGTGTTGTTCTATAAGCACCTACCGATCTCAGAATCATGCTCCTTTGAACCCTTCTCACTGTCATGGCGGGCACCACCCTCGTGAGCCTGTGTGCCCAGATCCCCGAACCGTAACCCACTATCGATGTTAATATACTGTTATGATAGAGTTTTATCAGATGTGATGGAAGGTGAAATCTTCTGTGTCCTATTGATATGAGGTTATTCAGTGTTTATAGTGCTTTCGGGGTTACGGTTTCAATGTGCTTTCCAAAGTTCCACTTCTCATCAATGATGATGCCCAAATATCGTGCGTCACGTCTCCGAAGAACCGGCGAGCAGCTGATTCGTACAGTTGGGTTGCGGATTAGTTGTCCCTTCAATAGTAAGTAGGTGGACTTGCTTGGTGACACCGTCATTTTGGTGTTTTGGCACCATAGTTGTAGCTTGTTTAAAGCACTCTCTATTTTAGGTTCGATGTCTTCGCGGCTACGGCCGCCGACCAGCAGGAGGAGGTCATCCGCATAGGCTATCACCTCTAGCACTTCTTCACTTTGTTGTAGTGTGTCTAATAAAGGCTCCATATGGATGTCCCAAAATAGGGGCCCTAGCACGGAACCCTGAGGACAACCCTTTGTTATAACTTTTCCAATTCTCTTGCTAGAGGATGATAGCCAGACCTCCCGTTCCTCACAATAGCTCCTCAGACAACCATATAGCGGCCCTGGACACTCCTTCTCCCGCAGGCAGGAGAAGAGCGAAGGCCACCACAAGTTGTCGAAGGCGCCACTGATGTCAACCATAATGCCCACCACGTACTTGTGTGGGGTAGAGCCACAAACCTCAGCAGCCAGGGCGATCGCATCAGATGTCGATCGCCCAGGCCTGAAGCCGAATTGCCTGTCGCTCACCCCACGCAGCATTCTATGTGCAGCCAGTCTGTCAGCAAGTAGCTTTTCTAATATTTTCCCTAGTATGTTGATTAGACAGATTGGTCTATAGGATTTTACGTTTGTAGGATCTTTATCTGGTCCTTTCCGAATGATGACTACGTTTGCGGACTTCCACACCCTTGGAATTTTTTGCTGTATCAGACACTCATTATATAAGTGAGTGAGTGGTGCAGTTAGCTGGGGAGCTAGGAACTGCACCACCTCAGCTACAATGCCGTCTGGCCCGGGAGCTTTGCCTCTTTTAAGTGATTTTATGTGGGCAGCCACCTCTTCCTCCGAGAAAGGGTAGACTGCCGTATTGTTAATGTATTCATTTAGATTGTCTCGTCTTAGTTGTTGTTGCTGTACAGATTCTCCATCCGCGCTATCGTCAGGCAGCAGGGACCGGAGGAGGACCTCAGCAGTTTCCTGCCAAGATTCCGTCATCCTGTCCCCATGCCTGACTGTTGTTAATTCCAGTGGAGAGCGGATCTTTTCTCGTACTAATTTATACGGTGTACCCCAGGGGTCCAATGCCAATTGGCTCTGGACGACATTTTCCCAGCTTTGTATCCTAACAGCCTGGAGTTCTTTCTGAAAACGAAGTTTAGCTTCCCGATACTGCATCAGCCATCTCTGCCGTTATGGCCAGACGACACTGCGCTGGTAATACCTTCTCAGCCTTCTAACAGACCGGCGCATATTCTCTAATTCGGGCGACCATGGTGATGGAGAGGCTGCAATGGCCTTCCTCCTGGTTGGTACGGCAGCTTTCACCGCGCTGGTTATAGCATTAGTCAGTTCTTCTGCTCGGTCGTTTACGTCAATGTCAAAGTCTGCTTCACCCTCTGGCAAGGCAGGAATGACGCACTCCCTGGCTAGTCGTTCCCAATCAGCCCTTCTGTAATTAAACTGCATCTCCCACCCCGTGGCCCAGCAAGACCCCCTTCCACCTACAATGAACGTAATTAAATTATGATCGCTTGTAGTGGCGTTTTCTTCCACTTTCCACTCTTGTATTGTATTAATTGCATTGGGGGTGGCTAAGGTTATATCAGTATTCGTACCCGGTCCTCCTCCCGCCGCATAGGTTGGAGGATTACCAGGTTTATTGGCTATCACTAGCTGTGATGCCATAATAAAGTCCTCTACTTTCTCTCCATTGGTGTCCCTTGTGCCGCTGTGCCACAGGGGGGATTTTGCATTTATGTCAGCTGTAATTATCATCCTTCGTCCCCGCAACGCCGTGGTTACTGTTGTCAGATGGTCGAGATGCGTTTCAATGTTGTCTCCGTACTGAAAGTACATGGTGATCAATTCGATCGATTCACGGGGAGATAGCAGCTCCACGACGTTGCAGTGACTATTGGTGTACTGTGATAATGTGGTCACTTTCAGGGCTTTGTTTGTAATAATTATTGTCGCTTTCGGATTGTCTCCTTGGCTGATTACCTGCCACGTGGCGGCTGTAAATGTAATCTTTCCGTCCAGGGAGTACGGCTCCTGTAGACAGAGCACATCCAGCCTCCTCTCCTCCACTTCCCTTCGCAGCTCCTGCATTACAAGTCTACTGTTGTGTGTGTTAAGTTGGCCAATGGTGATTTTCGTCATCTACGGAAAGTATGTATGTATGTGATCGTCCGGCCAAGTCTTGTTCCAGTCATACGTGATACGTCCATTAGCCAGAACTGACTGTTCGTAAATGTCGTTTAAGTCAAACTTTTCTCCACGTCTCTCGAACACTTTCTTTAGTAAGTACTTTCTTTAGTAAGTACTTAAACCTAAATAACCTTAGGACATTACAGACATCCATGCCCATGGCAGGATTCGAACCTGCAACCGTAGCGGTCTCGCGGTTCCAGACTGAAGCGCCTAGAACCGCTCAACCACAACGGCCGGCCCGCGATCGGGGAAGCGAGGCGTTACGCCGGACAGTACCTATCTGAGACTGGCGGTGTTTGGGCGGCGACGATCTCATCTTTCGGTGTCAAGGAGGTCACGTGGCTCGAATTTGGGCATTGCGAAGTTAGTGTCTATACAACGGCTTTTTGGGTCAGGCCCTTTCTTAATGTAGAGCTCACTCAAGTGTTCCTGAATTGATTAACTTCCCGTATGGTACTGTAGTTGTGCATGGTAGTTGATTTGTGGCCGCGAGAAACGCACTTTGTAACTCGAAGATGAGTCGAGTTGAGATGCAAATTTCTGGCTGTTTAGGTTTTTTAGTCCATGCTCGGCAGTACTTCTAGAATTATTTTTCTATTCTAACACCTTGTTTTGTGATACCCACAGTGTGTGTGTACTATAACACGCTTACTCAGCTTTATCTACCCCGCTGAGTGGTGTAAGTGCGGCAGTCTTGAGGGTTCAGTAGTGGTCCGGTCTTAGACGCGCCAATCAGCGTCACGGACAGTGTGGCACGCCGCCTTATGGGGTTCTTGTACCGTAGTGTCTTCGCAGCTGTGCTCCTACACGCTATGCTGGCAAGAACCATCTTCGTCGAGGAGATAGCTGCTCTCTAAGTTACGTGTGTAACTGTAATCTACACACATCAAAAAAAGTTTCGCATCACCCCGGTTCCCAGAACTCCTGAAGATAGACGTTGACTGTGGGTATTGTATCACACACACAGTCCCCTTTGACTGTTCAGAGATGTCCGTCCGGAGTGGCCGAGCGGTTCTAGGCGCTTCAGTCTGGAACCGCGCGACCCCTACAGTCGCAGGTTCGAATCCTGCCTCGGGCATGGATGTGTGTGATGTCCTTAGGTTAGTTAGGTTTAAGTAGTTCTAAGTTCTAGGGGACTGACGACCTCAGCAGTTGAGTCCCATAGTGCTCAGAGCCATTTGAACCATTTGTTCAGAGATGTCACTAAATGCGCCCAAAGGTGTAAACAACCAAGCTTGAGCAGCGCCTATTAGACGGAGTGGGTCCGACAGCCGACCAGTTCCAGTCATTCCACCAGGAAGGAGGTACACGACTCGTCAATAGCGCGATTTGATCTCTCAACAAGGGAAGTGTGCAGGCGTCTCGGAGTGCACCAAAGCGATGTTGTTCAGATATGGACGAGATACAGAGAGACAGGAACTGTCGATGAAATTCCTCGCTCAGGCCGCCCGAGGGCTATTACTGTAGCGGATGACCGCTACCTACGGATTATGGCTCGTAGGAACCCTCACAGTAACGCCACCATGTTGAATAATGCTTTTCGTGCAGCCACAGGACGTCGTGTTACGACTACAACTGTGAGCAATAGGCTGCATGATGCGCAACTTCACTCCCGACGTCCATGGCGAGGTCCATCTTTGCATCCACGACACCATTCAGTGCGGTACAGATGGGCCCAACAACATGCCCAATGGACAGCTCAGTATTGGCATCATGTTCTATTCACCGATGAGTGTCGCATATGCCTTCAACCAGACAATCGTTGGAGACGTGTTTGGAGGCAACCCGGTCTGACTGAATGCCTAATGGCTCTGAGCACTATGTGACTTAACTTCTGAGGCCATCAGTGCCCTAGAACTTAGAACTACTTAAACCCAACTAACCTAAAGTCATCACACACATCCATGCCCGAGGCAGGACTCGAACCTGCGACCGTGGCGGTCGCGCGGTTCCAGACTGCAGCGCCTAGAACCGCTCGGCCACCACGGCCGACTGAATGCCTTAGATACACTGCCCAGTGAGTGCAGCAAAGTGGAGGTTCCCTGCTGTTTTGGGGTCGCACTATGTGTGGCCGACGTACGCCGCTGGTGGCCATCGAAGACACCGTAACGGCAGTACGGTACGTGAATGCCATCATCCGACTGATAGTGCAACCACATTGGCAGCATATTGGCGAGAGATTCGTCTCCATGGACGACAATTCGCACCCCCATCGTGCACATCTTGCGAATGACTTCCTTCAGGATAACGATATCGCTCGATTAGAGTGGCCAGCATGTTCTCCAGACATGAACCATTTCGATCATGCCTGAGATAGATTGAAAAGGGCTGTTTATGGACGACGTGACCAACTAATCACTCTGAGGGATCTACGCCGAACCGTCGTTGAGGTGTGGGACAATCTGGACAAACAGTGCCTTGTCCGCAGCTCGTGGTCTCGCAGTCGCGCTCTCGCTTCCCGACACGGTGTCCTGGGTTCCATTCCCGGCGGAGTCAGGGATTTTCACCTGCTTCGAGATGACCGGGTGTTTGTGTTTTCCTCATCATTTCATCACCATTCATGAAAGTGGTGAGATTGGACTGAGCAAAGGTTGGGAATTTGTACGGGCACAGATAACCGCGCAGTTGAACGCCCCACAAACAAAACATCATCATCGTCGACCAACAGCCCCTTGATGAACTTGTGGACAGTATGCTACGACGAATACAGGCATGCATCAATGCAAGAGGACGTGCTACTGGGTATTAGAGGTACTGGCGGTACAACATGCAATTTGTGGTTTTCTTGAACAATAAAAAGATCGGAAATGATGTTTATGTTGATCTCTAATCCTATTATCTGTACAGGTTCCGGAACTCTGAGTACCGAAGTGATGCAAAACTTTTTTTGATTACTTACTCTTTTATATTTCTTTTAATGTCGGGGGGCTGCAACGACACAGCTTTTGGCTGCTCACGCTTGGTTTGGTCATATTTGACAGCATTCCGTAGGCACAGAGACTAGATGCAAACACATTGTTTTTAGTTACTCCTTATTTTGTCAGTTCATCGCCCTGTTGGGTTCTGTTTATTGTGTTTAGTGTTATGAGCCAAATCTCGTAAGAGGAAAAGCATATAACTTTCATTTCGTGGCTTAAACCCCTTGTGCTTAAAGGACTTAACTCTGCTGAACTTTCTGGCTGCGCGTTGTTAAATATGAACGATCTTGCGTACGGTAGAGTTCTTTGATGCTGAACTTCTATTTTACTTTATTTTTTTAAAGCGGGCAGACAAAAGGCCGCAGAGCCAAGTATTAAATTTGTTTTTCGCTCCTTGAATTCTAAGGTTACCTAAGGCGCCCCAATTTGTTACTCGCTGGAGATACAGAGGCAGCGCCTAGTCCTGACATTCCATATCTGTTGATTGTTCTTTAAATTGCAAAATTCGGGCAGTTGCGCCTTAGTTTCATGGTTGTTTAAATGTTGGGTCAGCTCAGTGGACAAGTTTGTAACGTTCTTGTCAAAGGGTATGGAAAATTTTGACTTATTTGCTCTCGTTACTGTTCTCTCAAGCTGTGTCCTTTTTTAAAATATATGCAGTCTGTAGTTTAAATGTTGATGACGTTTAGTCGTAATTTGACGTTAGAGGTTTCCAGTTTTATGGGCTTATGTATAAAGAGTTATAAACTGATAAAATGGCCTGTTTCATTTTATAACTCTTGGTGGTATTCAAACTGTTGTTCCCTTTGTTTTCCACTTGCAGTTTAATGTATTTGTTGCTGGTCTCAGAAATTGTTTCATTTAATATATATAGTGTTTTTTAAAATGGTAATAAAGATTGTTAAATGGTGAATGATGCATACTTAAAACCCTGGCCTAGTCCTTTCACGATTTTGGTTAAGCCGCACTTCGGAACATCAGACTTCAATTAGGGATAAACTTAATATCACAATTGTTGACCATGAGATAGGCAAAGTGAAGGAATTCTTTTAATTTGGAAGCAATTTAACGTATGATGGATGAAGCAAGGAAGGCATAAAAAGTAGACCGCCACAGGCGAGGAGGGCATTCTTGGCAAAAGGGCATCGCCCTTAATTTGAAGAAGAAATTTCTGACAATGTACACTTGGAGCACAGAGTTGTGTAATAGTGACTCATGGACTGTGGGAACACGAGAGAAGGAGAGATTCTATGCATTTGAGATGCGGAGTTATACAAAGATGTTGAAAATTAAGTAACTGGTAAGAGAAGAAATGAGGAATTTTTCCGCAGAATCAGCGAGGAAAGGAACATATGGAGCACACTGACATGAAGCAGTGACTGTATAACGGGACGTGTGTTAAGGGACCAGGAATTAGCTTCCAATTGTACTTCAGGAACTGTAGAAGGTAAAACTTGTAGGGAAGACAGAGACAGGAATACATCCAACAAAGAATTGAGGACGAGGCTGCAAGTGTTACTCTTGAGGCGAAGAGGCTGGCACAGGACATGGCGTCGTGACGAGCTGCATGGAATCACTCTGCACAGATGACTAAAAAAAAAGTACAGTCGTCTAAAGTGAGTCACACTCGCAACTTGCAGACAGCTGTCAGCTAGCAGCCGAAATGTGAAAGGTAGAGTATTGCTGTCGGGGATACACCCCTCAAACATGGTCTGATATTGTATACTTCGATAATACTTCAGGAAACACAGTCATTGGACTGATCAAATAAATTACGGGAATGCAGCCGGGTGACATCGTCGAAAAACACCAATATATCGAAAGCAGTACACCTTGTAATTTTATCGGCAAAACTGCAGCAAGTAAGCTCTATGCAATGGAATCTAAAACTTCGATTTGCAGAGAAATTCCGGAAATATGATACACACACACACACTGTAAATGCTAGATGACCGACACCAGAAGTTGTCGATGAGAACTAATAACCAACAGGTGAGATAGCCTTACCTCCGTCACTGTGATTTCTGACACGGGATACAGCAGGTTTCCACGCAAATATAAACAGAAACCTCGATCTCCATTGATTTATAAGAGCACTCTCTAATTTGATTTCAACGTTTCCTCAATAACTCTATCCCAACAGCTGGAAATACATGCCAGAATCGCCGTGTTGTCATATCAAGATAGGATGACCGGTTCCAAGCGAATGTTCTGCAATAGCGGGTTTGCTCGGACGTTGTAAGCGTGTGTGACGCTTTCGCTCAGTAAACAAGTCCTCCACAGCCCTGATAGTCTGAGTAATGATAACACGCCACAACTGCAAGGAATACAATACACAGCTGCCTTCAGAAAAACCTGCATGTTTTCTCAGGTTAGGTTAGGTTAGTGTTGTTTAACGTCCCGTCTACAACGAGGTCATTAGAGACGGAGCGCAAGCTCAGGTTAGGGAAGGATGGGGAAGGAAATCGGCCGTGCCCTTTCAAAGGAACCATCCCGGCATTTGCCTGAAACGATTTAGGGAAATCACGGAAAACCCAAATCAGGATGGCTGGAGACAGGATTGAACCGTCGTCCTCCCGAATGCGAGTCCAGTGTGCTAACCACTACGCCACCTCGCTCGGTTGTTTTCTCAGATATGTGGATGATGCTGCTGTTGTTTGTCTGCATGACAGAGGGAATTTGAACGACTTTTTCGAACATCTGAATTCAATCCGTCTAAGTATTGTTTCACAATGGAGGTGGGAAATCCCCTTCCTTGATGTGTAGGTCAGGATGGTGGAATTATTGGACATCCGTTTATAGGAAGCTTACCCACATTGACTTGTATCAACAGGCTAACGGTCGTCACCACCCGGCTCAGCGTACCTTGGTTAACAGGGACCACGTCATCTCGGACCCTGAGAGTTTGTCAGCTGTTTAGCCCATCTTGAGGTCACTTTTCGTCAGAATGGTTATAATGATAGACAGATCATATGTGCGTTGCGCTATCGACGAACTGTGTACCGTGTGAGTGATGATACTACCGATGTTACACCGAAATCTACGGTCTTTCTGCCTTACGCAGGGAGCGTTTCCAACATGACTGATCGTATTTCGCGGAAATATGACGTGAAATGTGTTTCTTGACCACCATTTAGGATCAGAGTCTGTTCAGGTTCCCTAAATGATGATCTTACTTTCCGTATGGTAAATGTGTACCATATTCCTTGAAGCTGGTGCGTCGCATATGTTGGTCAGACTGTCAAGACTATGGAGGACACATACGCTTACAATATTTACAACAGAAAATGCGCTGTTGTAGAATCTTGTGGTGACACTAGCCATCCTATCGAATATAACAAGACGGAGATTCTGGAATACATTTAAAGCTATTAGGGTTGTGTTATTAAGGAAGCAGTCGAAATTAGACTAGGAAGCACCTTTATAAACAGAGATGAAGGCGTTTGTAATAATTCTGCGCGGAGTCCTGCTCTATCAGTTGTCGGAAAACAGATGGACTGAGTTAATGCTACCTCACCCGTTGGTTGTTAATTTTCAGTACCGATAATTTCTGACGTCGGCCATCTTTGGTAGAGTGATGGCTCCAAGTGTTTGTTATCTTTCCGGAATTTCTCTGCAAACCAAGGTTTTTAATTAGCTTGCACAGCACTTAGTTGCTGCAGTTTTTCCTTGAAAATGACAAGGTCTGCTGCTGTCGAAATATCGACGTATTTCGACAACGTAACCCAGCTGCATTCCGATGAGTTATCTGAACAAGCCGGCAGAAGCTCAGGTGTCACAATCAACTGATGATCACAGTAACAACAATATCGGTATCGGGAGTCAGATTTATGCCTCAGGATGCCGTTGCCGAGTTATTCCAATCAGAGGTACCGACGCACATTATTACCATACATTTAAGTGAGAGCCAGCGGCCTTCACACATTGGTAACGCCGGTTCCCGTCAGACCACCGATGTTAAGCTCTGTCGGGCCTGGCTAACGCTTGGATGGGAGACCGTCTGGGTCTGCCGAGCGCTGTTGATAAGCCCTTGTGAGGCCACTTGAGGAGCCACTTGATTGAGAAGTATCGGCTCTGGTCACTAAAGCTGACAATGGCCGGGAGATCAGTGTGCTAACAACATGCCCCTCCACATCCGCATACAGTGACACCTAATGGGTGAGGATGGGATGGCACGACAGTCGGTCGGTACCATTAGGCCTTCCGAGACCTGTTCGGACGGAGAGTTTAATTGAGAGTAAGGTCCATAGCCGTATGCCACGGAGCTGTGACTCTGTACGCAATGGAGAAGCATCTGTCGGAAACTGCTTGCACGTTGCGAACGCCATCACAGGCGATGAGGCATGGGTTCATCACTTCGAAACGGAAACAAAATGGCAATCCATGGCGTGGCGTCACCCCACCTCTCATCCAAAGAAAGTTTCCAAGCACCACTCTCGGCCTGTAAAGTCAAGGCGACGGTCTTCAGGGATTCTGCAGGGGTTCTTCTGTTGTATGTCCTCCGTCTTGGTGCAACGATCAGCTCTGAAGTGTACTGTGCTTCTATCAGAAACTGAAGAATCGACTTCATCATGTTCGTCGCAAAAAAAAAAAAAAAAAAAAAAAAAAAAAAAAAAAAAAAAAAAAAAAAACGAATTTCTCCATGACAACGTAACCGACTCACAAGTCTACGCACGCGGGAGATCGAAAAAGTTCATTGGACTGTTCTTCCGCACCCACCCTACAGCCTGGATTTCGCACTTCCAGCGTGGATGACGGAGAAGTTATTAATGCAGCAAGATGTTGGCTTCGAAGTCGACTGGTTGAGTGATACCATGCAGGCACATGGGCCCTCCCAGTACAGTGGCATAAGGCCGTAGAGTTGAATGGAGAGTACGTTGAAAAATATAGTTTTGTACCAAAAAAAGTGAAAAATAATACACTGTAGTGGAATCCTGAATAAAACCAGCCTGCTTCTAGAAAAAAAATGTATTGCTTTACTTATCGAACGCCCCTGATACTAATATTTTCGCAATGAAATCAAGTGAGTAGATGAGGTTTCACACTTAGTAGTAAACGATCTCACTGAGTTCTTTTACAAACTTCTTCTGACGAAGACGACCTAAAGACGCTGCGGCAACTTCTTCGGCTCTGCTGTCAATGATATTTTGGACCATCAGTATATCGTGTAACTGACAATGTACGAGTAGTTCAGATATCTGTGAGCATAACAAATTGGTTAGAATCCGTATTCTAAAGATGAACTCGTACTTTACTTTGTGACAAAACATGTTCCGATTCTCAACATCACACTATTAATATTTTCACACTTGTTCCATTAATACTAAATTAAAGCCATAGGAAGCACAAGAAATGTTAATTATACTTACTACTGACAGTTTTGTTGAGATGACATTCCTTCTGTGACCAAACGCAGCTTTCGTATAACGCGTAATAACTCAGGTATAACAGTGGCAATTATCAACAATACCATCTCACGTAACATTTTGCCAGATGAGTTACTGAAAACGCTAGCCTTAGATCCTTACAAGTAGTTGATCACATAATAATATGTAAATACTCTACTTCCCGGTGCTTCTTATTTGTTACTTATGACTACTCAACACTGACAGAAATAGCAGACGTGGCAGAATTAGCATTAGTTAAGTGCAGTGGGATATAAGCTGTCAAATTCGTCAACTTAGGTTTTAAACTGCAAAAAAATTGACAACTAAAAATCACGGTTACCGAAAAATAGCATTCACAGAAACCAAGAATTTAAACATGGCTAAAACAGCAACTGTTGTAATTCTTCATGGTAAATGATGACAGCCAAAACAGTTTTGGCTGTCATCATTTACCGTGAAGATTCACAGAAATCCATACATGATACGAAAATATGAGGACGCATATTTGTGGGAACTTCAACCAAATTTGATATATATGTCACTTACTGTGTGGAAATAATCGCTGTGGGTGTAAGAAGCAGGTGCGTATCAAAGGGGTGGGGTTGAATAACAAGTGTAGCCTACGACACTTGACAACCCAGACTTCATTTATCCATTATTTGAGAAAGAGATCTCTTACTAACTTTAGACGTAAGTTTAAAGCTTTACGAAACTCTTTATCACTGACAAAACACACAAATTGATGAAAGGAAGTTTATAGCTTACTACATTTTCGCTATTCATGCAGTAAAAGTGCTGCATCAAGCATGGCATATAATCTATATCTTGTTTACTACTAAATGTATTCACGGCACATTTTTCAGACAGTATTCACATATAACACTGCAAAATTATATCATTGTACAGAACATAGTTCAGAAGATACGACGCCATAAACAATGAGCTGCGTGAAAGCGAAACCGCAGGGTGCCATTTGCTACAGGTATAGGCGAACTATGTGTACAAATATGTGTGAAATAAGTTAAATATACGTGACATCTGCGTGCACGAGCAAAGCCACACATAAAAAGCTCCTGCTAAACTGATAGATCGGTTTCAACCAAAATTGGTGCACATACTACTTACTGTCTGGAAAGAAATACTGTGTGGGAAAGAACGACAACTTACTTTTGTGTTGGAGCGATAACGTGGAGAGAGAATGGGTAGGAGAAGATGGAGAGACAGAGGGGGGGAGATGGTGATGGACACACAGGGGAGGAGGGGATGGCCAGACAGAGGGGGAAGAGGGAAATGGATGGAAGGGGAAGAGGAGGAGATGGACAGAGAGAAGGAGGAGGAAGGGATAGAGAGAGGGGAAGGAAGAGATAGATGTAGATGGGGAGGAGTAAGTAAACACAGAAGAGAGGAGTGGATTGAAAGAGGGGGGGGGGGGCAGAAGTACACAGCAAGAAAGTTGAGAAGATAGGCAAAGGGTGGAGGGGAGAGAGAGAGAAGGTAGTGAACAGAAAAAGGAGAGATGGAGAGTGATAGAGGGTCACGAGATGGATAGAGAGAGTGGGAAGGAGGAGATGGACATAGAGATGAGGAGCAGGAGATGGAAAAAGTGGGGGAGGAGGAGATGGAGTTAAAATGGATGATAAGGAGATAGAGGACGAGGACGATAATGACTTAGAGGGGGTGGAGGAGGAGATGGACAGAGGAAGAATGCGTAGAGAGTTGGAGATGGGAGGAGCATACAGACACAGAGGAGAGAAGGAGATAGATATTGTGGGGGAGGAGACAGAAAGAGAGAGGGGTAAGAAAGAGACGAATAGATTAAACATGTATGCGGCCAACGCCACACAGCTGTACAACAACGCCTCCGGCTTCCCACTGTGGCTGCGCCGTTCTACTAACAACCGTAGTCCCAGAATCCGCCGGGATGGGGGAGGGGTGGTGGTGTATGGGGGGGGGGGGGGGGAGAGCCAGCAGTGGCTTTTAATTTCTCCTGAGTAGGGGGTGGGAGGTCCGGCGGTTAACGACCCCCGGAAGCGGCCGCGTCTGGGACCGTCAGATCGCGACCCAAGCCATCGGCATAAAGGCGGCGGTGCTTCCACGGCCGTGAGTTATCGCCTATAAAGCGCTCAGGGTCACCTCGGCAGCACGAAGCACAGCCAGTAAACGGAGGAAGACTGCACACCGTTTTAAGGCCATCTCAGTGGCGACCGTGGCAGACTGCTGCTATGAGAGCTTCCTGATACGTTCTTCTGGGAAAGAACAGATGGGCGCTTCTCATATACATCTACTCTCAGCGGCGATAGTTTTCCTCGAGAGTGATGATGATGAGTGGATTGTGGGGCGCTCAACTGCGCGGCCATCAGCGACCGTACCATTGCCCAAATTTTACACTGTCCCACCCTTTTACACAATCCACTGTCACGAATGATGATGAAATGATGAGAACCACACTAATACTCAGTTCCCAGGCATTGAAAATCCCTAACCCGGCCGGGAATCGTACCCGGGACCCCGTGATCAAGAGGCCAGCAACGCTAGCCACTAGACCACGAGCTGCGTGAGGCCGGCCGGCACGCGGGAGGTCGGACAGGTTTATGCTATTTGTTGCGATGATGACAGACACCTCACCCAACGACTTACCGTGCTTTTGTTCACTGCTAGGTCTCCATAGACATTCTGCAAGCACCTATGAATATCGGCGATGCTTTGGTTTTCCGCCAAAAGAAACTCAGTGACAGTTCTCAACATGGAACAGACTTCCGTAACAGACACCATTTTGAAGACTAAGTATACCGCCCCCATCTATCGGAACTTCATGAAACTATTGGGGCTGAAGCGCGAATATTCCACGGTGTCCCACAACACACTTCACATTTTTTTTCTACGAAAATATGTGTTTCGCTACTCCCCTTGTAGTTATAGACTATGAATTACATTGTTAGCAGGAGAAAAGTTTAATAATTCTCGTGATTTTCTAGACGCAGTTCCTATTTCGGTTACTAGTTGCTCTACACATCCATCCACATCTTGGAGAGACAATTGTGAACATTGAAAGCAACTTAAAGGAGCCATAATTGGTAATATATGTGGGCAAAATGAGTATTGGAGGTGTGGTATCGATAGCAACGATGCCACGCAATAGTTTCTCAAGTTGGCACTACGGGAGACACAGACGACAGCGCCCTCTAGCCGGTGCTGTCGAAGTCTACGAACTCCTCGACTGCTTCACCCCATTTGATGTGGTGCAGACAGCCAGGACACTTCGCTCTGCTTCGCACCGCATTCCAAGTTATGTATTCTTATTGCCTGAGTAAAGGGGATTTAAATTTATACAGCAGTACCGACGTGTTTTACCTTTTCCTGATCCAACCCACGCGCTGCCTTCCAGGCGGGATACAAAAGGGGGAGTATGCGATTGAAGTCTAATAAGAATGGAAAGTGATGGTAAATAAATCTTGAATACACTTAGAGTCAATAATAGACATTCTCCTCTCCTCTTTTTTTAAACAGTCCCATAACCCAAAATTTTGTGCCGTGTGATTATAAAGACTGATTAGAGTGTGATAGAGGATTAAATGTTTGTTATGGTGACACTCTGACCTGTAAGGTACCCCAACGCCTAAATCAGGTTGGAAAGCTGAGTGTTTTAGGGACGGAAGTAAAAAAAGTGGATATTATGGATCTTTCAGTTTGAAGTTTACTGCAGTAATTGAAAATTTACACGAAAGTTTACCTGCTTGTTGTAGTGTCGAAAAAAATATCTGTCTTGTGAAAACACTGTTGTTAAACCTTCGGTAACAGTAACACAGTGGATGCCTCCTTGCACGTTCAGGGTTTATGTAATATATACACTAAAGGGCCAAGGATACTTCTATAGGCACGCATATTCAAATACAGAGATATGTAAACAGGCAGAATACGGCGCTGCAGTCAGCAACGCCTATATAAGACAAGACGCGTCTGGTGCAGTTGTTAGGTCGGTTACTGCTGCTACAATAGCAGGTTATCAATATTTAAGTGAGTTTAAAATTGATGTTATAGTTGGTACACGAGCAATGGGACACAGCATCTCCGAGGTGAAGTGGGAATTTCCCTGTACGACCATTTCACGAGTGTACCGTGAATGTCAGGAAATCGCTAAAACATCAAATATCCGACATCACTGCGGCCATAAAAAGATCCTACAAGAACAGGACCAATGACGACTGAAGAGAATCGTTCAAAGTGACAGAAGTGCAACCCATCCGAAAATTGCTGCAGATTTCAATGCTGGGCCAACAACAAGTCTCAGCGTGGGAACCATTCAACGAAATATGATCGGTGTAGGCTTTCGGAGCCGAAGGCCCACTCGTGTAACCTTGATGACTGCACGACACAAAGCTTTAGGCCTCGCCTGGGCCCGTCACCACCGACATTGGACTGTTGATGACTGAAAACATGTTGCCTGGTCGGACGAATCTCGTTTCAAATTGTATCGAGCGGATGGACGTGTACGGGTATGGAGACAATGTCATGAATCAATGGAGCCTTCATGTCAGCAGGGGACAGTTCAAGCTGGTGGAGGCTCTGTAATTGTGTGGCACTTGTGCAGTTGGCGTGATATGCGACCCCTGATATGTCTAGATACGACTCTGACAGGTGACACGTATGTAAGCATCCTGTCTGGTAACCTGCATCCATTCATGTTCATTGTGCATTCTGACTGTCTTGGGCAATTCCAGCAGGACAATGCGACACTACACACGTTCAGAAATGCTACAAAGTGGAACAGGAACACTCTTATGGGTTTAAACTCTTCCGCTGGCCACCAAACTCCCCAGACATGAACATTATTGAGCATATCTGGGATGCCTTGCAACGTGCTGTTCAGAAGAGATCTCCACCCCCTCTTACTGTTACGGATTTATGGACAGCCCTGCAGGGATCATGGTGTCGGTTCCCTCCAGCACTACCTCAGACGTTAGTCGAGTCAAAGCCAGGTCGTGTTGCGTGCTCACGGGGGCCCTACACGACATTAGGCAGTTTCATTGGCTTTTTGGGTATGTGCATAATATGCGTCGAAATACTCGTTGGCCTTGTCCATTGTCTAAAATATGTTTGCTGAAATTACGTCAGAGTTATAGTTTATGTGATGAAATGTGCATTTGGGTAAGCGTTTTTAAATGTGGCACGAGTGTAAACATTAGGCTACGGGATAGATATTTCTGTTATCACAACCTTTTTTTGGCGTTCACATTCATTGGCTTCACCAGCAGTCAACATAATCATCTGCTTTCAATCTAACCACCTTGTAGACCTGGATGGGGAGAGAAAGGGGGGGGGGCAGGTGTCCATTGTCACACTCTAACCAAATATATCAACGCTGTTGCCAGATAAAACATTAAACATAAAGTTTTGCCTAGCGCTAATTAGCTTCTTGGTTTATTTCCTCGATCACAAGTAGATTGTACTTCCGTAGGACGACACAAGCTTCTTGGAACGAAGAACAAACATCGGTCAAGAGATGGCACTAGGTGCTGAATGTTAATTGGTACTCTCAGCTGTTACTTGCAACTTCTACTTGAGACTTGCCACTGAAATCACAGCCAGACTCGATAGCACAATACAAGGTTATTAAAAAGGAGCACTAACTTCGACCAACAGTCGGCATTCGGCGTTGAATGTTAACTTACATGCTGTTTGCGACTTCTAGTAGTGATTGAAATCGCAGATTCCGTATAGTCAACGGAACGCCCCGGCAAATGGCACTCTGTACCCACTAGACTGGAAGAGGCCGTGCCCTGGCTGTAAGGTGAGTACAGTCTTTCTGAAAATGGAAGACTCGAATAACTAGTGGAAGTCTACCTCAGAGTAGGTTAGTTTAGGTTCTGGAGAACTGCAGGAACAAGCATTAGGGTACTGACTACCCGGCTATTTTAGATTAACTGAATAACGGTAAAACATACGTTTATGCCGTTTTAGAGCACTTCAGACAAGTGGTTCGGAAACTTTATGAGACCATTCATTACAAAAAAATGGTTCAAATGGCTCTGAGCACTATGGGACTTAACTTCTGAGGTCATCAGTCCCCTAGAACTTAGAACTACTTAAACCTAACTAACCTAACGACATCACACACATCCATGCCCGAGGGAGGATTCTAACCTGCGACGGTAGCGGTCGCGCGGTTCCAGACTGTAGCGCCTAGAACCGCTCGGCCACCACGGCCGGCCATTCATTACACTCGAGTGCAGTTAGATATTAGCTAGTACCCATTTCTCCCTCACTCCCACCTTCAAGAAACAGTAACGCCTAACTAAACGACCGAATAACATTTTTCTTCCAAAACTTTTATTTTTAAATTGGCGAAAGATATATGATATTTAGTATTTGTGGGTGCGTTATTAAATAACGAACTGCTGAGTCAATGAGACAATTGGTACTAATATTTAGAGGGAGGTGCCGACGTTAGCCGCAATTGGTTATTGAAATAATTCAGTGTCGAAAGTTGAAAATTTGTGGCAAACCGGCACTCGAACCCGTATTTCAAGCGAGCACTCGGCTTAACTGCTTTGGCCATCCGAGCCCGCTTTCCGTCTGACCCAAATTTCAACTTAAAATCGTACACTATTAAGTAGAGTCCCTATTCGCTTACCTCTTTGATTGCAGCGTTTCCTCTATATCAGTAAGAAGTTCGCACTCTGTTGTGCATCCGCAGTGGGGGTATCACAATAGTCACGCTTACAGATATACTATAGATGTGTGGTGGTTGTTCTGTCGGACATGAGGAATATGGACAAGGACGCTGCTTATAGGGTGCGATAACTTGAGAATTTGGTTGAGGTGACCTCTAAGGTACGGTTGGGTAGAGGGGACCGACTCCCGATACGGCATCGGTATTCAGCTTTCGCCAATGAATTATTTCGATTCCCAGTTGCGGCTGACGTCGGTATCTCCCGCAAAGTATTGATACTTACGGCTGCCGTATCAAAAACAGTGGTGTCTGTTCTGTCGGACATGTGCAACAGAACAGATACCGCACACATGTAGTACAATTGGTACTGCTTATTTTAACAACTTTTTTTTATACAATAATGGAATAATTCCTGGTGCATCGCGAGTGTCACCTACAGCTCTTTGTCAGAAAAGAAAGCTAACCACAACATTGAGGATAGACAAATGTCACAAAACATGCTTCCTCTCCACCCACTGCATCACTTCCTTCGCCCACATCCTGTACCCCTATTTCAAATCAACCAAATAAAAATGTCTGCACTACACTTACTCGCTGGCGGAAAAAAATCGCTACACCACGAGGGCGTTGTGGAACATAAACGAAAGTTGGCAGGGGTGTTTCTGTATCTGAATTTGATATGTATGTTCAAATTTCGCGCCAGTCGCATAGGAGCGGCGTTAGTAGTTCCACTAAGAGGATACAGACCAGATTTGCTTTAAATACATGCTGTAACGTTTGTGAGCAGTAGTTACTTTTGAGACCCGACGTGGTGAGTTACTGTTAGTTAAGAATGTCTTTAAGGCGACAAAGACGCCGTTATCGAAACCTCACTGAGTTTGAACAGGGTCGTATAGCAGGGCTAAGAGAAGCTGGATGTTCCTTCTGAGATACTGGAGAAAGACTTGGCAGGAATCTAGCCACTTTTCATGCAAGTTTCTTAGGCGTCAAGCAAGTTACTATTATCGTGTAAATAAAGTAGGTAGAAACATTATATATGTAAAGACTTATATGCAATATACTTATACATACACGTTATAGAGACACACAAATCTGACATGACTGCCTGTCATTCGTAGGCTAACTGCCGAAAACTATCCAGACACCTATTCGTGGACATTAATATGGGATGATTCCACCCTCTACCTTTGTGACGGCTTGAACTCTATTGGGGACAGTTTGAATGTCTGTGGATAGATGACAGCCGAAACCAGAGAAAGTATTGATTTTTGACCCTAGGGTCTGGAGCGAATTGGAAGCTCTGACTCATGCCAAAGGTGTTCCATTGGGTTCAGCCCTGGATGCCAGGCAGAACAGTCCATTCCAGAAATGTTATTGTCCACAAACCATTATCCCACTCATCGTAGTACGCGTTGTCGAACTGATACGAAAAGTCATCGACTACGAACTTTTCTTCTGCTGTACACAGTACACAATGCTGTAAGACATATTCACATCTTGGCCGTGGCGCCATTGAGTAATTAGACTGTTCTGTCTGGCGTTACTGGCTCAGGTGGAGTGTCGACTACCCCTCTTGCGGCCCCATTCCCAATATCTATGAGGAAGAATTGGTACCTGTGGGTTGTGTCCTCAGAGGGTCTTTGCTTGCCGGGGTTCGCTGGCGCGAGAGGGAGGCACGAAGTTTGGGGATTGGCTGTAGAATCGCGACAAGAGGTGGTCAGGAGGTCCGAGCGGACGGAGCCACGAGCTGCGCAAGGAGGGCCTGCGTGGAGCGAAGATACCGGAGCACTTCACCGGGGGCAGCGTCGACTACAAGCAGCAGCCGACATCCCGTCGGTTGGTTGGCTACATTCTTGTCAAACATCCGCTCGTAACCTGGCTGCCCTCTTCTTCCTGGCTATCATCGTCACCGCTCGGTAACCTATGTGACGCACCCTGGTACCCTTTGGAACTGCTTGCTGATGAAGGTGAGTTACATTCTGTAATCCTGGTGGTGATTTGTTTCATTGTCTACTTGCTCTCCTCATTATTTTGTAGTTTGTACCCGACACTCATAGTTTTTTATTCGGTCGGCTCTTTGGTCGCAAATACAGGCAGTAGTATTGTACTAAGGCACTAGTTGTCGTTTGAAAATTTGTATGTACCCGATCATTGATGTTGTAATTAATTAGCTATTGGTTGTAAATACAGCCGGAACAATTGTATTAAGGGACAGATTGCCGTTAAACAAAAGAGGGACCTTGTGGTTAGATTTAGCTGTTAACCGGATCAGTTCTATTCTCATTGCATTTCTCAGTAATTAGTTTTTATCTGAACAACCTATTGTACTAAGCCGTTTCTGTGGTTTGAAAGACCAGGTCATTATTGATGTGTGTCAGCTGGATCTTGTGGTTTCTCCGAGTGAGTTCTCTTGTAATAAGTCTTCACGTGTAATGTTCTAAGACGTTCCTTCAGAGCGATCTTAATAACTGACAATCAGTTTAACTTTGAAAATATTAACAGGCAACTGTCACCAGGGCTTCAGTCAAAATAAAGTGTCAGAAGGGACGGCTTGGGATCCAGTCGCACCTCGGTTGCCGATTGAAATTAAGAGGATGGTTGCTTTGAAGTAAGCCTTATCATTGTCATATTGTTTGCTAATCTGTTTAACCTTTAAGCACAGGTGCGCATCTTAACCCCGAACCTTTCGACATGCAACTTTCAAATTGAAAATTACCTCATATGTTTTGAGTAAATGAATCACTCTTGTCATCAATGGTTCTTATATAGTCTTCATGTGTTGCAGTAGGGCATTCAATAAGACAGAATGTGTCCAGCGCGGTAGTAAACACCGCTGTTCCACCCGATAACGGGCGGGCTGCAGGTCTGGCCGTCTTGTAATCATTGCCATTTTGTTTGCTGTTTTACACTACAGCACTTCAGATTTCTTTTTCAAAGATTAAAAGCTTATTCAACTTGAGCTTAAGGTCAAAAGAATTTTGCAAATTTGTTCATTTTGCTAAGGAAAATTTTATGGTTAAATGAGTCTATTATCTGTGAAACACAGTTTATATATTGTTAAATAAACAGGTTGTGTGAAAAGAAATATTGGTGGGTCCTCATTTATACATTTTCCTTAATTTCAGTAAGTACCATGTATCAATATCCTTCCACATTCAGCAGTTTCTTAAGACCAATAAGGGACCACACATTAACCACGAAAAACGCCCCTATACCGTGTCACTACCTCCTACGTACTGCAGTTTTGGAACTAAACATAATGGCAGGAAGCGTTTTTCAGGCATTCGCCAAACCCATACGCTTCCATCGGACTGCCAAGGGACACTCATGCCTATAAATGAAGGATAATGCTGATACATGGTGGAACAACGCTCTGGTGGGCGGTTTGCGGGTTTAAATCACCTCGGGGTATGACCATGCAGTGCATTTGACCTGCGGTCGTCGCACGGTGGCGCTGGCAGCAATCTCCACATACGCAGAGGTGTGTTGGTGCATGCCAGAGTACAGTGCAGTGAGTAAATGTAGTAAGCGTGAAGACGTTTTCGGACGTGCTAATGGCGAGTGTGTGTTGAAACACATACTGATGACGTTATGAGGGGTAGAATACTCGGGCGACTGGAGGTTGGTCAAACACAGCAGGTCGTAGCACAGGCCCTCCGTGTGCCACGAATTGTGATCTCACGATTATGACAACGGTTCCAGCAGACAGTAAACGTGTCCAGGCGTTGACGTTCACAGTGTACAACACCACAAGAAGACCGATGTCTCACCATCAGTGCCCACAGATGGCCACGAAGTGCTGCAGGTAGCCTTGCTCGGGACCTTACCGCAGCCACTGGAACAGTTGTGTCCAGACACACAATCTACAGACGACTCAACACACATGGTTTATTCGCCCAGAGACCTGAAAGGTGCATTCCACTGACCCCTGGTCACAGGAGAGTTCGTAAAGACTGGTGTCAAGAACACAGTACATGGTAATTGGAACAGTTGTCCCAGGTTATGTTCACGGACGAGTCCAGGTATAGTCTGAACAGTGATTCTCGTGAATCTGGCGTGAACCAGGAACCAGATACCAGCCCCTTAATGTCCTTGAAAGGGACCTGTATGGAGGTCGTGGTTTTGATGGTGTGGGGTGGGATCATGATTGGTGCACGTACACCTCTGCATGTCTTTGACACAGGAACTGTAACAGGTCAGGTGTATCGGGATGTCATTTTGCACCAGTATGTCCGCCTTTTCAGGGGTGCAGTGGGTCCCACCCTCCTCCTGATGGATGATAACATACGGCCCCACCGAGCTGCCGTCGTGGAGGAGTACCTTGAAACAGAAGATATCAGGCGAATGGAGTGGCCTATACCCGGGTCGCTGAAACATTGCACTTGACGTTTGCGCACGAAGTTGGCAGCGTAACAGAGTAACAAGTGAAGAACGATAGGCGCTAGGCATTCAGCGTGGGGCGCCAGCCAATCACAGCGCAGTGAGCACAGCTGTTACTCACGTGCTGTGACGTCAAAGTTCCCGCGTTGCCGGCTTTGTTTAGTGAATGTGTATACAACGTGAGTTGTATGTTGTTTACCGCGTGTTTTCGTTGTACTGTGTGCTATATCGTTGTGACTTTTGTTACGTTGTGAGTGTACATACTTGGAAAATGCCACCGAAAAGACTTCGTTCACTTAGTGACAATCCTTTGCGTCGAGGGGTGTCGCTAAACAGCCAGGCACTGGAGTTATTACGCAGAACTCGTGAGTTTTACGAGCAGGAGAAAAACTACGTAAGCATTCATGGACAGCCATCAATTCCTGCCGACAAAGTGGTGGAACGTACGTCGAAAACTCTTGGTATTAGTGCAAGAACCGTAGTAAGTAAGGGAGTATTACTACAAAACTTGGAAGATACTGAAGTGAGCCGTAATGATTCCGAGCTGTCTGGATACATTTTTATCAACCCCGGGAAAGAAGAAAAAGCGGCCTAGTCCTATCACAGATTCAGATTCTTTCCAGACTGATGCAATTCGTAGGCATGTTTATGCTTACTACAGCAGAAAAGAGTATCCGACTGTAGCTAAGTTATTAATCTCTTTAAAAGAAAGTGAACTCTTCAGGGGTGGTAAAACATCACTAAAATTGTGCTAAAAAATATGGGTTTCCGTTACAAAACGCTAGACGGACGCAAAGTACTGTTAGAGAAGGCACATATTGTTACCGCTCGTAGTATTTTCTTGCACAAACTTGTGGGCAGAGACATTCATTCCATAATTTGGCTAGACGAAACGTGGGTTAATGCCGGGGAAGCTGTCAGTAAATGTTGGACGGATAACATACCCAGCAGTAGCGGCCATCAGCCGACGGGAAGAGAAGCTACATTAATTGTGGTTCATGCAGGCTCCTCCAGTGGTTTTATCCCTGACGCACTTATAGTTTTTATATCGAAAAAGACTGGTGATTACCATGAAGATATGGATCACACACGATTTGTTGAGTGGTTCAGGAACCTTTTAAAACAATTTCCTGTCCCTACAACAATTGTAATGGACAATGCTCCATATCATTCGGTGATACAGGACAAAGCCCCAACCACAAATGATCGGAAAGAAGTTATGGTGCAGTGGTTACAGGCTCGAAATATTGCAGCGGATATGAGTATGACAAAGGTTCTGTTGTATTCTCTTGTTGAAGAAAATAAGCCTACGACACCTACATATGTAGTAGACGAAATTGCCAAGGAGCAGGGTCATACTGTAATAAGGCTGCCACCATATCACTGCCATTTCAACCCTATTGAGTTAATATGGAGTGATGTTAAAATGTATGTAAGGAACAACAACAAGTCCTTTACAATAACAGAGGTGGAAAAGCTGTTGCGTGAAGCTCTTGTGACTGTGGATGCAGCCTCATGGAGAAAAAAAGTAGAGCACGTCGAGAAGCTTATACGAGCAGCACAGACAATAGAAGGAATTATCAGTGGCTATGAACAGTTAATGATTTGTCTTGCTGATGACGACGATGAAGACGGTTTTGGCGATGAGTCGGACAACAGTGACGATGGCGAGCTGGGTGGAATTGCGCCATTATCGCTGTAAATTGGTGAGTGAAAAATTACTAATATTGGTTATTTATTGCAATCTCGGTTATTATTTATTTTGTAAACTACGTACATTATTGATTTGAAAGTACCAGTCGTCAGATGCTTGTTTTTTGTATTTCTTTGCTCCGTTATCGAAACGGTGCGCATTGTTATGCTTTTACATGTATTGTTATACGGTTGTTTACTTCCTGTCATTGTAGTACAACTAAAAACGAGTTTTTATATACACTGTAATTGCTCAATCGCTTGCATTTACGAGACGGGACGGAAAACTGTATCGTCTGCTGTGTGTATAGAGGCTGCTGTTGCAACATCGCCATTACAGTTTAGCCAACCTAAATAGACAAAAAGCGAACTGTCAAGCGCAATGTTTCGCCGGCGGGGGTATAAGTGTTCTCCAGACCTAAACCCCATGGAGCACGTCTGGGACGCTGTCGGTCGACTTATCGTTGAACGTCTTCAAACTCCCAGGACACTTCAGGAGGTCCGACAGGCACTGGTGCAAGAATGAGAGGCTATACCCCAGCAGCTGCTCGACCACCTGATCCAAAGTATGCCAACCCGTTTTTCGGCCTGTGTACGTGTGCATGGTGATCATATCCAATACTGATGTCGGGGTACATGCGTGGGAACCGTGGTGTTATGGAGAACATGTGCTTCGGGACGGTATTCTTAACTTATCCCCAATACCGTGGAGTTACAGATCTGTGTCGTGTGTGTTCCCTATGTGCCTATGCTATCAGCGTCAGTGTTGTGTAGTGCCACGTTGTGTGGCACCACATTCTGCAATTATCCTTAATTTATGAGCATGAGTGGATATAGCGTGATTCATGACTCGCTTCCAGTTATTCACTCTCCAGCGGCATTGTTCTTTACACTAGCTCAAGTGTTGCTTGACATCGACCATAGAAACGCGTGGCTTTTTAGGAGCTGCTTCAGCGCTGTTCTCCATTCTTTTGAACACCCTACTCACAGTAGTGGCACTAGATGGAGTGCTGGTCGCGCTTTGGTACTCACGAGTGATTCCTTCCTCTGATGTGACGCGATTTTCTTTTACAACGACCCTCTGGAATGCTCGACGCTTCTGTCCTTCATTACATGATGTCTGCGTTGTCTTGGTTCAACTGTGCCCGTTCCTTCGAATTTCCACTTCACAATCCCATAAGCAGCAATCGAGTTGGGCAGTTTCACAAGCGCTGAGATGTCTCTGATCGATTTCTTACTCAGGTGAAACCACAGACTAGTCCACGTTCTGACCAGCTGAGATATTTGGACCTACTCATTGTGCTGTTACTGCTTCTCAACTGACTATGCACTACTCCCCATCTGCTTTTATAGTGGCGAGTCTACGTCTTGTGATTTATAGTGGTCAATCGGCTTCACATAGGGGTGTCCAGATACTTTTGTTCGGCTCGTGTACATGTCTTCGTTGTCTTATGCAGTTTTCTATAAATCACAAAGTGCCCAAATTGATAATCCTTTGCCCCATTCACCATACTGTCTCACCAAATTCATATCATAATCTGACGACTGGACAGGTTAATTATTGATATAGTTCTTCAGTTAATTTTTGTTATCAGCGATTGCACTGACATTGATTACAAGCAAGAATTACAAAAGTTTAGTCTAGTACAGCTTTTAGCATGCACTTGTTAGATTTGTCAGTCCATGTGTTTTATTGGTGTTATCCATAGTCCAAAACCAGGGCGATAGATATAGTAAGCCATGCATCTCTGATGAAGCTACAGTCGATTATCCCAATTCGTAAGCAATGGCGAAATGTATTGTAGGTAAATAAATACACGTTACAATAGTTTTTCGTGTTTTGGTGATGCCATTCTTTAAATCACTGAAGTAGTGTAGCAGTACTTACAGAAAATGTTTGGCGGCAATTTAACATACGAAGGCTATTCAGGAAGTAGGGAATGTTTCAGTCTGACGCCGCTAGGCGCGCGCGGATCGCGTATATTTTGGTATGTGCGTGCTCGGCAGCTTAGTCGGCATCCATCCGTGACAGCGGGAACGTCTTTGCGCGTCTAGTTTTCTCGGTATTCGAATTTGAAATGTGTGCTGCAATCGAAAATCTCGCCAGCTGTGAGGTGCGGTCTGTGACACGGTTTTTGTTGGCAAAAAACCTAAAACATGTAGAAATTTATGGCGAACCGTGCGAAGTATGCGGAAACAGTGAATGTTCCGTTCGGAAATGGTGCGTTCCGTTTAAACATGGTCGAACCAACTTTCATCATGAAGAGAAGAGTGGACGTCCGAGCATTGTGACTGACGATCTTGTCGCTAACGTTGATAAATAAATAAAATGCTGTGTGGCTAGGGTCTCCCGTCGGGTAGACCGTTCGCCTGGTGCAAGTCTTTCGAGTTGACGCCAATGCGGCGACTTGCGTGTCGATGGGGGATGAAATGATGATGATAAGGACAACACAACACCCAGTCCCTGAGCGGAGGAAATGTCCGACCCACCCGGGAATCGAACCCGGGCCGTTAGGTATGACAGTCCGTCGCGCTGACCACTCAACTACCAGGGGTGGACGCGAAAGTTGATGAAACGATTCATGAAAACCGTCGCTTCACAACAGCTGAGCTTTCGCTTTCTTTTCCACGAGTTTCATGGACTTTGTTGTTTGAAATTGTCACCCAAAAGCTAGGCTACCACAAATTATGTGCACGATGATTGCCCAAAATGCTTACAGAGCACCATAAAGAACAGCGAATGGGGGCAACGTTGACATTTCTGGAGGCTTACTGCAAACATGGTGATTCATTACTGGATCGAATCGTAACCACTGACGAGACTTAGGTGAAACACGTCAATTGCGAGACAAAATTACAGTTCATGGAGTGGGGGCACACAAGGTCTCCGTAGAAACCAAGAAAATGTTTACAAACCTTGTCAGCAAGGAAGTTGATGGGATAGGCAAGGTGTGCGTCTCATTGATTTTCTCGAACGTGGAGCAACCATAAATTCTGCCCGGTAATATCAAAATTTACACAGCCTTAGAAGAGCAGTTCAAAACAAACGCCGAGGAAAGCTGACGTCCAACATTTTGTTTTTGCGCGAAAATGCCAGATCTCACACGGCAAACCGCACTAAAGAACTCCTTAATTCATTCAAATGGGAAATTTTCCCTCGTCCGCCCTAGAGCCCCGATCTTGCACCAAGCGACTTCCACTTGTTTCCGAAGATGAAGAACTGTCTTGCAACGCAGCGCTTTGATGACGACGCGGAAGTCCAGACGGGCGTGACTCACTGGCTGAAGTCTCAGGCGGCAGAATTTTACGACGAAGGTCTTTCAGAGCTTGTCCACCGCTATTGTAAGTGCCTCAATGTGTTTGGTGACTATGTGGAAAAGTAGTATGTCAGTCGCTCTTTCAGATGTATATAATTAAATGTATTTCTTGTACTTAGTTTTTTTTAGTGCCAAAACGTTCTCTACTTTCTGAAAAGACCTCGTATGTAGTGAAAGAGTTTAACTGGGTATGCTGAAAGAAAGCCGTCTAATATTTGAGAAAATCCTACGTAGAATGCTTCAAAGCTATATTCAGGGTGGGGTCTACGGATATTCTTAAACCCAGAACGTATCACTATTTTAGAGACTGTGAAGATAAAATTGGTCAGATAACAGAACAGAAGGAGATTCGAAAGAATCCTTTTTTTCCGAGACATTTTACATCAGGAGATAATGGAGAGAGTCAAATGTCCGAGTTCTATTCTAGAACCAAGTCTTCCTTCTCTGCTGTCAGGGAACCGAGATACTGTGTCCGCGATTGGTAGAAGATCGGTTCGTTAAACGTAATTGGACTTCGTGATACCTGGAATAAGACGACCCTACCTAAGTGGTGGGAACTGATTTGCAATCGCGTGATTCGGTCGGGGAAGTGGCGTCCTGGCACCGCACACGCGATTCCAAAGTTGCTTCCAGCAAGAAAAACTCAACGAAAGGAAACGTGTGTGGTGCTTCCGCCATCCTGGGCACTGCAGCCTTCAGCATCCACATAGACAACTTATTAGGTCATATATGCGAGGTGTGGCTATAAAATAACGGTACTGATGCTGTCACAGAGTAAGTACGCGTGCGCCAAAGATGAACGACCAATAGCTGTGATGCGTGAAGCCTTCTCCGTCGGCCTGTAGACTAATCAGTGCGGCCTTTGTCTTCGTTTGTGTAAGGGCTTCTATTTTTTTTTTTTCTTTCAGAGGAGTTGTAAGTTTTATAATAGAGCAACAAATTGTCGTGAAGTTTCACTTAAAACTTGGATAAATCACCACTGAAACTTATCTTTTCCTAAAAGACTTGCATGATGACGACTGTTTATCAAATATATGAGGTTTTGAGTGGTTCAAGTCTTTGAATTACGTCCGAGAAAACGTTGAAGGAGACACACGCTCGGAACGCGTTTCAACATAGAAAATAGAAGAAAATATAGAAAAAATAGGTAATCTGATTCGATCTGACCATCGGTTCAGTATTTCATCGATTGCTATAGGAATTGACAAAGAATGCGTAAGCAAATTCTACACAAAAAAAAAAGGTTCAAGTGGCTCTGAGCACTATGGGACTTAACATCGGAAGTCATCAGTCCCCTAGAACTTAGAACTACTTAAACCTAACTAACCTAAGGACATCACACACATCCATGCCCGAGGCAGGATTCGAACCTGCGACAGTAGCAGTCGCGCGGTTCATGACTGAAGCGCCTAGAACCGCTCGGCCACCGCAAATTTTACAACTGGTCCCGGAAAATTCTCACCACACCATTGAACAAAACGAAGCTCGTGAAGACGTTTGCAACGACACTCTGAAATGATCGTAATGTCTTGGAAAGAGTGGTAACATGAGAAAAATCTTGGTGTTTCACTTACGCTCCAAAAATTAAGCGCCACTCCATGCACTGGAAGGGCCCGACTTCACTGAGAAAGGAAGAGCTCGACTTAGTAAATAGAGGTTCAAAACGATGACAGTGTTTTAGATATTCATGGACTTGTGAATCTTCAGTGGGTTCTTGAAGGTCAGACTATTAATGGACATTACTAGCTTGAGGTTCTTGCTTGACGCCGTGAGAAAGTAGGAAAAAAAATCTGCCCGAATTGTGGAAGAGCAAGTTATGGCTTTTCCATCAAGGCAACGCACCAGTTTGTACTGCACTGTTTGTTAAGAGGTTTCTTGCGAAATACAACAACCCAGTGTTAGACCACCCACTTATTCGGCTGATAAAGCCCAATGTGACTTATCTTTACCCCAGGGTCAAATCTGCATTAAAAGGAACAAAATTACAGTCCGTCGAAGCAATGAAAGGAAAAGCGGCACTCGACATCATGGAGCTCACTGTTTCCATCAAAGCAAAACTCTCAGGGAGCATTGTAGCGCTAGAGGAGGAGAGTACGTTGAAGGTAACCATAATTAAATATGTATGTTTTGGAAATAAAATGCTTTATAGCAATAGTTCCGTTATTTCATAGCCACACCCCGAAGACTCAGTAGTCAACACCTTTCTTAAACTGCAACAGCGTGATTCACCGAATCTAGAGGCCTACAAGTCATCCGAGAGAAAAGGCACGACATATTTGCGACGGAACTGATATCTTCGAAACGGGCAGTACAGAGGAAATGCGATCATTTTCATTCGGAATGCAATGAAGACAACAGAGTTCGGAATTCTTTACGACACCCAACTTCATCCCAAAGAATTCGTTTCGCGGCACATTTAGGTCCACCGTTCCACGAACAGCATACAGTTTATGGTGGAACCTATCTCCATCAACTAGTGATGGCATTTTTGTGAGTTTCTCCTTACTGGCGCCATAAAGAGAACCAGAAAAACAGTCGCGTTTCGAATTTTATTATAGTGCTCCTGTTATACGAGCACTTCAGCTCACCCCATTTAAGCGGGAAATACATCTTTGCCCCTGCCCTCGAAACGTGAGGGAATTAATAGAAACGAGCCTCGAAGCAAGAACTAAAATCATCTCGCAGTTCTACATAAATAAGAGCACAGTAGAACAACAGTTATGGAAATACTGTAATGCGTTAACATGGTATATCACTAATTTGTGCGAAGCTACCTGATCTGCAAATTTTTATTGTATTTTACAGAAGATGTGTTTTAACTTCGGAACAAGACGCCAAATGTACTTTTTTATCCGTCGGACAAATTTAGAACTAACTTGCTAAACCGTGAAGATTGTCGTAATATGCACTGATGAAGCAAAACATTTTGACCGCGTACTTAATAGAGTGCAGGTTCAGCCCTGGAACGCAATACTCGAAAGATTCTGGCATGTGTCCGACAAACCCTTGACATGTTTCCAGAGGTATGGGCTCCAGATGTCTACGTAAAGGTCACGCAATTCCCGTAAACTACGCATCGGTGATGTGTGGGCGCGGAGTTGTCACCCGATGGTTTATAGATGTTTCCTATCCGTTTCAGATAAGACGAATTTAAAGGCAAAGACATCAACGTGTGATCTCTATCATGTTCTTCAGGCTATTGAAGATTCAAAACGTTGTTGGAGAGCTTGTCTTTATCGTAAATTTCTCACCCAGCGTAAAGTTCCATGAGACTGGAAAAAAGCGCAGGAGACTCCAGTATATAAGAAGGCTGAAAGAAGGAACCTACAAAATTACAGACCAATATCTCCGTCTTCGGTTTACTGCAGAATCCTTGAACATATTCTCGACTCGAATGTAATAAACATTCTTTCGACTGAGAACCTTACGTCCACGAATCAGCATGGTTTTAGAAAGCATCGCTCGTGTGAAACTCAGTGCGCCCTTTTCTCACATGATAGACTGCGAACTATGGATGAAGGGTAACCGGTAGATTCCATATTTCTAGATTTCCGGAAAGCACTTTACACGGTGCCCCATTGTAGTCAGTTAACGATGGTACGAGTATATGGAATAAGTTGACAGACATGTGAGTGGCTCGAAGACTTCTCAACTAATAGAGCCCAGCATGTTGTCCTCGACGGCGAGTGTTCATCAGAGACAAGGGTATCGTCAGGGAAGTGTGATAGGACCGCTGTTGTTCTCTGTATACATAAATGATTTGGCGGACAGGGTGCTAACGATGCTGTGGTGTACGGTAGGGTGTCGAAGTTGAGTGACTGTTGGAAGATACGAGACGACTTGAAAAAATTTCTAGTTGGTGTGATGAATATGGAAAGAAAGTGTAAGTTAATGCTGATGGGTAATAAAAAAAATCCTACAATGCTCGGTTACAGTATTACTAATGTCCTGCTTGACAAAGTCAACTCATTTAAATATCTGGGCCTAACGAGGCAAAGCGATATGACATGGAACGACTATGTGAGAACTGTGGTAGGGAAGGCGATCGGTCGACTTCGGTTTACTGGGACAATTTTAGGAAAGAGTGGTCCCCCTGTAAAGGAGACCGCATGTAGGACGCTTGTGCGACCTTTTCTTCAGTACTGCCCGAGTGTTTGTGATCCGTACCAGGTCGGATTGAAAGAAGAAGTCGAGGCAATTTAGAGGCGGAATGCTAGATTTGTTACCGGTAGATTCGAACTTCACTTAAGTGTTACGGAGATGCTTCGGGAACTAAAAGGGGAATCCCTGGAGGAAAGGTGATTTTCTTTTCTAGAAACACTATGGAGAAAAATTTAAAGAACTGGCATTTGAAACTGACTGCCGAACGCTTCTACTGCTGCCAATATACACTCCTGGAAATTGAAATAAGAACACCGTGAATTCATTGTCCCAGGAAGGGGAAACTTTATTGACACATTCCTGGGGTCAGATACATCACATGATCACACTGACAGAACCACAGGCACATAGACACAGGCAACAGAGCATGCACAATGTCGGCACTAGTACAGTGTATATCCACCTTTCGCAGCAATGCAGGCTGCTATTCTCCCATGGAGACGATCGTAGAGATGCTGGATGTAGTCCTGTGGAACGGCTTGCCATACCATTTCCACCTGGCGCCTCAGTTGGACCAGCGTTCGTGCTGGACGTGCAGACCGCGTGAGACGACGCTTCATCCAGTCCCAAACATGCTCAATGGGCGACCGATCCGGAGATCTTGCTGGCCACGGTAGTTGACTTACACCTTCTAGAGCACGTTGGGTGGCACGGGATACATGCGGACGTGCATTGTCCTGTTGGAACAGCAAGTTCCCTTGCCGGTCTAGGAATGGTAGAACGATGGGTTCGATGACGGTTTGGATGTACCGTGCACTATTCAGTGTCCCCTCGACGATCACCAGTGGTGTACGGCCAGTGTAGGAGATCGCTCCCCACACCATGATGCCGGGTGTTGGCCCTGTGTGCCTCGGTCGTATGCAGTCCTGATTGTGGCGCTCACCTGCACGGCGCCAAACACGCATACGACCATCATTGGCACCAAGGCAGAAGCGACTCTCATCGCTGAAGACGACACGTCTCCATTCGTCCCTCCATTCACGCCTGTCGCGACACCACTGGAGGCGGGCTGCACGATGTTGGGGCGTGAACGGAAGACGGCCTAACGGTGTGCGGGACCGTAGCCCAGCTTCATGGAGACGGTTGCTAATGGTCCTCGCCGATACCCCAGGAGCAACAGTGTCCCTAATTTGCTGGGAAGTGGCGGTGCGGTCCCCTACGGCACTGCGTAGGATCCTATGGTCTTGGCGTGCATCCGTGCGTCGCTGCGGTCCCGTCTCAGGTCGACGGGCACGTGCACCTTCCGCCGACCACTGGTGACAACATCGATGTACTGTGGAGACCTCACGCCCCACGTGTTGAGCAATTCGGCGGTACGTCCACCCGGCCTCCCGCATGCCCACTATACGCCCTCGCTCAAAGTCCGTCAACTGCACATACGGTTCACGTCCACGCTGTCGCGGCATGCTACCAGTGTTAAAGACTGCGATGGAGCTCCGTATGCCACGGCAAACTGGCTGACACTGACGGCGGCGGTGCACAAATGCTGCGCAGCTAGCGCCATTCAATAGTCAACACCGCGGTTCCTGGTGTGTCCGCTGTGCCGTGCGTGTGATTATTGCTCGTACAGCCCTCTCGCAGTGTCCGGAGCAAGTACGGTGGGTCTGACGCACCGGTGTCAATGTGTTCTTTTTTCCATTTCCAGGAGTGTGTGTTACACCTAAAGACCACGAAGGTAATGGTACGCCCCGCTAAACCCGCAGGACAGGACAGGTAATTTAAATTGTGGAAAGGGGCAAAAATAAGGGGCTGTCAGTTACATTTGAACACACAACTTTATTATTTGGTCAAACATTACAAGAGCCCAAAGACTTTTCTTTTTTTTAAACACACAGCTTTAATCTTTAGGACTTAATTACCGGCTGAAAGCTATTTTAATTTTAAAAGCGGCTAAAACTTAAAACGCAAGCATAATCAGAAATTTAAAAGGCAAGCCTTATCTTACAATAGTTCTGTATTTAGGATGAAGGCCCAAAGAATCAGACACTTCAAGAGCAATCAAGTTAAATTCAAATTGGCTGAAGGCCTAACACTTAAAACTACATAACATTAATTTATTTTAAATACCGAAGGCCTTTCGTGAAAGAGTTCTTTAATTTAGGCTGAAGGCCTAAGGAATCTTACGCCTTAAGGGCAAAATAACCTTAATTTTAGCCGGCCGCGGTGGTCTAGCGGTTCTTGGCGCTCAGTCCGGAACCGCGAGACTGCTACGGTCGCAGGTTCGAATCCTGCCTCGGGCATGGATGTGTGTGATGTCCTTAGGTTAGTTAGGTTTAAGTAGTTCTAAGTTCTAGGGGACTGATGACCACAGATGTTAAGTTCCATAGTGCTCAGAGCCATTTGAACCATTTGAGCCAACCTTAATTTCAAAAAAAGTCGGCTAGGAGCCATACAAGTACAAACAACAAGAACACCTAAAAAAGGTAGTACACCCAAGGGCGCTCAGATGTTCGAGGGTCGGCCTGGAATTCAAACACTAACGCTCGCTTAGGTGAGACAGGCACTCGGGCCAACTATTCGCGATTCGACGACAACCCAATCGACAGACAGTCAACGGACCCACCGACAAGATAACTTCCACTTCACCCAAACAGGGCAGAACAGGATGTTCAACGGAACAACATAGAAGATATTGGCGCCCACAACCAATCATACATGGAACTGTCAAACTACACACCATTCTGGACAGCAACAACCCGATGAGGAAACTACACTGTCTGAAATTTAGGTCAGTGGCCAGGGCAGGTAACTGAAACATTAGTGGCCACAAGACAGAAGATTCCGTTGGTGCAGTTCAATTCAAATTACCAAACACAGTGAAACTCCACCGGAGGGTGGCTAGAATTTTCCAACTCATGGGAATATCCTAACAGCCGACAACGAACTCCAAACGACACAAAGCGAACAGCCTTCACTTGCTGGTAGATTAAATCGAAACTCAACTTTTGTGTCCAAGGTCGGTGAGCCATGGACCTCATAGTAATGGGAACAGCCCCATACACTCTGACACCGTGCAGAGACCGCCAGCGGCCCCGGCCAAACTTCGTCCCGCAGAGAATTGCTCGGTGCTCCGCCCAACCAACCGACTGCCCAGGCCCGAAACGGTGAAAGGGCGAAGTATAGGTCGGCTGATTAGACGACCAACCGAACGACCAACCAGCGGTCGTCCCGCTCCCATCTCCCTCCGTCGGACAGTGCATGTGTGTCGCCAGCAGTCGGCGAACACTGGCTGTCGGCGCCTCACCGGCGCTCCGTCCCCCCGACTGCACTGCTGGTCCGTCCCGAACTGACTGCCAGCCACACGACCACCCGGAAATCTTATCGGTCGCTCCAGAAGTGGCACAACCATGCACTTATCGATACACGCTGCTGCTGCCACTCACGGGCAAGTAAGGCAGGAAGTTAGTGACGCCTGTAAATGGGATAAGAAAACGAGGCGGCAGTACCTTAATAGAAGATGACAAACAATAAATGGGATAAACGTGAGCCGTGCACGACTCAGGTAATATTCGAGAAATTAGAGTTCATACGAAGCCATATAGATAGTTGTTTTGCCGTCGCTCTATTTGCAAGTGGGACAGGAAGCGAAATGCCTAGTAACGGTACAGGGCACGCTCCGCCACGCGCCGTACTGTGGCATGGGGAGTATCTATGTACACTCCTGGAAATTGAAATAAGAACACCGTGAATTCATTGTCCCAGGAAGGGGAAACTTTATTGACACATTCCTGGGGTCAGATACATCACATGATCACACTGACAGAACCACAGGCACATAGACACAGGCAACAGAGCATGCACAATGTCGGCACTAGTACAGTGTATATCCACCATTCGCAGCAATGCAGGCTGCTATTCTCCCATGGAGACGATCGTAGAGATGCTGGATGTAGTCCTGTGGAACGGCTTGCCACGCCATTTCCACCTGGCGCCTCAGTTGGACCAGCGTTCGTGCTGGACGTGCAGACCGCGTGAGACGACGCTTCATCCAGTCCCAAACATGCTCAATGGGCGACCGATCCGGAGATCTTGCTGGCCACGGTAGTTGACTTACACCTTCTAGAGCACGTTGGGTGGTACGGGATACATGCGGACGTGCATTGTCCTGTTGGAACAGCAAGTTCCCTTGCCGGTCTAGGAATGGTAGAACGATGGGTTCGATGACGGTTTGGATGTACCGTGCACTATTCAGTGTCTCCTCGACGATCACCAGTGGTGTACGGCCAGTGTAGGAGATCGCTCCCCACACCATGATGCCGGGTGTTGGCCCTGTGTGCCTCGGTCGTATGCAGTCCTGATTGTGGCGTACACCTGCACGGCGCCAAACACGCATACGACCATCATTGGCACCAAGGCAGAAGCGACTCTCATCGCTGAAGACGACACGTCTCCATTCGTCCCTCCATTCACGCCTGTCGCGACACCACTGGAGGCGGGCTGCACGATGTTGGGGCGTGAGCGGAAGACGGCCTAACGGTGTGCGGGACCGTAGCCCAGCTTCATGGAGACGGTTGCGAATGGTCCTCGCCGATACCCCAGGAGCAACAGTGTCCCTAATTTGCTGGGAAGTGGCGGTGCTGTCCCCTACGGCACTGCGTAGGATCCTACGGTCTTGGCGTGCATCCGTGCGTCGCTGCGGTCCGGTCCCAGGTCGACGGGCACGTGCACCTTCCGCCGACCACTGGCGACAACATCGATGTACTGTGGAGACCTCACGCCCCACGTGTTGAGCAATTCGGCGGTACGTCCACCCGGCCTCCCGCATGCCCACTATACGCCCTCGCTCAAAGTCCGTCAACTGCACATACGGTTCACGTCCACGCTGTCGCGGCATGCTACCAGTGTTAAAGACTGCGATGGAGCTCCGTATGCCACGGCAAACTGGCTGACACTGACGGCGGCGGTGCACAAATGCTGCGCAGCTAGCGCCATTCGACGGCCAACATCGCGGTTCCTGGTGTGTCCGCTGTGCCGTTCGTGTGATCATTGCTTGTACAGCCCTCTCGCAGTGTCCGGAGCAAGTATGGTGGGTCTGACACACCGGTGTCAATGTGTTCTTTTTTCCATTTCCAGGAGTGTAGATGTAGATTATGGCACGAATCTGGCTTTGTGACATGGACAGTTATCCTACTAGAATATGTCATCATCGTTGGGCAGGACATCAAGCATGTAAGGATGCAGTTGGTCCACAATAGTGCTCACGTAGCCCACATCTGTCATGCCTCGGGAATTCCAGGATCGTATCAAAATCACTATAGTAGTTCCTGAGACTATCCCAGATATACAATAAGAAGCGAGCAGGGGACTTCAATTTATAGTCTAAGACAAAAAAAACTAACGCACCATTAAGAAATTGTCCGAATGGAACGGAAATCGACGGATTTGATGTACATGTCCATAGAAACAAATGATTACAATTTTAAAACAATTGGATGCTTTATTCAACACAAAGAGCTTCATAAATTGAGCCTGTTAATAAAGCGCCCCCTCTGGCCCTTGTGTAAACAGTTGATGATTGGCATTGATTGTCAGAGTTGTTGAACGGCCTCCTAAGGGTATATCCTGCCGAATTCTGCCCATTCGCGCGATAGATCGTCGAAATTTGGAGATGGTTGGAGGGCCGTGCCAACCTCAGTTGGGGAGAGATCCGGCGACATTACTCACCACGACAGGGGTTGACGAGGAGTAGCAACGATCGCCGCGTGCATTATATTGCTGAAATGTAAACCCAGGATGGGATGACCTGAAGGGTAACAAAATGGGGCGCGGAAATCGCACCGTTGTACTTTAAGGGTGCCTCAGATGTCAATCAAAGACGTCCTACTATGAAAAGAAATTGCACCCCACACCATCACTGGTGTCGGGCCGTATGGCAGGAGATGGTTCCAGTTCGGCCTGGAATCCCATTGACTGGAGCAGAACTGTCTCCAGTCAAGAGTCCCGCTTCTAACTGAGCTCCGATGATCGGCGAGGACGTGTCTTGCGGCGCCTCGGACTACGGTGGGACACCATACTGGCCGTTGCTTACTATTATATGACTGCAGCCTAACATTTTATGTTTGCTTGCAGTAATATCTTTCTATTATGTGTGCAAAAATCAATCCTGGCTATCTGATAATGAATAAATTCCGAAATACGTCATTTGAGGAATAAAGTCATTCCTTGCCCGATTTTCGGCGTTTATCAAAGCGACACAGTCAACATGAATGCAGAACAAAGGACTGTTTTAATTTCAAATTTGGTGTCGGTGTAACAAATGACAAAAGAAATGTTGTTTTCGTGTGATATACACTGAAAAGCCAAAGAAACTGGTATACCTGCCTAATATCGTGTAGGGCCCCCGAAAGCACCCAGAAGCGCTGCAACAGGACGTGACAAGGACTCGACTAATATCTGAAGTAGTGCTATAGGGAACTGACCCAATGATTCCTGTAAGGCTGTCCAGAAATCCGAAACATTACGACGGGGCGGAGACCTCTTCTGAACAGCACGTGACTAGGCATCCCAGATATGCTCAATAATGTTCATGTTTGGGAAGTTTGGTGGCCACCGGAAGTGTTTAAACTCAGAAGAGTGTCCCTGGAGCCACTCTGTAGCAATTCTGAACGTGTGGGGTATCGCATTGTCCTGCTGGAATTGCCCAAGTCCGTCGGAATGCACAATGGACATGAAAGGTTGCAGGTGATGAAGATAGGATGCTTACGTACGTGTCACCTATCAGAGTCGTATCTAGAGCTACCAGGGGTCCCATACCACTCCAAGCGTACACGCCCCACATCATTGCAGAGCCTCCACCAGGTTGAACAGTCCCCTGCTGACAAGCAGGGTCCATGGATTCATTCTTCATACCCGTACACGTTCATCCGCTCGATATAATTTCGAACGAGACTCGTCCAACCATGTTTCCATCATCAACAGTCCAGAGTCGGTATTGACGGACCCAGGCGACGCTTAAAGCTTTGGGTCGTGCAGTCGCCAAAGGTACACGAGTGGGCCTTCCTCTCTGAAAGCCCATACAGATGATGCTTCGTTGAATGGTTCGCACGCTGACAGTTGTTGATGGCCCAGCATTGAAATCTGCAGCAATTGAAATCTGCACGCTGAACAATTCTCTTCAGTCGCCGTTGGTCCCTTTCTTACAGGATATTTTTCGGACCGCAGCGATGTCGGAGATCTGACGTTTTACCGCATTCGTAATATTCATAGTACACTCGTAAAATGGTAGTAAATCCCCAGTTCGTCGCTACCTCGACGATGCTACGTCCCACAGTTCGTGCGCCGACTGCAACAAGACGTTGAAACTCACTTAAATCTTGATACCCTGCCATTTTAGCCATACTAAATTATGTAACAACTGCGCCAGGCACTTGTTCTGCTATATAGGCGTGTTGCCGACCGCAGCGCCGTATTCTGCCTATTTAAAAAAAAATGTTTAAATGGGTCTGAGCACTGTGGGACTTAACATCTGAAATCAAAAAAATTGTTCAAATGGCTCTGAGCACTGTGCTACTTAACTTCTGAATATCAGTCGCCTAGAACTTAGAACTAATTAAACCTAAGTAACCTAAGGACATCACACACATCCATGCCCGAGGCATGATTCGAACCTGCAACCGTAGCGGTCGCTCGGTTACAGACTGTAGCGGCTAGAACCGGACGGCCACTCGGGCCGGCACCTGAGGTCATCAGTCCCCTAGATCTTAGAACTACTTAAACCTAACTAACCTAAGGACATCACACACATCCATGCCCGAGGCATGATTGGAACCTGCCACCGTAGCGGTCGCGCGTTTCCAGACTGAAGCGCCTAGAACCGCTCGGCCACCGCGGCCAGCCTGTGCCTGTTTACAACTCTCTGTATTTGAACATGCATGGTTATACCAATTTCTCTGGCCCTTCAGTGTAACTACAAATCAATAATTTTCGTTTATTTTCCTTTTGTTTGTACTGTTTAAACCTGCTTATTGCCAAATTTCGTGATTCTAGGTCAACCTATATGCTTTGATATGTAAATAAACGGCCGTATCTTTTGATTGCTTTGACTTAGAAGCTTAAATTATTTACACCGGTAATGGACTGTGGATTTTAGTATGAGACATAAAATTCAACTTGATGCGTTGACTCGTTCCTGAGAAAATCGGCTCTTAGCAGATGGACAGACAGACAACAAAGCAATGCTATAAAAATTCCGTTTTTAGCGACTGAGGCACGGAACCCTAAAAGCGAAAATTTCTCTGTAACATCCTAAAAGGCTATAAAATTCATAAAACAGTGACCAATTGTATTGTCTTCAGCACATAAAACAAATTACAAAAAATTTCAAGCACCTGCTGCAGCTCTGTCCACGCGCTGCCGGCTGTTGGTCTTGCTCGTCAGGGGCAGCCTGCCCCCCATATCCCGTGGTTGGCCTCGCTTCGCCTCGCCACGCACAGCAGCGTCGGCGGCGGCACGCAGCCGTAATCTGCGTCCGCCTAATCCGCGCCCTCTCGCCGTGCGGGTAATTTATTCACGGCCCCTACATTATATCACAGGTAATTTACGAAAAAAGAAGCAAAAGCCACCTCCGGGGCAAAAAAAAAAAAAAAAAAAAAAAGGGTCGATCGCCGTCACGGCAGCGGCCGATAACCCACCCAGGCCAGGCTACGCCCGCCAACTACACCACGTGGACGCGCTGCCCGGCGCAGTAGCGTGACGTCGGCAGAAGTAAGTGCGTTGTCCTGGAAGGCGAATGTTCATCGGAGAAAGAGGTGTTGCCAGGAAAGTGTGATCGGACGGCCGTTGTCCTCGATTCGCATAAAGGATCTGACATATAGGGTGAACAGCTATCTGCGATTGTTTATTGAGTGACCCTAGGAGGGTACAGCATGATTCGCATTGTATTTCTGTCTACATCTACAGCATAGTACGCTAACAATCTAACGGTGTGTGTCGGAAAGCACTGAAAGGTGGACATATACAGCGTGGTCCATTGATCAACACCGGGTCAAATATCTCACGAAATAAGCGTCAAACGAAAAAACTACAAAGAACGAAACTTGTCTAGCTTGAAGGGGGAAACCAGATGGCGCTATGGTTGGCCCGCTAAATTGCGCTGCCATAGGTCAAACGGATGTCGACTGCGTATTTGAAACTGGAACCCGCATTTTTTTACTACATATTCGTGTAGTACGTAAAGAAATATGAATGTTTTAGTTGGACCACTTTTTTCACTTTGTGATAGATGGCGCTGTAATAGTCACAAACATATGGCTCACAATTTTAGACGAACAGTTGGTAACAGGTAGGTTTTTTAAATTAAAATACAGCACGTAGGTACGTTTGAACATTTTATTTCGGTTGTTCCAATGTGATACATGTACCTTTGTGATCTTTATCATTTCTGAGAACGCATGCTGTTACAGCGTGATTACCTACAAATACCACATTAATGCAATAAATGCTCAAAACGATGTCCGTGAACCTCAATGCATTTGGCAATACGCGTAACCACATTCCTCTCAACGGCAAGTAGTTCACCTTCCGTAATGTTCGCCCATGCATTGACAATGTGCTGACAGGCGTTGTCGGTGCATCACGATAGCTAATATCCTTCAACTTTCCCCAAAAAAAGAAATACGAGGACGTCAGATCCGATGAACGTGCGGGCCATGGTATGGTGCTTCGAAGACCAATCCACCTGTCATGAAATATGCTAGTCAATAGCACTTCAACCGCACGCGAGCTATGTGCCGGACATCCATCATGTTGGAAGTACATCGCCAATCTGTCATGCAGTGAAACGTCTTGTAGTAACATCAGTAGAACATTACGTAGGAAATCAGCATACATTGCACCATTTAGGTTGCCATCGATAAAATGGGGGCCAATTAACCTTCCTCCCATAATTCCGCACCATACATTAACCCGCCAAGGTCGCTGATGTTCCACTTGTCGCAGCCGTCGTGGATTTTCCGTTGCCCAATAGCGCATGTTGTGCCGGTTTACGTTACCGCTGTTGGTGAATGGCGCTTCGTCGATAAATAAAACGCGTGCAAAAATCTGTCATCGTCCCGCAATTCCTTGCCCAGTGGCAAAGTCGTCGCCATGCGATTTCTGGTGCACAGAAATATGGTACGGGTGCAATCGATGTTGATGTAGTATTCTCATCACCGACGTTTTTGAGATTCCCGATTCTCGCGGAGTTTGTCTGCTACTGATGTGTGGTTTAGCCACGACAGCAACTAGAACACCTACTTGGGCATCACCATTTGTTGCAGGTCTGGTTGACGTTTCACACGGGCTGAACACTTCCTGTTTCCTTAAATAACGTAACTATCCGGCGAACGGTCCGGACACTTGGATTATGTCGTCCAGGATACCGAGCAGCATACATAGCACACGCCCGTTAGGCATTATGCTCACAACAGCCGTACATCAACACGATATCGACCTTTTCCCCAATTGGTTATCGGTCCTTTTTAACACTGGTAATGTATCACGAAGCAAATACCGGCCGCACTGGCGGAATGTTACGTGATACCACGTACTTATACGTTTGTGACTATTACAGCGCCATCTATCACAAAGCGAAAAAAGTGGTCCAACTAAAACATTCATATTTATTTACGTACTACACGAATATGTAATAAAAAATGGGGATTCCTATTTTAAAAAAACGCAGTTGATATCCGTTTGACCTATGGCAGCGCCATCTAGCGTGCCAACCATAGCGCCATCTGGTTTCCCCCTTCAAGCTAGAAGAGTTTCGTTCTTTGTAGTTTGTTTCGTTTGATGCTTATTTCGTGAGATATTTGGCCCGGTCACTGTCAATGGACCACCCTGTATAAGTGGATTGGACTTTTTTTTCGCGTAGTTTCAGGATGAGTGGAAATTTCATGTTACGAGAGCGAAGCAGTCGAATGTGACATGTGCGGAATTGTCGACTTACGGCAGTGACAGTACCATCTTTGAACTTGCTTATCTTTGGCTCAGTTGTAGAGCGGGGTGTAGTCGAGTGCTGGGCATCGCGGAGCGTTGTGGCCGCGCGGTTGGAGGCGCCATGTGACGAATCGCGCGTCCCTTCCCGCGGGAGGTTCGAGTCCTCCCGCAGGCATGGGTGTGTGTGTTGTCCTTAGCGTAAAGTAGTTTAATTTAGTTTAAGTAGTGTGTAAGTCTAGGGGCCGATGACCTCAGAAGTTTGATCCCTTACGAATTCACACACATTTGAACATTTGTTGGACATGGAGTAAGCTGGCAGAACTTTTAGCGTAGTGCACATTGGAGGAGAATTTTGCTGAAGAAAATTGTTAGGAACTATTAATCTGATAGAAGGACTTATAGTCGCAGCATTTATGGAACAGAGTGAATGGATTTGCACTATTATACGTTTTAAGATGATAATTTTTGCTGCCACGTACTGATAATGTTAGTGATTCTTCCAACAGAAGATTCCGCCGTCCCACCTCAGTTTAGGTGATTTCAGTTTGGTTCATTTCAGTTTACATAATCGCAAAACCATTGCCTTTTAACACTTCTGCAAAAAGTAAAGCTATTGGTTTTCTGCTAGTTTTGCGGTCTTCTGAAACAGGAGTTTAAATTACAGCATTGTCATTATAATTAACGGATTAGTAGTTTCATTTCAAGTAAGAAGTTGTTATAGTATGATAAAATCATCCCAGTTTTTCTCACAGTACTTTAGTTTTACTTTAAAGTACAGGGTGAGCACAAAGTCTTCCCCTGATTACAACAATTTATTGCAGAATAACCGTTTGACATAATAATTTTCATTTGATGCCGTTCATAGATTAGTGTTACTAGTTTTTTATGACCACTTACGCTAGTAAACCTCAACGTGTGCTCCCTTGCTAGCTCAGAGAATGTCGAGGCGGTATTCTAGTTCCCGACAGGTGTTTCTTAACATGTGTTCTGTCACAGTACCCACAGCAGCCTGTATCGTAGCCTTCAGTTCGTCGACGTCAGCAACTGATGTGACGAAGACTATAGCCCCAGAAAAAAAGTCAAGGGGCGTAATGTGTGGAGGGCGGGGTGGCCAGGGTGTTGGACCGTTCCTTCCAATCCACCGATCAGGAAATGTTTCATCCCGGAAATCATGCACTATCAAAACCCAGTGGGGGAGGGGTAGAGGGAAGGGGGGAGGCTCCATCTTGCTGGAAAATTATCCATAGTTAATATACTTCTAACTGTGGGGCAATTAACTGTTGCAAAACGTCTAAGTAAATATTAGCGGTAATGGATTTTTCCGCGAAGAAAAACGGTCCAAAAACCTTGTTATGCATGAGGCCGCACCAAACATTCACTTTTTCGCTGTCTCGCTGTATCTGTACAGAAGCATGGGGAGACTCTGAACCCCATTACGGACATTATGCCTATTTACCATTCCACTGAAACGAAAGGTAGATTCATCGATAAAGCATACGCGAGTTAAGTAATCGTTAGCGCCATCAATCCTGTTGAGAGTCTCAGTTGCAAATTCAGCTCGTGTCTGCAAATCATTCGGTTGCAAGGTCTGCACGATTTGCACTTTGTAAGCATGCAACCTAAGCCTTTGATGAAGAATGTTCACCACACTTGCTTGCGGTATTTGAAGTTCGCGTGATGCTTGACGAGTTGATTTAGACGAACTCCTTTTAAACGACTGCCGAACACGATCAACAGTTGCGTCACTCACACGAGGCCTGCCACTTCGAGGACGATCTCCAACGCTACCTGATCTGTTTCGTTAAACTTTGCATACCATCGCTTTATTGATTTAACGTCAGGAGGGCCGCGTCAATAAGAAGCCCCAAATTTACGCCAAACACTGATGGGCGATTTCGTTTCGTGAAACCAAACCACACATTGCGCTTCCTTCTGCTTCGACGTTATTTCTCCAGCCACTAGCGTGACCTAACAGACCGCGTCCGTGTTGTGGAGCACTAGCACCATCTATTGGTCACAACTAGTAACGCTAACCTATGTAACGGCATCAAATGTAACTTATTATGTCAAACGATTATTCTGTTAAATTTTTATAATCAGGGCAAGACTTTGTGCTCACCCTGTATTTTAGCTGAAGCGATTTTTTCATGCTGTACTTGCTGCTGATTAAGACGTAATTTTTCAAGCGATTCTTTTCATATTTGGTTGGTTCTTTCGTTTCTCGTCTCACGCTTCTACCACGCAAATTCTAAGCATTTTCTTTGCAATTCCAATTTTTAATGGTCCAGTGAACAGTGTGTATTTCATAAGTTTGCTATATAATTTCAGTGTTTCAATGTTTTGGGCAATGCACAGTTTGAATTTGTTATTTGTTGTGGATTGACCAGAGCGCCAACCCACAATGAGAGCAAGCCTAAAGGCACGCGTTTAAGCTCACGCAGGATGGCGTGAGGTCTGGAACAGGACAAGTAATGAAGACTAGCAAATAAAGTACGTAGCTTCTGGAATACTTAACTTTAATCCATAATTGGTGAACATCTGTCTGACGGTACATGCATCACAAGATAAATAGCAAATGATAATGGCGGTCGTCTCGGCAATTGAGAGCGTAATTTGTCAGTGAACCATCGCTAGCAAAGTCGGCTGTACAACTGGGGTGAGTGCTAGGACGTCTCTCTAGACCTGCCGTGTGGCGGCGCTCGGTCTCCAATCACTGACAGTGGCGACACGCGGGTCCGACTTATACTAACGGACCGCGGCCGATTTAAAGGCTACCACCTAGCAAGTGTGGTGTCTGTCGGTGACACCACATTCCTCCCCCGCAAATCGGCGAACGGTTGTGTTATAAGGCTTCCGCCCGCCATGGGGAGGACCACATGTTGACGTATACGATGAGGTGGGGAGCCTAACAACAGGCGAGGCTGTGCCACCCGCACCCTGCCATTCGGTCCGAGGGGAGCTAGGAAAGGCCTGAAAACCTAGTCCAGGGTGCATGCCAACATGCGGTGTATGCGCCCGTATAGAGACAGGAGGGGCCGAAGGGTCGACCACCATCGGGTCGGGGCACCCGACGGACGAAGACGCCATGTGGTCCCGAGCGGGCAAGAGTTCCATGTCGGAGGACAACTGGTCACGGGAAGCGATCGGCGACACGTGGCCCAGGGAGGCGCCCAGCGGTTGCAGCGACGCGTCCACTTCGGGCGTCGCCGGCGGGAGAACAGGCGGCGGCGGCGCGTCGCCATGGGGCAAAATGGAAGGCAGCGTCGGTAACACCTGGGGCTGAGGCGAGCCAGTAGATGGGTCCCCAGGGCGCTGACCGGACGGCACCATCACTGAAAGCAGACGGGGAGCGGCAGAACCCGTGCGACGACAGAGGCGCAGCTGATTGAGATGCCGACGCACCTCACCAGAGGCCCCCAAAACCAGATAAATAGCGCGGCCGAGGCAGCGAAGAATGCGCCCTTCGAGCCAACGCCGTGAACCTCGATAGTTACGATAGTAGACAACGTCGCCTGGAGCAAAAGCAGGTGTCTGCCGCTGCACAGGAACGACCGTGGAGCAACTCAGCCGGCAGGCGACCATCTCGGGGCTGAGAACGATACGAGGACAAAAAGAGCAATAACGCGTCCTCCCGAGAATGTGACTCTTTCAACTTCAACATCTGTGACTTGAAAGTCCGGACCAATCGTTCAGCGGCACCGTTTGACTGGGGCGAAAACGGCGCGGATGTCAGATGTTGAATACCATTGGTCTTGCAGAATGACTGAAATTCTGCGGACATAAATTGTGGGCCATTGTCGGAAACAATAGTCTGTGGAAGACCTTCAATGCAAAAGACAGCAGCTAACGCTTGGACGGTGGCAGAAGACGTCGTGGAAGACATCCGGACAACAAAAGGAAAATTACTGAATGAATCTACCACAACCAACCATCGAGCATTCCAGAATGGACCAGCAAATTCGATGTGCAAGCGTTGCCAAGGGGAAGTGGCTTTCGGCCATGCAAAGAATTTCCGCGGTGGAGCGGATTGTTGTTCGGCACACGCCATGCAAGAAGAGCACATATTCGTAAACGCAGCATCGATTCCGAACCAAGTACAGTGCTGACGAGCAAGTTGTTTCGTTCTCACTATACCCCAATGTCCTTGGTGGAGAAGCCGTAAGACAGAGGACTGTAACGAACGTGGGACTACGACCCTGGACTGATCATTATCAGATCGCAACAGCTAACACCACGTCGTACAAAAAGTCTCTCCTTGTGAGAAAAAAATCGGCGAACCAACGGATCCCCGATCCGCGACTTTGACAAGGGCCATTGCGTAGCAACAAAACGCAGAACGGTAGCAAGGACAGGGTCAGCAGCTGTGGCTGTAGCTACACGACGAAAATCAATCGGAAACGATTCTACCACGTCATCGGTTTCCGAATCAATGTGCATGCAAGCAAGTTCGGAAGAATCGAATGCTCTGTCCCCAGCAACAGGCAAACGGGACAACGCATCGGAGTTTCCGTGCTTAGCAGTGGACCGACACAAGATATCGTAGCGGTACTGCGAGAGGAAAATAGACCAGCGAATGAATTTCTGCGCTGTACGTGGAGGTACAGGCTTGTTCGGATGAAAAAGCGATGTCAAAGGTTTGTGGTCTGTGATGATGGTAAATTGACGACCATACAAGAAATCATGAAACTTATTATCACCAAAGACGAGATCCAATGCTTCTTTCCCGATCTGTGAATAATTTCTTTGCGCAGACGAGAGCAATTTGGACGAAAAGGCAATAGGGCGATCATGTGATCCATCTTTGTGCACAAGCACAGCACCGATCCCGAAAAAATGGTTCAAATGGCTCTGAGCACTATGGGACTTAACATCTATGGTCATCAGTCCCCTAGAACTTAGAACTACTTAAACCTAACTAACCTAAGGACAGCACACAACACCCAGCCATCACGAGGCAGAGAAAATCCGTGACCCCGCCGGGAATCGAACCCGGGAACCCGGGCGTGGGAAGCGAGAACGCTACCGCACGACCACGAGATGCGGGCACCGATCCCGAAATCCGATGCATCTACCATCAACAAATGGGGTTTCTGGTGATCGAATGGCGTAAGGCAAGTATTGGAAAGCAACGCCGATTTCAACTGGCGAAAGGCGCGTTCGCATTCCGTCGTCCAGACGAACGGAACACCTTTACGGCGTAAGCGACGAAGCGGAGCTGAAATGGAAGAGGCGTGGCGCATATATTTATGATAATAATTAATTTTTCCCAGCACACTCTGTAGCTGCTTCAAATTCTGCAGCGAAGGCAAGTCTTGTATGGCACGGAGGTGCTCGGGACTGGGATGTATGCCTTGGGCATTGATTACATGTCCCAGATAGGGTAAGTCACGAGCAAAAAACACACATTTGTCCTTCCGCAAGCGAAGACCATTTTGTCGCAAGACCTGAAATAATGTTCTGAGATTGGCTAAATGTTCTTCTTTCGTCTTTCCGGAGATCACAATATCGTCCAGATAGTTTGCTGCAGTAGGGACCGACGCACAAACAGTTTGCAAATATTGCTGAAACAATGCAGGGGCGGAGGCACACCCGAATGGCAGTCGTTTGAATCGGTACAAACCAAGATGCGTGTTAACCACCAAAATGCGCTGGGATTCTTCGTCCACCGGTATTTGCAAGTACGCATCTGCTAGGTCCAACTTCGATAAATATTTACCCAGGCACAGTTTGTCAAAAAGATCTTCCAGGCGGGGTAAAGGAAAAGTTGCAATCACTAGTTGTGGATTCACTGTTGCCTTGAAGTCCACACAAGGTCTCAATTTTCCGGAAGGTTTTGGCAAAATTACTAAGGGTGATGCCCAGAGAGAAGCTTGCACACATTCAATTACACCTTGTGTTTCCAAATCGTGTAATGTTCTTGTGACCTCATCACGCAATGCGTGGGGAACATTGCGCGCTCTGAAAAATTTCGGTTGCGCATTGACTTTCAGTTCCAAATGTGCTTTATAGTTCTTACCGCAACCAAGGCCCGGTGCAAAAATGTCTGCAAACTCTTCACATAGACGAGAAACACTAGCTGAAGGCACAGTCTGGTTCACTGATAGGACCTGATTGACTATAGACAAGTTAAACAACTGAAATAAATCTAAACCAAACAAGTTCACTGCAGCAGAAGAACGAAGGACGTAAAATGACACAAGTTTTGTTTGTCCCTTGTATGTTGCAAGAAGGCTGCACTGTCCTAACACAGGGATATGCTGACCGGAATAGCTACTGAGCTTAACATTTGCGGCACACAACGGAGGTGTGCCCAGCTGTTTGTACGTGTCTTGATTGATCAGTGAAACTGCAGCTCCGGTATCAAGCTGGAACGGTATCACTTTGCCATTAATGTCCAAATCCACAAAAAGTTTATTGTCCTGTTGATGACAAGAGCGACTGTCTCGTGCAACGTGAACTGACACTGGTACAAAATCACTTGCGACTTGACGGGATTTCCGGCGACGTCGACGCACACTTTTTGTGGGACGGACACAGTCACTGAGAGAGAAAGTGGCACTGGGTGGAGTGGAATGAACTACATGAATTTCCATGGGCGAAAGTTCACGAACCTGAGTATGCTTGGTTCGATTCCGATTCCGGCGCGAAGCAAAGGGCCTGGAATGGTTGTGAGTGTCCGATCTAAGCTTTTTCTGGCAAACACTTTGAAAATGGCAAGCAAATAGCTTGGCGTGACGGGCAATTCTCACGCGAATGTCTAGTAGTACACCGCGGGCATGATTTTATCACTGCATTTGCTTGCTTGCGCGGCACACGTGGCGGAGAGCCTGGTGGCAGCTGCGCGGTCGGGCGCGAGGGCTGTTTACAGTTCCGTGTAGCTCGCCCGGCGGGCCGGTTAACATGACACACGGCTGGCGAAGTTTCAAATGATTCCTGAGCAAAGTCAAGTGTGTCCTGCGGATCCAATATGTCCATCACTTGTTGAAGGGAGGGATTGACTAGTTTCAAAATCTCTTCTCTTATACGAACATCAGAAACGTTCTGTGCAATTGCATCACGTACCATAGTATCTGAATAAGGGAGTCCACATTGACACTCAAAAGCACAATCCCTAGTAAGGCCTTGCAAGGTTGCAACCCACTCCCGATTAGTTTGACCGGCCGTACGTTTTGTATGAAAGAACGTGTACCTTTTTGCAACTACATTGACTGATTCTTTAAAATATGCATCTAATGCCGACAAAATTTTGTCGTAGAACAGAGTTGCTACGTCGCGCCGGGGAAATAATTTCACTATCACTCGGTGCGTCTGGACGCCTACGGATGCTAACAAAAAAGGCTACCGCTCATTACCTTGAATTCTGTAGGCGGCGAGATGGAATCCAAATTGGCGTGACCACTCCGTCCAGCTTTCCAGTGCCGCATCAAAAGGACGAAAAGTTGGTGCAACTGCGTGTTGTGGCTGTGTGAGCGGTGGAGCGGCGGCCGCCGCATCGTTTTGCATTGCACGTTGACCCTGGACGAGCTGTCCAAGGGCATCCAATAAGGCATGCGTCTGCTGATTCTGCAAGCGATAAAATTCGGACAGTACATCTGGAGATTGTGGCGAAGCCATTACACAAGTAAATCAGAGGAATATCAATACGAACGCAAAATTCTCGTCGCCAACTGTTGTGGATTGGCCAGAGGGCCAACCCTCAATGAGAGGAAGCCGATAGGCACGCGTTTAAGCTCACGCAGGATGGCGTGAGGTCTGGAACAGGACAAGTAATGAAGATTAGCAAATAAAGTATGTAGCTTCTGGAATACTTAACTTTAATCCATAATTGGTGAACATCGGTCTGACGGTACAGGCATCACAAGATAAATAGCAAATGATAATGGCGCCTTGCTAGGTCGTAGCAAATGACGTAGCTGAAGGCTATGCTAACTATCGTCTCGGCAATTGAGAGCGCAATTTGTCAGTGAACCATCGGTAGCAAAGTCGGCTGTACAACTGGGGCGAGTGCTAGGACGTCTCTCTAGACCTGCCGTGTGGCGGCGCTCGGTCTGCAATCACTGACAGTGGCGACACGCGGGTCCGACGTATACTAACGGACCGCGGCCGATTTAAAGGCTACCACCTAGCAAGTGTGGTGTCTGGTGGTGACACCACAGTATTAGTTTTTGGATAACAGTTTTGATTTAATTCCCTGGACAGGTAACGCCAGTTCGTTTTGTCTTTATCTAAATGTGTGCACTGAGACGCTGTTCGCAATAATAATTTCAGTGCAACCTTTTCATAACAGAAGACAGTACATTCAGTTCTGAGAGGAAAAAAATAGGCAAACATTTTAATGTACATGAACGAACGTACGATCGAGTCAGAGCAAATAACTCTGAACACTTCTCCCTTACCTGCTCCACTGGCGAACGGCGCGTGGGAAGAACGGCTGTCGGTTAGCATCTGATTTCTGGAACATTCTCTTGGTGGTCATGTCGCGAAATGAATGTGGGAGGAAGTAAAGTGTTGTCCGACTCTTCGCGGATAGTGCTCTCTTCAAATTTCAATAACAGATCTGATCCGTGTACGACTCGCGTTGATGCCGTTCATAGCTAGGCATCTTGGCGTCTCCTTTCCTTAGTGTGTCGACTGGCACTACTACGATTGCTCGCCTTGTCTGTCCGTGAGTGACAGCAGCAGCGCTTATCGAAGCGCGTACCGTGTTACCATCTTTGGAGTGTCTTCTAGTTTGTCCGGGTCGTCGTGTATCGAGCTGGTGGAGTTGGGATGGAGCAGCAGTAAGGGCCGGACAGATACACTCCTGGAAATTGAAATAAGAACACCGTGAATTCATTGTCCCAGGAAGGGGAAACTTTATTGACACATTCCTGGGGTCAGATACATCACATGATCACACTGACAGAACCACAGGCACATAGACACAGGCAACAGAGCATGCACAATGTCGGCACTAGTACAGTGTATATCCACCTTTCGCAGCAATGCAGGCTGCTATTCTCCCATGGAGACGATCGTAGAGATGCTGGATGTAGTCCTGTGGAACGGCTTGCCATGCCATTTCCACCTGGCGCCTCAGTTGGATCAGCGTTCGTGCTGGACGTGCAGACCGCGTGAGACGACGCTTCATCCAGTCCCAAACATGCTCAATGGGGGACAGATCCGGAGATCTTGCTGGCCAGGGAAGTTGACTTACACCTTCTAGAGCACGTTGGGTGGCACGGGATACATGCGGATGTGCATTGTCCTGTTGGAACAGCAAGTTCCCTTGCCGGTCTAGGAATGGTAGAATGATGGGTTCGATGACGGTTTGGATGTACCGTGCACTATTCAGTGTCCCCTCGACGATCACCAGTGGTGTACGGCCAGTGTAGGAGATCGCTCCCCACACCATGATGCCGGGTGTTGGCCCTGTGTGCCTCGGTCGTATGCAGTCCTGATTGTGGCGCTCACCTGCACGGCGCCAAACACGCATACGACCATCATTGGCACCAAGGCAGAAGCGACTCTCATCGCTGAAGACGACACGTCTCCATTCGTCCCTCCATTCACGCCTATCGCGACACCACTGGAGGCGGGCTGCACGATGTTGGGGCGTGAGCGGAAGACGGCCTAACGGTGTGCGGGACCGTAGCCCAGCTTCATGGAGACGGTTGCGAATGGTCCTCGCCGATACCCCAGGAGCAACAGTGTCCCTAATTTGCTGGGAAGTGGCGGTGCGGTCCCCTACGGCACTGCGTAGGATCCTACGGTCTTGGCGTGCATCCGTGCGTCGCTGCGGTCCGGTCCCAGGTCGACGGGCACGTGCACCTTCCGCCGACCACTGGCGACAACATCGATGTACTGAGGAGACCTCACGCCTCACGTGTTGAGCAATTCGGCGGTACGTCCACCCGGCCTCCCGCATGCCCACTATACGCCCTCGCTCAAAGTCTGTCAACTGCACATACGGTTCACATCCACGCTGTCGCGGCATGCTACCAGTGTTAAAGACTGCGATGGAGCTCCGTATTCCACGGCAAACTGGCTGACACTGACGGCGGCGGTGCACAAATGCTGCGCAGCTAGCGCCATTCGACGGCCAACACCGCGGTTCCTGGTGTGTCCGCTGTGCCGTGCGTGTGATCATTGCTTGTACAGCCCTCTCGCAGTGTCCGGAGCAAGTATGGTGGGTGTGACACACCGGTGTCAATGTGTTCTTTTTTCCATTTCCAGGAGTGTAGTTCTCGCCCGACTGCTGGCGACACACATGCACTGCCCAGCGGAAGGATGTGGTCGCGAGTGTGCACGACCACGTCACGGAGCGGATTCAGCGAGTTTTAGTTGAATGGACCGTGATATTCGAGTAGTGCAACTTTCACTCGTGTGTGCGTGTGTATGTGTGTGTGTGTGTGTGTGTGTGTGTGTCCGTCCGTTGAAGTGACCTCATGCCAGTAAGTTGTCACTCGACGATTTATACTGGGATCCTTCCCGTGCCTCACTGGAGTGAGGACGACCGTTGGTTGGTCGTTCGGTCGGTCGTCGCAGCGGACGACGTGCATTTGGTACTCCGACCGCTTCTGGCTTCCCTGTGTTTGTGCCGACTTATAATTCGTCTGTGTTCTTTTACAGTGACTGGTTTTAGCATCGTGAGTTGTTGGTGGAATTATATTCCCGGATCCGTGTGTATCTCGTGGTTTTGAATAAGCAGTTATTTTAATGCTGTCTGCGTACTGAATTTGGTGAGGGGTGGCGAACGGACTTAAGGGGGGCTTCAGACGGAGCAGCGAAGAGGTCCGCAGCACGAGTGCAGGGTGGGACCGCTGGCGGCGATGCAGGCACTGTCGCATCGAGGGGCTGTAGCGGTTAGTCGGTCACTTAGTGCCATCCTGTCACTGGAGAACAACTCTTGGCTTCCTGTCTCACCGCTTACACAGCTGTAGTCACCTTCCTCAGGTCGTCTTATTTGGACAAGTTGTCATAATTGTTTAAAATTCATCCTAATGTTTTAACATGTTATTCTCTTCCCCACTTGTAATTGCGGCCTACAACCGTTAATTGTTTGTAACACTGCTTGTGGCCTACAGCCAACAAATTATTTTCGATTTCTCTTAATGAGGCCTGCAGCCGTCACAATAACCTGTTACAGTTCGTTAAGATTGTTTAAAATGGTTGTAGTATTTTAACATGCAACTGCCTTCCTTACTTGTAATCCAGGCATTCAGCCGTTCAGTATTCTGAAAATTGCTTGTGGCCTTCAGCCTCAATAATTTTGAATCCTTTCTTAATCAGGCCTTCGGCCGTTGTTTGTAATATTGCTTGTGGCCTTCAGCCACTACATAATTTTTCAATTCTGCTTTAGTCAGGCCTTTAGCCATCACTATAGCTTGCTACAAGTCATTAAGATTATTAGGAAGGGTTTCAGTATTTTTAAAGTGTAATTGTCCACGTTACTTGTAATACAGGCCTTCAGCCCTGTGGTAGCGTTCTCGCTTCCCGCGCCCGGGTTCCCGGGTTCGATTCCCGACGGGGTTAGGGATTTTCTCTGCCTCGTGATGACTGGGTGTTGTGTGCTGTCCTTAGGTTAGTTAGGTTTAAGTAGTTCTAAGTTCTGGGGGACTGATGACCACAGATGTTAAGTCCCATAGTGCTCAGAGCCATTTGAATCTTCAGCCCTTGTGTATTCTGAAACTGCTTGCGGCCTTCAGCCCACGAATAATTTTCAACCTTCTATTCAGGCCTTCAGCCGTTGATTGTGTGTAGCATTGTTTGTGGCCTTCAGCCGACCAATAGTTTCATTTTTGTCTTGATTAGGCCTTCAGCCGTCACTATAGCTTGGTACAGTTATTAAGATTGTTAAAAGGGCTTTGGTATTTTTAACGTGAAATTGTCTCCTTATTGGTAATTCAAGCCTTCAGCCGTTATGTATTTTTGATATTGCTTCTGGTCTGCAGCCGACGAATAATTTTTAACTTTCTTAATCAGGCCTTCAACCGTTGATTATGTGTAACGTTGCTTGTTACATTCAGCCGAGAATAACTTGCAATTCTTCTAATAAGGCTTTCAGCCGCCAGTGTAGTAAAATCTTTTAAAAATGATTGTTGAGAGTTTTTTTTTTAATAAAGTGAATGTGTTCTCTGTACAGCCAACTGTAACTGATTAGGCCCCGTCCACACCTTTTCTGCTTTCCCTAAGCCCCACGTTTCAAAATCTCTCGGCAATGCACAACGCTTCTCTTGAAACGACTGCCAATAGAGTTTGTCGAGTATCTCTGTAACGCTCTCGCGTCGTTTAAACAGTCCCGTGACAAAAAGTGCCAATCTTCGTTGGACCTTCTCCATCACTTCTGTCAGTACTACCTACTAGGAATCCCAAATTGATGAAAAATACTCGACAATTGATCGAACAAGCGGCTTATAAGCCAATTCCTTCGTGGATTCTTCTGATCAATCTCAGTCTGCCATCTACTTTCTCTACTATTTGCTTTATGTCGTCGTTCCACTTAAGGTCATTCTGGACAGTAACTCCTAGATATTGTACAGCAGATACTATTCCCGGCAGAAATACTCTTCGCAGCAGTTTGTCATCAGTAGTGTAGTTATACAGTGGTGGATTTTTTTTCCTATGTATGCACAATAAATTAAATTTATTTACTTTCAGGATTACTGTTTGGTTTGATAAATGGCAGCCTGTTCTAAATATAGGAAAATGTGAGGTAATGAAGATGGACAAGAAAAGGAATCCTCTTATGTTCGAATAATGTATTATTTGTGTACTGCCGGTCACAGTGACGTCCATAAAACATCTACGCATAACACTGCAGAGATAACTTGAAGTGAAACGAGGACGAGGTCGACTCCGGTTTACTGGGAGAATTCTAGGAAAGAGTAACTCATCTGTAGAGGAGTCAACGTACGGTAAACTTGGTGAAATCTATTCTGAGCCGGCCGAAGTGGCCGAGCGGTTAAAGGCGCTGCAGTCTGGAACCGCACGACCGCTACGGTCGCAGGTTCGAATCCTGCCTTGGGCATGGATGTGTGTGATGTCCTTAGGTTAGTTAGGTTTAAGTAGTTCTAAGTTCTAGGGGACTTATGACCACAGCAGTTGAGTCCCATAGTGCTCAGAGCCATTTGAACCAAATCTATTCTGAGTATTTTGGTGTAAGAGACCAAGGGACTCCAGTGATTCGTTACAGAGTAATAATGTAATTATGATTTATTCGCTTTGTTACCATTCTTTCTCTGCAGATGCCTTCACGACAATGAAGTAGCCTTTAATATGTAATAACCAAAACGTGCGTTACTAAGCACACAGGTGGCCTTGAAACGAGACTGTCCTATTTTCCATGTCGATTTTCAAGAATTTTTGGGCATAACTGCGAACGCAGTTGTGAGTCTGATAAATGTACTCAACATTTGTACTATCGACATAACCATATTCTTTGTTAAGTCTGTTCCTGAGACAGATCTTGGTCAGAGAGGTTAGTTTTTACTTTGTCAGAGTAGCAGTCAGTGAGTATTGGACATTCTGGCAATGAACTCGGTTTGAAAAGTATGGAAACTGGCCTGTAGTGTAGTGCAGGCAGCATTATTTAAAAAAGATTTTGTAACAATATTGAAGATACTGAGGTATATTAATGGAAGAATTACAAACTCAAGTGTTAAGGTAATACAGCTTTCTTATATTTGTAACTGTATAGTTTCTCATTGCTAGGACATTGCGTGTGGCTGTAGTTTGGAGTAAAAATTTTGTAGTGCAACATATGATACCTTATAGTCTAAACAAGTGTTAAGGAAGGTAATTGCACGCAGCAGAGTTATTAAGAAATATTTGGCTAACTTGTCTAGGTGTGTGAACTTAATGAAAATGCATATTGTTGTCATGGCTTAGTGAAGCAAACTTGGAGTCTTTGTTCTCATTTATGAGTCGTTAAATTTAGTTCCTCATTTTTCGTTCTTTACCTTTATGAATGCTTATGTGTACTCGCATTACACATCGCGAGTTGAGTGCTGCTGTAACATTTTCTGAAAATTGGGAAGATACCGTATTGCACTGCACATTGCAAGTACGGCAAATGAAATTAGGTTTTGGACAGTCAGATCAATATTCCTGATAGTAACATGTTGCAGAACAGGCGAGCGTTCCGTGCGCACAGGTAGGCCAATAAATTTAATTAGCATTACAGTTCATGTTCACTGTAAGGCACAGTGATTGTCAGAGTGTTTTTGTGAAAGTAATATCAGTACCAGTTCTGAGACTTAAAAGATTTCCGGAAAGTGCTACCTTGTAAGTTTTCAAGCAGTTTATGAGAAAGTCAGATGCGTTGATTTGTACGTCCATTTGTTCTGTAATTACAGTAACAGTTCCGGAACAGTGATTGTTCGCAAGCCTGAGGGTAAAGATTAGCTATATTCAGGGCCAACATTTTAATGTGTATCATTTTGTGTTATAGTTGGATAGCATATGTAAATTTCATTGAGAACTGTTTGTTTTCTCGCAGGCGAATTGTTTGATTTACTGCCTAGTGCGCATTTCGCATCGTGTAGCGTGAGCTTCGCGTATTTCCGTTCAGAATTAAATTTTCACTGTTCTGTCGCCCTGCACTGAAATATACGTATCTCGATAGCAAAATAAGTTTGCACAAATTTCTTCGGACGTCAAATTGAGACTTATAAACACGAATTTCAATAAATACAAACACGAGTTTAGAAGTATGACATTAGACTTCCAGCCTGCGAACAGATGCAAAGACACTGCGGTGTGTTTTGCTGGCGCTACGGAACGGGTCAGGCTGGCGCCGTTGAGCCGCATTCAAACTGCATTTCGTAAATCCGTACATGGCTACCGTTCATCAATAAACCTGTCCACGCCGCTGTGAGTCAGTGTTAGGGTACACGTGACACTGCCTGACAAACTCGAGGCAGAGCGGAGCGGTCAGTATTGAACGCAAGCCTGAGCGCGACAAGTGAAATTGGCGTTACTGTTCTCAGCAGCAAGCACCGTAACTCAGTGGGACAAGTTCGCTTCCAAAAAAATGCACACAGCTTATACCTGCGACATTTGGAATGCAGATACTGAAACGGAACTTGTTGTCCAGTTCTAACATTCTGCGTGGTTTCTGTTTGTTCTAAGTCGTGTCTCCCTACCACTTTCGCGCAACGACGCTCTGAGCGTGTTTTTTAGGGAATTGACTAGTTTGAGCCTGGGAACTGTTGCTGGTAAGGAGACGCCGGACCACACATGACATATAGAGTTCAGAAGAGTTCAGTGAGACTAGCGATGATATAATCAAATACTTAATGATTTCAGCGTCAGCTCCACTGCACTCCCTGTAAAAGAATCTTAATACTAACTAAATTTAGTGGAAGGGGTACAAGGCTTTCCTATTGTTAGTTAGATGGTAAAATAACGTCGAAAAAGCAGTTAAGTTTACCATTGGAAATTTTATTCTACTCACAAAACATTGTTTATAAATTGCACTATTGACAAAAGGAAATATTTTAATACACGATGATAAAAACCAACTGCGTTCAACAAAAATGTGAACGAATATTCCCTGAATGGGTTTCCAAGTTCTACAATGGATCGAAGGATGACCTATGCCATATCACATCTATAATCTAGGTTTAAGTTAAGTTTCATAAAAAGAGAAAACTATCAAAATGGTCTACAGTGACCCTCAATTATCTTTGGCACTGAGCACTATGGGACTTAACATCGATGGTCATCAGTCCCCTAGCACTTAGAACTACTTAAACCTAACTAACCTAAGAACATCACACAACACCCAGTCATCACGAGGCAGAGAAAATCCCTGACCCCGCCGGGAATCGAACCCGGGAATCCGGGCGTGGGAATCGAGAACGCTACCGCACGACCACGAGCTGCGGACTCAATTATCTTTAGTTACTTATTTAACTTGTCGTACATTACAGTGGCTGATGTGGCTTCTCAATAATTATATAACAGAAAAATCATCGCATTTCAGGTTTTTACCTCAAGTAGCAAATGTGAACACCATGAGATTTAATTGACGATCGACACTTGTATTACGTAAAAAGGGGACGTAACAGATGAGACTTCTGCAGTTCTGAGTGAAGCCTTATGCGCTCAAAAATGTGGCATCGCGTGCATTCATTACCTTGTCGGTGTTTAGGCAGTGTAAGGGGGCGGCGGGCGGCACAGCACCACGCACCTCGCCGTCTCGGAAGCAACTCTCCCCTAACTTCTCCTTATTACAATTTACCGAAGTTAGTTTAAAAAAAACTATCTGGCTGTGTTTTCAACTGACCAATCAGGGTCTCAATGTTAACCTTAAGCTCCGCCTACAAAATTCTGTCCATCCAATGAGAAAAGTTATGCTTTTCGTGGTGGGGCAATGTTTTTAACGTTTGCAACGTAACAGAGACGCGAAAAAGTCTCACGCTAAAACTTGCAGCTGGTGTGGCCCTTTTAGTGTTATCGTAAGATCTATACTGTTCTTCTGGAGGGCTCTATCTTTTAACATGGGCTGGGGGGGGGGGGGGGGTGGTTTTGGCGGTCAACTGGCGACGTGGGTGTCCGTCCCTCATCGTAGGGCGTCCTAGCCTACACGATTCCGCTCTCGGCTTCTGTTCTCGTTTCTCCCCTCGGAACTGCGTCTGTTTCACGGTGGAAAGGTATGACATGCATTTAGGCGTTCTTGTGTTAGTCTGTGGTATTCCATTTGCTCACTCGTTGATCGTATTACTTTGGTTAATTTAATGTCAAGATTTATTTGGAGCTATGTGACATACTGCCGGATTTGCTATCATGTCAGGGTTTTCATGGAAGGTGTTGGATTTGCCTGACGCCTTACACAGTTCCATATTTTTTCCAATAAATTCCGGAACAGCCAGAGTCTTTGACTATTGAAACACGTATGTAACGCAGCAGCGATGGCGAGGCATTGTAGCATCTGTGACCAGAGAGTATGCGCTTGACCGCGCGAGTGTTGCGAGCGGTTCTCAGTCAGTAGTAGTCTTTGCGAGTTAGTTGTCGCTATGCAGAGTAGCAGTCAGTCAGTCGTTGCGAGTCTGTCAGTTCAGTCGTTGCGAGTCTGTAGCTCTGTCTAGTTGAGAGCAGTACTCAGTCTGTAGTCGTCATGCAGAGCGGTCGGTCAGTAGTAGCAGCCCAGTGCGGTTGTGTGATGTAGGCGGTCGGCAACAATGGTCAAGATGAGGAATAAGGTATACTGTTAATTAATATAATCATTAGATAATGAAAAATTTTATTTATTGTAATTATTCTCCAACAAGTCTCCCAATAATAATTTTTTATTTCAAAAGCATTTTCTCAAAAGTTTAATTTTTTTTTTGAACTAAAGATCTCGTTGCACTTCCCATTTCATTCCACTTCTTTTTGAAGAAAAATTTCACTAAAATTACAAAAAAAAAGGAGAATATTATTATTTGCAATGTAGTTCCTCCAAGTGGTGCGCAACAACAAGAGCAGATATGTGACATCCATTTATTCTGAGGTAAGACTTTAATTCTGATTGTTTTTACACAGGGCCAAAAACCGATATTTCGGTTTAATTGAATTTTCTTGTCACTGAATGGACTTTAATTTTTTGAAGGATTTATAGTTGAGTCAGATTGCGAATTTCACATTTGTTGCCATTGTCAGTACATTTGATTGTAGGCAGGTTACGCATAGAGCCATGTCCATCAGCATTTCTAATTAGTATCGTTATTTTCTTTTAAAATTTTTGTGGGGAGGTTACACTTGGCCCCCATTTCTATTAAGTATTGCTATATTTTCTTATAAAAAATTGCGGTGGGGAGGTTTCACTTGGCGACACCCAGTCCAGGATCGTATTTCGTTGAGAGTCTTTTGAGCGACAGTCAGATATCTGCTCTTATTTGCTTAGATAATTAGGATTTGGCGCAACGCTTTTAATAATATTGTGACTTTCTTTCTACAGGTCAACGGCAATTTGCTGCTTTGTTGTATTTGTGTGTTGCTTTTGCATTGTGCTTATTTGCTTTGTGAAAAATTTTGACTATTGTAAAAATGCCGCGAAAGACTGTGAATAGTGTATCGCGAAGTATTGTGAATGAAATTACCGACTTAAACAACGTGACCGATAGTAATTGTGATACGCAACGTAATGATGACAATCCTGCGTTCACTAACAATCAGTGCATTCCAACCACTAATGATGACTTTCACCTTAATGATGAACAAACGAACTCAATTGCCTCGTCTGTTAACTTGACGACAATTGATGACGCAGAATGCTCTATTGTAATGAGCGCTGCAGAGCTTAACACACCCGATTTGGAAAACCCAAGTAACGAACAGACAAATTTGTCTAATGAATATGAACAGATCACACAAAGTAGGACGGATTTATTTAATTCCGAAATAGTGAGTGACAGTGTACATCGGACTGATAATCCTTTTTGTAAGTTGCAAAATGACCAAATGGTCACACAAAGTGCGACAACTGCAGTTACATCATTAAACAGTACTGAGA